>NC_079288.1:80515645-80825288 GCF_023638135.1 Falco biarmicus | reverse complement strand
GGATTCTTTCCAAAGGAAAGGAGAGCTAATTCAAGATCCCACAGGGACTCTCATGCATCACATCCAACTCTGGTCCTGCCAAATAGATCACAGAATCATTTAGGTTGGAAAAGACCTTAAAGATCATCAAGGCCAACCATTAACCCAGCACTGCCAAGTCCACCACTAAACCATTTCCTTAAGCACCACATCTATGAATTTTTTAAACACTTCCAGGGATGGTGATTCCCTCCCCTCCCTGGGCAGCCTGTTCCAATGCTTGGCTACCCTTGCAGTGAAGAAATGTTTCCCAATATCCAATCTAACCCTCCCCTGGCAGAACGTGAGGCTGTTTCCTCTCATCGTATTGCTTCTTGCTTGGGAGAAGAGACCAACCCCACCTGGCTATAACCTCTGTTCAGGCCGTTGCAGAGCCACCGGGTCCCCCCCAGCCCCCTTCTCTCCAGGCTGACCCCCCCGCCCCCCCAGGCTGGTGCCCCAGCCCCTGCCCCAGCCCCTGCCCGGCTCTGGACACGCTCCAGCCCCTCAGTGTCTGTCTGGCCGTGAGGGGCCCAACGCTGAGCCCAGGCCCCGTGGGGCGGCCCCACCAGTGCCCAGGGCAGGGGGACGGGTGCTGCCCTGGTTCCACTGGCCACACTGTTTCTGACACACAAAAACTGTGGTATCTGGAGCAATTCTCCAGGAAGGATCATGGATTCCTTGATAGAGCTGGCTCATGGTTACTGGGGATTGGAGAAAACCTCATTTACTTGACTTGCCTCATTTATTTTTTCTTTTTTCCTTCTTTTTCCTTCCCTTCCCTCTTTAGGTGTAACTGGTTTATTTGAGCTGAGAGGGAAAATGGGTTCATGATTTCAAAAGCTGCTGTATTTCCCAAAGTTTGTTTGTTTTTTTTTTTAATTTGGATGTGGGATGAAAGTCACACCTTCTGAAATTCACCACATGATGAAATTACTTTTCTCTGCCCAGGCCTGCAGAAGTTCTCAGTTTGGGGACAGCCTGAGCAAGTCTAGGTGGGGCCCAAGACCCCCTCTGCTTCAGGCATACTTGCTGACCCCTGTCAGACTAGCCTGGGTCTGGCTCCCTTGGATGCTCAGGAGACCCATGCCTCTGTAATTCTGAGACCTGGGAGGCCCATGGTGCCAAGCACCCTGCCAAACTAGCCACCAAGGACACTGGGCAAGGGTCGAAACCTGCCTGGCAAGTGCAGCTCCATCAGGAGCACGCTGTGGTGCTGCCAAAGCCCTCCTGGAACTCAGCCACCCCCATGGCACATTTTAATCTGGGCAAATCACCAGCTTCTAGGGCAATAGATGTTTTGTCATGATCAGCCTTCATTTCTCACTGATGGCAGTAAAACCCCTGCACATGGGAGAGGACTTGTATTCTGTACTTCCCTGCTCGGTCGCACTGAAAGCACAGATCCCCTGGCTCTGGGAGCATGATAGAGAAGCACTGCAGGAGCGCCATGCAAAAAAGACCTCTCTTGCATTATTTCAGACTGTGGATGCAGTCAAGTTGTTGATGACAGGAAAGCAGGATCTGTTACTATTGTGGTTCGAAGCCTGAGCCTGCTTAAACCTGACACAAAGCCTGGTCGAGTTAGGTTAAGGGTGTGTGACTTTAGTGGCTTTCAAATCAAACTCAGGTGAAGGATCTTCTCTTCTCTTCAAGAGTTACCTTGTCTAGTTCTTAAAATATTATTGACAGAAATGAGCACTTACCTTTTAAAAGCAACACAGTGTTTAACCAGTGGCAAATTAAAGGGGGAATCCTCCATTCCATCATTTTAGCAAAGCATTTCTGAAAGTTGAGGAGATGGGTGAAATACAGAAGAGATTTAGTGAGCATTCTTTCATTTCTGCACTTTTAAAGTTCTTTTTAGACCTCCCGAGTGTGTGGTTGCTAAGAGTTTGACAGGGAGAATTGATGATCAGTGGTTTGGGGACCAATCCAAGATTTAAAAGTTCATGGTTTAGTACCTTGCTGTGCCAGGTACTTTGAAAAAAATGCTGACACATTTCAGAGTATTTAGATGCCAGAAGACAGAGGACTTGACCATCAGGCTCTATAGGCTTATTACTGAAGCATTTCAAAAGTGATTTAGGTGAGAATTTTTCATACAGATTTTTACAGTATTCAGATATGTAAAAATTAAAAAGAAAGGTTTTTTTCAGAGGAGCCAAAGGTATGTTCAGCTGTGAGATGCCACCAGAAGGCATGTCTTTATTCCAGCCTAACCCTCACGGCTTGTTCCCACCTGCCCCAAGCCATCTACTGGTGGTGAAGCTTTGGTAGGGTTAGTAGTTTTGGGGTATGGGGTGTACAATGATGTCAAATGGGCATTGGCACCAGGCAAGGGAAGCAATAAGATTTAGCAAGTACAGGTGGACATGACCATCCCTTCTGACAGCAGACTGTCCTATTAACTCAGTTGGAAGGTGGAAAAGCTCCTAAAACTGTCTGTCTCTACTTTTTTCCTCCTTTTTTAAAAATAAGGTTAGGTGACCCTTTCAAAATTATTTACCATTTTTAATGAATGTTAACCTCTTCTCAGAAATTTTCTCTTTTTTTTTTTATTTTTGGCTCAAAACTTTATTCACCTCTACTCCTAGAGATTTAAGAGCATAGACAGCTTCAGCTGATCCGAAGTGCATTTCTGGCAAACAAAACATTTGCACTGAAAATTTTACCCAGCTGTACTCAGGAGAGTTATTGAAAACTTTTCTCACAGTTCTTCTTCTAGTAAAATGGCAAAATAGGATGTCCTTACCTGGCACAGGGATTGCAAGAATAAATGCATTAAGAAATGTAATTCACATAGTTGGAGCCAAAAAGACAGGTGCTGTAAATGGTGTCCCTAAGGAAATAATAGTAAGAAACAGTCTTAGAGCCTGACAGGGTATCACATGAAAAGAGCAAATTCCACCTAGTTCATCTGCTTCAGCCATCTGAAGCCCTGGACTTACTGATGCATAGTTTGGTATCTGCCTTTTTACTGATGAGTGAGAGCAGATTTTACAGAGGAGGCGTTCCTGCAAGAGGAATGACATTGAAGTTTCCTACAAACTTCCTACATGCCACCAAGCAGTGACTTGACAAGAAGCAAAGTTCAAGCAGTAGCAAGCAAAACAGAAGAAAAAGCAAAGACAGTACTAAGAAACCTGTCCAGAAACTACAACTCAAATAACCAGCCCTACTAACTAGACAGCCACATGGAGAGCACGTACACCTTCAGAGCAAGGTGATGCCAGTGGGGACTGGTCTGGAACAGACTTTCCAGATGGCTGCATATATTTCTCAAACTTCATGCAAATACTATTTGCATGGTTTTAACTGTTTGTGTACAGAAATTCCCAATCATCACTAGTATAAATGCTTATGGAAAGCAAGAAATAAACTATGATTGGCAGTGCACAAGTAAATATGCAGATTTTATCTGATGCAGTGCTTGTGGGTATCTGATTGCAGGTGTCTGTAATTTCTAGTTTGAGCTTGACAGAGGACTGCCAAACAGTTTGTAGTCCTTGAGGCCCCAGTTCAGCACAGTGCCATGCTTAGAGGTGAGAATGTGCCTAGGGAACCCCTAGGGATGCACTGCGAGGGGATCCCATCCCAGCCAGTCGCTGGGCACCCAGAGTATATCAGTGATGCTCAGCCCCTATTCCAGAGTTTATATTCCAGTAACACTTAAAGGTCCCAATTAAGGTTCAGTCCCACTTCATTAGGTTCTGCAAGCTGCCACTGACCCCCTGCCCTGCTCCTGAAATTCATCACCTAGGCAGGTGCAACGTAAGAGAGCAAAGAAGGGCATGGGAAATCAGGGAGGTTTTTCCCCTGAGGCATTCTGGTCTGCTGTTGGGAGCACTTTGCAAGCACCATGACAGAGAGGGACCTTAAAGGCAAAGGGAAGGGTATCCCAAAGGCTGCTCTCTTGTGAGGGACATATACTGCAGGTGGCTCATCTCTCCAGGAGGAATCCTACCTTTAATTCAATAGTGGGTCTGATCATCTTATGAAAGTTTAAAAGCAAACCTGCGATGTGGTAGCGTATTTGTTCTGCATCTGTCTTTACCAGAGAGGCAGGGGCTGCTTGCAGTACGTGAACAAGTCTGCCTTTACAGCAGAGACACCTCGGGGCCCTTCTCATTGAAGTAAAGTCACAGGTGGAGGTAGCTTGGCCAAGCCCAACTTCGCTGCTCCTAATTTTAGGTGTGCAACAAGGTGTGTTAGGAGTGTCTTTCCCCCAGCCTCTCTGTCAGTGCTGGAAGGGGATCCAGAGGGTGGATGGGGTCATCCCAGACTGGACTTGGGTTCCTCCCTTTCCCTACTGCTTGCACTGGGACCAAGGGATGGCATTCCAGGCATATCGTTGGGGACCAGACTCACTTGGATAGCACTCGCTGCCTTCCCTGGAGCAAGGGGCTTCCTTCCTCTGAGCATCACAACCAAGTGGTTTAGAGCAGGTTATTTTTCCTGGGAGTTGCGTGCAGCCCCATTGCCCATAAGGCCTGAAGAGCATAAGTGAGCATTGTTTCCCCTGCATTGTCCCCTGGCTCTCCACTTTTCCCAACTCCTTCTTACCTCATCCTCCCCTTGCTGGCTAGAGAGCTGTAAGCTGCTGATTAGCACTTCATTTGACAAACAGGAAGTTGGGAAGAAAAGCATCATTTTCAGAATTAGAGCCTCGGAATGAATTGAAGAAAGAAAGGGGGAAGAAGGAAAAAAAAGAAAGCGAGCCCTGCACACTTTCCTAATTGCTCATTAGAACCAATGGCCTTTGTGGTTCCTTCCCCCTGTGTCTTCTTTATAAAAGCATTTGCACAAGACGTTGCTATTGTCTGCCAGACAGCCTCAGGGTAGGACAAAATGAACTAATTGATTTGCAGTTATGTTGCGGTGAATAGTGCTAAACATCCATCTGCAGATTCCTTGTGAGGAGTGATTAATAATTTGTACTCCTGGGCCTAGAAGCCTGAATACCCTTTTTTCATGTAAAACTGAAGCGTTTCATTCTCTCAGCATCACAGATATCTCGTCTACATTGTGGGCTATAAGGACAAGGTCAGGAGCGGCTTGCTAGCATTGCTGCATAGGCAGTTGTCTTCGTAGGGGTAAAACCCAGCATGGTGGTGGGATTAATGGGAATTTGTAAAGCTGACACACGGTACTGTACAACACGCCTGCTATGGCCATTCCAGCGCAGATGTTCCTGGTCCCTTGTCATTGTTCCAGGGACGGAGGATTTTACATGTGTTTTCAAAGGGAGCACTGGGAGACTTAAAATTTATTTCAAACACAAACCCAAAACCTAGACTGAGACAGTTTGAGGAATTAGGACTTGGACTCAAATTTCAGGGGTTTTGTGAATGCCGTTTCTATAACCACCAGAGGGAAAACCTTAGCGCCAAACACACACAAGCAGTGAGGAGTTTAAAAGGTCAGTCCAAAAAACTTCACTCAAATACCACCTACATGTTGAAAGTTACTTGCAAAATGTCTTAAACTGTCTAGTAACAGGGGAGTTTGCAGACCTTTCCACAGGAGATCGTGCTTGTGGACCTGCTTTACCAGGACGTCCCTCCTGTAAGAGCTACACACTCGAATGATTCAAATGGTGGGGCTGAGGCTGTAAGCACATTGGCCCTGTCTGAGCTCCGTCAGCTGTGACCACCTGTGATCCTCACCCCCAGCCACATCTCATGGTCTTTGGGGTCATGTGCCCAACTCCACCATTCATTCTTGGTCCTTTCCATGTCCACCTGGAATGAAAAGCTTGTAGCTGCTCTCTGAGCCATTTCCTGCTTCTTAATGAAATCTATTGGCCTCCTGGGGGGAAAAAAACATCGACTCAGCCAACTCTTAATGAAGTCATCTGTTTTCATGGTGTTACTGGTGCCCTCTACTTTCCCAGCTCATTAAAAAAACCAACAACCTTTGGATACATCCAAAGATCCAGAGATGAGATCTACCTGGTCAGAGTAAATCACTTTCAGTGGAAAAACATTTTTCTTTCCCTTGTGACCCACCTTTATGTCTTCCTACATCACCTACATTCTATCCCATGCCTTGAGCATTTTGTCTGGGTGCATCTACATTGATAAACAGATGGCTGTGAAGCCTTGCCTTTTTAGCTTGCTGCCTGTCTGGTTTAGACTGCTCCAGCCAGATCTCTCTAAAATCAAACCAAGGCATACTTCTGGGAATGGCTTTCTCCAGGAACTGATCTGATACCACAGATTTGGCTTCCTTTCTTCTTCACAGTCTTGCAAACCTACCTCTGCAGGCTCTGCACCTTTAAATGCTCCCTGCCACTCTGCTGTGTATTCACCACTGATCCCATTTGTGTCCCATGGCAGAAAACCCATCCTGGTGGGCTGCCCGTGCCACTCAGTCTCAGGGTCATGGACTGACTGCTGTCCTTTGTGAGAAGTTTGGACATGCTTGATGTGGCTGAGACAGGCATAAGGTGCAAGGCAGATTTTTCTGGTTATGCCACATCTAAGTCTGGTTTCCTTCTTGGAAGTCCTGGATGAAGCCTTTACAGGCATTTTTCTCCCTGCAATAACCAGAAGGGCATAAGTGGACAAAGATTTTTAAAACAGTGCACCAACCCAAAACACTTCCACAGTAAAACAAGCCAAGACCATTTAATTATCCAATTTTATCAGACTCCAACAGTCAGCCTGGTGATGCCTGGTTGTTTTCCTCTAGTGATAGGTAAGAGCTGCTGAGGAAATTAGCTCTTCTGAGTGCTACACTGCCGTGTATTAGGTAAAAGTAATTACTGTAAGTGCTTTACAAGAATATCTTTGGGTAATGTATTTCATATCATTCTGAAAATTATTGTGTGAGGAAATAATGAGCTAGGAGAACAGAAAGTGCCTATTTCAGAGAACTTTCCCCATACCCTTTTGGGTGTAATAGGTTCTGGCCACTCATTAAATATAGTGGGAAAGCTTTATAAATGTATGGTGCTGTAAGTGGAGTGAGATTAGATTGGATGGGGCTTTAAATGAAAAAAAGTATCCATTTAGTAGAGTGTTAGAAATTCAAGATTGATGGTCCCAGGGATTTCTGCAGACCAAGGGAAAGAGCAAGGCTATGAGTATATTGTCATATTCTTTCTTTTCTTTTTCATTCTGGACAGCTGGGGCTAATTTAACACACTGCAATGCAATGACCTGAGCGTAAACAGATGGAGTAGACAGATTTGGATGCTTTATGGCTACATACTGCTTATAATCCATGGCCTTGAACAAAAGTGTAAGACCTTCTTGTTCCATCTTTAAGTTTCTGGGAGTAGTAACAGCTGATCAGCATGTCCACACTGTCGAATTGACTTGTGAAACTCACTGCTACAGTAGATTACTGAGGCCAAGAGTAATAGTTCCATTCAGAAAAATCAGTAGGAACGTAACAGAAAGCATCATGACATTCATTTGTACAAATCCATAAAGCACTTGCATCCTGAATGCCATAAGCAGTTTGAGTCCATCCACCTCAGAAAGGATATAGCAGAAGTATGGACAAAGGTGGCCAGAGGTAGAGGAGTACAAGAGGCAGAGGAGTACAGCTTTTCTTTGGAGATTAAAGTCACCAAAAAACCTCTCAGATTTGCTCAGATCAGAATGAGCTAAAGGAGACAGCTCTTTGTCCCAACATGTGGTTCAGTTGTGGAACCCCTGCTGCAGGAGCAGTGGGTACATTAAGCGAGTTTAAAAAGTGTTTAAATATGGTGAAAAAAATCACTGAGGACTATTCAAGAAGAACGTACCACTATTAAATAAAAAGCTCCCAAAGTCCCAAGTCCCAGACTGCTGAAAGAGTGAGGAGGATGTTCTGGGTAGCATCACTGAAATTTTTCTCTTCCCTATGCACCCTCTTCAGCTGCAGAGATAGAGCAGGTCAGTGGCAGAAGCAGAACTAAATCCCCTATCTCCCGAGTCTTTTCCCTGGTGACTCTGGGCAGTTGACAAAGTGAGCCCATGAAATTTTTATCCCGAGCAGGGGCACAAGATCAAAAAAATGGCTTTTCTTTTGTGAGACAAAAGACACTGAAAAATGTTCAGCTTCAGCTTTTTCTGCATAATTGCAACATCTGACAGGCAGGTAAAATTAGCAAACTGAAGCGAGAGGTATAGCACTTGACAAAGCCAAAAAGCAGCCTCAGAAATGTGGATCCCTAGTGCAGAGTGGCTGGGTGTCCCGTCCCTCTGCCCAGCTTTCCAGGGAGGAGATGGTCCAGGGACCTGACCTGTCCAACGCACAGGGCTGTCCCCTGTCTCACAGCAGCACTTAGGTTCTGCACCAAAAAGGATGCAAGAGAAGCAGGCGTGGGACAGCACGGGATGCCTGCTGGCAGCAACCAGCTGCAAAAACCCTCCCATTTCTCCCAGCCTACCCATGCAAGGCTCGGCGGCAGAGGTGGCACTGGGAGAGAGGAGAACATGTCCTCTCCCCAGAAAGCCCTGGCGTCTCTGGCCACTTCAGACAGAGCCATTGAGCGGGACAGAGAGGCTTGTGCATTGTGCCCCTTTCCAGAGACCTGCCTCCTCTCCATTTGTTTACCACACATCCTGTCTTCCTTTCTGTTTGCTTCACACATCATCGCCTTCATTAATCGTCCTCCCCGCTCCCCATTTGGGCCTTTGGATTTTCGGCTCGCCATGGGTAATTCTAATTACCTCAGGCATAAAAAAATAAAATAAAATAGGAGCTTAAGTAGGTGCACTTCATTCTTCAACTGTCTTTTACAAGCAGTTCAGCGCTGGCTACCAAGGGAATCTGATTAAACTAATTACCCTGATTGGCTTGTTTAATCAACTGCTTGGTTTAATTGGGCCTCTCTAATGCGGAGTGGTGGAGTCCATGGTGCGTAATGTGAGAACCAGGAGACCCGTAACACCGGCGGTGACACCACTACAGAAACCAGCCCGCATTCCCAGCCTAACGGGTGGATTTTAATAAATGCAGACCTCAGCTGAGAGCCCAACTGTATTCTCAAGAGCCTGAATGGGCTGGAGGTTTTAGTGATAATTAAAATTGCTAGCATAAAAAAAAAACAAAAAACAAAAAACAAAAAACCCAACAAAAAAACCCCCACCAGTCCTCTCTCATTAAAGGACTTGTCCTTTCCCCCTCCCCCTCCCAGCTGTAGCCTCCAAACTCGAAGCAATATCAGGAATCCTGTCTGCCTCTTTCAAACAACACTTCAATTCATCAAGGCAAAGAATCCCTCCTCCTTCATCTCCCCCCATCCCTGAGATTTTTTACTCCCATTTAGAGTGTGCACGGCCCAAAGTAAATACACAGACAACTGGGTTACAAATTACCTTGCACTAGGTAAATCCACTCTGAGTACCTGGGGAGGTTTGCAGAATACAGCTTCTGCGTAAGCATCCTGGGAATAATGGGAACTCCTGTAGCTCTAATTACTAGAACAATAATAACCCGGAGAGCATCGCCTTGCCTCATCCCATCTCAGTCCTGACTCCCCATCCCTTCTCTGGCCCTCCACTTGCTCTCGCAGCAGGGAGGGATGAGGACGAAGAGCCAAACACACGCTTGGTTTAGCAAAGCTCCACTCATCTGGGGCCAATATGTTTTATGGTGACACGCAGAGTGAATTTGTTACTCGCTGAGGATTATCTTACAGCCGACAACAGATTGGCAGTCCAGCGAGCATTGGCATGAGTGTTAAATCCCTGCAGTCAGCATCGTATTCCAGCACAGGTTTTCCCCGTGCCATAGTGCATGCCACTTGGGCACAAATGAATTTCAATTGTCAAATTGAATTTCAAATGAATTGACATAAATCTCTATTTTCCATCTGTAAAATGGTGAAAATAGAAGTGAAATGCTGTGGGGCTGAAAAAGCATGGGACTTTTGTAAGGATCTGGTAGACACAGTCACGTTAGCAATCCTGGAGCTCTCCCTAGCACAATTTTTTGAGGTGATCTAACCAGCTTAAAAACTGTGGGTCAAACTAGATGGCAACATCTGGCATTTATTTTGAATTGTCCACAAATTTGAGTCTCTTCTTCACGGCAAGAATGGACACTGAGCTAGGATGAAATACATTTCCAGGGAAAGCTGTTCAGCTTTGCCTGTCTCAGGTTCTTCAGACCCTGTCACCAGTGTCTCTGAGGTGACTCTTCATGACATTTACATCCACCTACCCACAAACAGGACTGTGCCCTGCACCAGGGTTCATTGCCTTCTGACACACAGTTGTAAAGCAAGTAGGACCAGGCTATGGGAAGGAGCTTCTACCACATTTCTCTGCTGTCTTCTGCCATCCAAGCACAAGGGCTTCTGAGACATCACAGCCTGAGGGGAGAGCATTGTAGAGGTGTTGTTCTTTCTTTTGTCTATTCAGCCCCAAAATTGCCTGTCTACGTCCAGTGGAGCCAATACAAGTAAGAGTGGGCCAATCCTACTGTTAATTTAACTACCTTGACTCCAGTTGAGGGATGTATATAGCTGCTTTGTCAAGGTGGAATTAGTTGGGTCAGTGGGCACTTGGCATTAGATACCTAGAGAGGAAGAAGAAAATAAACACTTGAAGCAGACTTTAGGCAGAATATCTGTTTAAACTGCAGCTGCTTCAGTCCTTTACCAGACTGAGCCATGAGAGAGGGATTTGTCACACCTAACTTTAGCCATGGAAAATATAAATGTATATACATGATGTGACAACTCTAGACTGCCTCTGTACTTGACGCAGAGAAGTGGGCATTCATGCTTACTTCAGGTGTTCACCTTGCCCTAGAAATACCGGTTTTTTTCTGCTTTGAGTGTGAAAGAAACTGCAGGTGAGCTCGGAGCTACACCATGGCCAAATGACTTCTGCCTTGGCTGCTGGGAGGAGGACCCTAGGGCAGGCACCAGAGCTCCTTCCAGAGCCCAGCCTATGTTCATAAGGGTCCTGGGGACCTGACATGTCACCAGCCTGGTGTCCTCCCCCTGCAAACCAGCAGAACAAACCTGGCCTGCCTCCCTCCCCAAACCATGCTCACTGCCATATCTGTGAGCTCTGTCCAAGTGTTGGCCCAGTCTCCTTACTTATGATGGGCAAGGGACTACCAGCATGCACAAACAGATGCACAAAAAGGGTCTGGTCTTATTCAGGACTGCAAAATCTGAGAGGAAGAAATGAGAGTTCCTCCAGAAGCGGCTGGGTGAACTCCTCTGTTAGCCCACATACCACCTGGTTGCTTGTATCTCGGCATCATACACAGTGGGTTGCTCCACTCCACACAATCCTCAGTTGTCACATTTTTTTCCTGAGAAAAACACTGTAATGATCTTCACATTAATAAAAGGTGTGCTGGAATTCTGTAAGAATTCAAATGCGTGCGTGTGTGTGTGTTCCAATTTTTTTTTTCTGATTTGTGGAATTTTCCTTCTCATTGTCTCACCCATAATCCACAACAAATGAACACCGTGATTCATAAACTCAGCTCTAATTGGATTTGGAGATGTAGTTCCTTTTAATTTTGTGGTTTGCTCTGGGTTGAAAAATGTCCATATAAGTGAGTAGGTGAAAGCACTTTAAAACTGCAGGGAGTCTCAGTGTTGAGCTGGAAAGGAAATAAAAAATATTCTTCATGGACGGGGTATATTTTATATCCCAATTGCCCATGCTGAAAAGGTCATGAGGCACTGCCCAGCTGGGGCTTGTCACATTGACCATCCCAAAAGTACCAGCTACAGGATGCCTGAGTTAAAGTCACAGCAAAGATTATTACCGTTTTTACAAGGGAAAGCATGACATTTTTCACTAGGATATACCCAGTCAGATATGAAACAAAGGAAGAAAAAGCAATAACTATTTGCTAGTATTTCTGCTCTTTTGGGGTCACTTGGGATAGTGCTGTGGTGATGTCCTTCTCCACCCTTCTTCCCAGCGGAATCCATCTGGAACACCTAATGAATGATTGGTAAACATAACTTTTCCCAGCAAGAAAAAATCTGTTTCTAACTCATGACCTACTGACACTCATTCATTACGTAGCCTTCTTCCAAGAGACAGGCTGTTTAGCAAAACGATTGACTAGCACATGCTCCATACAGCCATCCCTTAATTACAAGGCAGACCCTATAACTGTGTGATACTAAAGGGCTGCTGAGCAGATGTTATATATAGGGTATCACAGCCACTTAGTGCTTCACCAAGACAACGTGGTGCCGTGGGACCTGTTGCAGAGCCCGTAGAGCTGGAGGAGACAGCCTGGCCGGCCCTCGTCACAGACGAAACAGGGTCTTATCTCACTGATGCTTTCTTCTGCAGCCATCCCTCCTGTTGTGTAAGGATTTCATCCAACACCTGTGAAGATCGATGGAAAATTTTTCGCTGCCTCTAGTTGACTTTGGATGAGGCATTATTTGGAAGTATTTTGAGATATGTATTAGTTCTTGTGCAGCCCTTCACATTTATAGCCCCTCATGCTGCCCTTCATTCAGATGCACCGGCTTCACCAGCCACCTCCCCTTCTTGCAGGTAGTGCCCAGCCTCAGTTAAACGTGCCGCTGGCGTGCAGCAGTATGTGTTGTTGCTCCCCTGTTGTTTGGAGACAATCTTTCTTGATTCATCTAAAGCTAATTATTCCAGCTAGCTATTTCTTGCTAATGAAGGAATGACATCACAGAGCGAATTGCTAGTTAACAAACACTTTAACTTCCCACTCTTCCCACTGAGCTCTTGAGAATTGATGCAAGCTGGAGAGTGCTGGCTTTTCCCTCCTCAGAGGGCCTCAGAGTGGTTCACCTGGCAAGGTAAACAACCTCATCAACCTTACAAGGTTCAGCTGAAGATCGAAGTAATTTGGGGATGCTCCAAGCTTTAGGTTTCTTTCCTTAAAGCCAGTTATGTACTAGTTTTTAATCTTACACACACACACCCAGTCCCCCCCCCCCCCATTCCACCCCCCCAGTCCCAGGGGGCTGCGTTAAAACGCCTTATTACTGGTAAGAGTGGAATATCTTCATTCCACCAGGATGATGCCAACCTATCATTACATTCAAACTGCATTTTAACAGCCTTCACTTTTCCAGGGCTTCTCACCTTTGCATTCGTAAACACTCAAAATCCAAGAGCTGTTGAACTTCATACCATATCCTCTATGTCTTTCCTAGCAGCACGAGAGCAAGGGGAATTTGATCAAGGTCGAACTGAATCAAAACAATGGAAGCCCAGACAGTTGGCTCTAGAGCTTTGGCAGTGCCATAAGCAAACAAAACAGCTCTGTGTTTATCACTTCATTCAGTCCAGATGAGCTGCTTTCCCCATACTGCAGTCATCATCCTGTATCAATACAAAGCCCCGAGTGATATTTCTATAGCATGTTGCTTCAATGAAGCTGTCCTAGAGTGGCTGTACTAGTGGTTTTGAAGTTGCCTCTGGGTCTCTCATGTGGTTAGGCTTACAGATGTCTTCTGTGGTCTCTCTTTCTCTATCAGTCATCGTTTCATTCTCATGTCTTCCAGATTTTCAGATACCTCCTGCCTGTGTCTGCTTGAAGGAAGGCTCCCTGTAAAGCCCTCCCATGTATTACAAAAAGATCTGCTTCTGGTTTTGCTTCACATAATGCAAAGTATGTTTTGTGAAAACCTAGGGACTGACAATCAGATTATTGATCACAGCCAACAGTTCTGGCTCCTCTATGTCTAATCCTACACTCCCCCCTGGAAAGTGGTTTTAGATTTGCTGAATGAATCTGCAGCTGATGAAAAGCTAAGGTCAGACGTATGGGCCTTAACCAGGCAGTGTACAGGGAGGAGCTTGTCGTGTCATTTGCCCTTCTAATTAGACTCAGTTGCAGCCTGTATCATTCCTGCAGCTCAAGCTATCAGTTTTTCTTGAAAAAAAGCTTTTATCTGCCCAGCGTTCTGCACCAAATCAGGTCAGATTTGGCTCATTTGCAAACCTGGCCCACATTTTGCACAGTGGAAGCTCAAGGCAGTGAGCACCTCTGCCCATAACTCCCATCTGCCTGCTGGAAGGGAAGTTCAGCAGAGTAGCTGTTGGCAGTTGTGCGGCTCCCTTTGAAAACAGACACCTACTGCAAGAATAGAGCAAGAAGGAAGGATCCAGGCAAGGAGCTGGGATTTGAAAGACTCAAAGTTCGAGCTCTTGCCTCAGCCACAGTCCTCCTATGACACTTGGGACAAAATGTTTGGGGGACATTCAAAGCACAGAGTAGAAAATAAAATACATATACCTTTGATCCATGAGGCTGGATCCACCAGTGTGGATCCAAGCAGCTCACTTCATGCACAGGAGCTAAGCTGTACACATCTGGGGAGCTTCCAAGCTCACCTGGCTCTGCTCCCAGATATTGTGTCTCTGCACTAGCAATAAGCATGTGAACAATTGGCTTTGCTGTTGTTAATGCGGACATGGCACTGTCCACTTATGTCTAGACACCAGCTGAAACCAAGCAAGAACATGTGTCTCTGTGCTCAGCTCCTGACACAAGCCCTTAGTGTTTCTCTGGCTTTACCCCCACCAACAACACAGGCTTTGTGGGAAACAGAGAGCTTGCAGTCACTTTTTAAAGCCGACCTGATTATTTGACCACTCAAAAAGTCTAGTAGAAAACAAAACTGGACAAAATCAGGAAAAAAAACCACAAAACAGTAGCATCATCATCCTGGAGTCTCTGGTACACAAGGGAACCTACACCACGGGCTGGTTTCAAGGTGTTTCCTCTCCAAACCCCTTTTTAAAGATCTGAGTAACCTCATGGGCTTTGCACTGGGCTCTGAACTGGTGTGAGTAGGGCTGCAGGGGGATAACTGAGTACAATATATGACCCTGGCTTAGCCCAGCCTGACTCTGGCAGGGCTGTGCACAAAGCCACAGAGCCTGTGTGAAAATGCCCTCAGTCAGGCTCATAAAATGTTGTAGTTTGCAGCTGAGAAGGGATAAATTAAACTAACAAGCATGACAGCTATTTAAAAATAAGAAATAATGTTTCATGGGGTAAAACAACATCTGAGGCCCCAGAGAGTCTGTACTTTGTATTTTTAATAGTCCTTTCACTGCAACAACACTCTCCCCTCCATTTAGCCGGGCTGAAGACCCTGAGTTCAAACATTTCCCCACTCTTCACTGCCTGGTTTACTGTAGCTCTCATCTTTACTATCACTCTGGATAACTGTATTTTGTGAGGAGAAGGGCTCATTAGCTAGGAACTGATAAACAGAGAGGAGGGTGGAAGCAGAGGTCCCTGCTCGCCACAGCAGGTCCTTTGGGGCAGCAGTGGCCTCCCATCCAGGAGGGCTCTGCATGGACCCCAGCTGCAGCCTGTCTGCAGACATGTTAGTGGACAGGCTGTCAGAGGGCTGAGCTGTCACACACCAGCCTTTTGGGGGAATTGTGTGCTGAGGGTATGAATAGTCTGCGTTTCGGAAGACTTGCAAAGGCAGAGGGTGGCTGGTCTTCTCGGGCCAGTGTGCAGTGGGGTTTGGCACCCAGGGAGGGGGCAGGGGCTGGATTCAGCACAGCATTGGAGTGCCTTTGGATTTCAGTGGTGGCAAAAGCTCGTGAATCCCCATTGCAGGGGGGTTTGTGGATTTACCTTTTACAAAAGTCTGTGTGTTTTTGAAAACACCATGACACCCATATCCACCCATGTTGCCTACATGGTCTTAGCATGCTGCTGCTTTTAAGGAGAGCTAAAAACAATCGAGTGAGAATGCAAATGCAGCTAGAAGTAGCTTTGAAGCAATTTGGCAATGATTGTTAATGGCTAGCTTCCTCAAAGAAGGATAAATTTCAGCATAAATTCCCTCTGAGAACAGATAAACTGTGGCAGGATTAGATCAATGAGAAAGAAATCATCATGCAACCAACCAACCTGCTACACACATTCACTCAGTTGCTGCTTCTCCAGATGACAAAATACTGCTATTCCCTGTGGCCTTTAAAGTTGGTAAAGACAAAAGACAGGGTGTTAAAGTTATTTGAGGTAAAGCAGAAACACTTTTCAGCTTGACTTTGCACATGATGACAGCTATGTGAATGGGGAAGCTGAGGCAGAGATGTGAGGGGCTGGTTACAAGTAAGACCACGGATTATTCTTGTGCCTAAAACTCTCAAGGGGGTTTACGATGTAAAGCTATCCAGGTCAGAAGCTGATCATCTTTTCTGAAGTTCTAGCAGAAGATCTTTGAAGCAGAGTATTTCTCCATGAAATTTATCATCTGCCTTTTCAAAGCAATTCATAGAGACCCGAAGACACGTTTAAAATCAAATTCTGGATGAGTATACTGCATTTACCTCGCCTTGTTCTCTAAATGATTGAAAACAAGAGTGTTTAACTGCTTATCTGAAGAGGACTTGAAGTCAAGTTCATCAACCTGTTTGATATTACGGGTTTATCCTCCCAAAGGACAAGAGGAACAGCAGGTCCTGAGCAACCAGGATTGTCAGACTTGGCCTCAGTGCGGAGCAGGTGACTTTTCAGAAATGATCAGTTTGGTGAAACTGAGCAGAACCAGAGCTATCCACAGTCAGCTGCTTTCTGCAAACACCCTCACTCTTCCCATGGATTAGGAAGTAAGTTTTCAGGGGCAAAGACTGATTTTGGGGCTGATGACAATCTGCATGTGACCTGAGATAGAGCTAAGCTGTGTGCTGCAAGTGTAAGCCAACTACAGAACACCTTTCTGCAGAGCTAGCTGAAAAATTTTTCGTTAGCAATGTCTGCTTTCAATGAAAAATAGCTTCACAATTGACATAGAATTTTTCATGGGCAATGTAGCTTTTTTTTCTTCCTCTTCCGTGGATAAAAATTGTGAATATAGTGTGAAATCAAAGGCTGTACTCTGTAAAGTTCTCAAATTCAAATGTTGAATTTCATTCCTTTTTTCTTCTTCTCTTGTGAAGAAAATACACATTTCCCTTGTATTATAGCTTTCCATACCTAACCTTTTTCCTTCCTTTAGCTGAGAAAAGGAGAAAGAGAGGATAACAATGGAGAAAAAGAAGACAAACTACACCAAACCCAAATATTTTATTTTTCTAAGAAAGTGAAATCAAGCAAAATGGTCTATTCACAGCATGAGCATTTTCAAAGAACTCCCCCTATCCCCATCTTATCTGAAAGTTACAAAGCTTAATTTTCTCATACATGTTGAAGATGTTCTTTTTTTCTCTCTTTAGGACTGGCTTGACTCCTAACCCTTATATTTTATTTCCCTTCTCCCAGTTTGTACTGGAGGAGCATTTTCAAAAGCTTCCATGGAATTTAGCAGAATAAATCCTATTTTGGAAAGTATCACAGGCACTGGAGAGCTCCATCAGATGCAGCTGGTCTCTACCACTTGCAATTTATGCTGATGTGCAAGGGCTGTGTCCCACCATGGTAAAGAAGGATGCAATTCAGTGTGGCTTTGATATTCCTATTCATGTTTTACTAAGGAACTGTACCTCCTTCTCAAAAATATGTTGGTAACCCTTGGAGTGAAAATGAATTCTTTGTCTCAGTGGTGCAGACAACTCCAAAAGCTGCCAAAAAGCAGCAGTTAGGAATATGATCCCACAGCACTTTATCAATGGGAATTGCTATTTTGTTTGTGATATAAAGGCTGTGGGAATTCCCCTTATCAAAATGAGTTAACAAGCTTTTACCAAAAGTTGGCTGGCTTGAATGATAAAAGAAGTAGAAAAAACGACTGATCCTTCTGTCATTAAGCACTAAAATGCTGAATTCTGACCCAAAGGAAAACCTGATCCTCATGTAGGTGAGAACTTCATATTATCCCAGTTTCTCAGAGCTGACCTGGAGAGCGCATGGCACTGGAGAAGTCTTAATGCTCAGGAGATCAGGAGTCTCTGAGATTTTTCCCATCCTATGGGACGAGATCAGAGTATCCTTCTGTCTTAGAAAACGTTGCGCTTGATAACTTTCCGAGGCTTTTTGCATTCAGGGCATGTTAGAGCAGCTCTTTGCCTACTCTATTTCATGTCTGCAACTGAAATATTATGGGAAAAAGCTCAGGATCTACAAAAGCATGAGGTTGTCTTTTGGCCACTAAGCCAAATGATGAATAAGCCTCTGGATCTGGCCCTGAATCTTCAACATGCTAAGTGTTTGGGTTCTCATTTTCCCTTCCATTTCTGGAACAAGGCATAACAGAAAGATCGTGGAATAATTTTTGCTTTCTAGGAGTTCCCAGCAGTTTAGTTCACATTTTAGTTCACACAGATGTCTTACCCTTCAATGCATATTCAAACACGGCCCCAAACCTTTGTAGATTGAGCATCAGTGATGCCATAGAGAAGGCAAGAATTCAAGAAAAATAGCTAAAAGGGGTTTTAAGCCTAATGTTGATATGTGTAATGTAACTTCAGCTGCTGCCAAGGGAATAGTGGATGCTGCTGAGATGTTTTGTCAACCAGTTGACAAAGAGCCAGCACTGATGAGGGCTGTCCAACGTGGTCCACTCTGGACCAGCCTTTCCTCCTCAATGTGATCGCTGAGGCACGGCAAGGCGTGTTCCACTGCAGGCCGTGGCACAGCCACCTCCCAAAGGCTCATGCTGCCACCCAAACCAACTGATGGAGCATCTCACACGTGGAAAACAGCATCGCACAGAAGCATGCACACAAGCACACACACACCCGACAGGCATCTGTGAATTATGAGGCGTTAAACCCCTCACAAAACTCTGGTGACTTCATAAACCACAAAAATGATGAAATTATTGCCACATAATGAGAAATGTTCCCATCTTTTAATTTTATACCCTACATAGAGCAGGAGCCCTGATTCTTTCTCATTTCCTCTTCAGAGGCTTCCAGGAATTTCTCTCCTCTGCTCTCTGATGTTCAGGTTATGTCACACAGTTTCACCTCCTCCTGGTACCTTCACTTGCAGAAGGGCCGCTCTCTGTGGCCACCAGTACACTCAGATGTACCCTATAGCTGTTCCTGGACATGCCTCTCCAGAAGAAAGGCTGCAGCCAAGTAAGAATTTGGTTCCCTCATATTGCCTCTGGCATTTCCTCATCTTGTAGTAATCTTCATGCAGAGGAACTGTGCATTAAACTGAAATTAAAACAGAGGAGAAACAGCACTAACCGTTCAGAAATTTGTCTTAGTGTGGTTCCTTGCTTAGAGCCAGCAGCTGAGAGCTGAGTCACAGCATTTCTCTCAGAGAGATCCAGTCCCAAGAAGAGAGAATTTACCTCCACCCTCAGGAAACAGTTCCGCTAATTATGCTCAGTGTAAAAATTTTACATTTTATTTCCTACTCAGCTTTTTCCTGATTTCAGCTTGCAACCACTGGACCCTGTCTGTGTAATTAAAGAGGACTGAACCTTCACGTACCCATTGGCTTCACAGACAGCTGTAGTCTGTACCCAAGACATCAGCCCAAGCTCATCCTGATCAGCAAACTAAAATAATGTATCATCTCCTAGAAAAGCATACATTAAACAGAAAAATCAAACCACAGGGAATATGGAGCTGTATTGCTGAGGTAGCCTAATTCTGAATCTCAAATATTCAATGTGTAAATAAATATGTACATTTTAGGGTTTAAGCAATTACCATGCAGACAGAAACTACAAAATAAATTCAACATCCCAGGCTTTTGTTTTGTTATGCTGTGACTCATTTCTCGCAGTTAGGTACTTTTTGTTGCTGTCATCTTGTTTTGCTTGGGCATTTCCATAAACCCTAAAAACTTAATTTTGGTCAGTGCTGTCAAACAAACTGCAGCCATGCACAGCCTGGGTTCTCGATCAACACCCTGCTCCTGCATGGCTCAGAACAAGGAAAGACCTGCAGAGAAAACACAGTTTTTCCCTTCTGCCGGCTACTTCCTCTGGGCAGTGTCAGTAACTTGAGCACAAGCACATGAAAGCTCTTGGTGTGCTGCTCCTTCCTCGCTGGTGATGAGTAATGGTTCATGAAACCTTCATAGGAGGCATGAAGAGCTGTCCATAACAAGAAACTTTGCTTTCATCTAAATTACTCAAAGGCAAGATTTCTCTGCCAAGATCAACAGATTACCAAAAAATGGAGTTTACAGAACATGTTGTTTCAAAGAGATAAAGAGCTGGAAGAAACAGACTATGTTTCAGAGCTGAAGTCCATTTAGATTTCAGACTCACCCACAATCAATCTCTCCCCTCTTCTCTACTCTCACCAACATCCTTCCATGCTTTCTGCGGTTTACAGTCAACTTTTCTTCTATCCTAGCCCTGACCAACCCCACCTCTTTCAAAGGTCCAGTTTGAATTGCACAGAGCAAGGAATGGATCCGAAGGCTAAAGTGCTATAGTGTTTTCCATTAGCCCCAGAAGTGACCAGGGTGAACCCCGGCACAAAGTGATACCCATCCATTAGCTTTGATGGCAGTTCAAAAATAGCAGTTTGCAATCAAAAAGAAGAAAAATGACTAGAGATGCAAATATATATCATGGAGCAGTTCTAGATCTATTGCTTTCAGAACTAAAGTTTCTCAGAAATGAACATATTGCTTTTACATTACTCCTTAATACTATCTGGGGAGTTGAGGTTTCTTACATGATTTGCCATGTGTTCAACACTGTAATTGTTTAATTGCATTTCTTTATTGGTTATTCCACAAACCACATTTAAAAATCCTAATGCCAGAAGTGGTAAGATCATTTCTAAGTAAATTCTGGGAAGCAAAAGCCCCAAATGGGATAAAAATACTAGTACCAGTACCATATATTTCCAAGTATTACAACTTCCCCTAGTGTCATCACTGTGTTATAAGAAATTAACTAGGACATTGTAATACTTCTCTACGTGGCATAATTCCTGTTTGCGACAGCATGAGAATATATAAAAATCCAGCTTATGCAATCGTCAATGTGTTCATATTTTAGTTAAAATTCCTTGAGTGACAAGGATGTGACATCCCTTTTGAACTCATTTCCAGTTATTTTTGTTTGTAAATAGTTTGAGGTCATTAATCAATGGAGCTTCCTTGAACTATTAACAGAACTGCTGCTCTGCTTGGTTGTTTCCCTTTGAAGGGGATTACAAAACCTTTTGCTCTAGTTTCAGTCCACACGGGTTCCTCCTCTGAATTGCATGCTATGTTTTGGGACAGAGAAAATTCTTCATCTGGTTTCATGTCAAAACCATCTGAAGTCACAGAGTTCTGCACCGAACTGATACAGAGCCATAAATTGTCCAAGTTCACTATGGATTGGCCCAGCCGTATTTGTTGGAGAAAGGGTGGGAACTGGAGCAAATCCTTGAGGGAAAATGAGCTAAGTTTCAAACAAAACTCAAGACCAGGCAAATTTTACATCATTCCAGGTTTCACAGCCAACATATTTAAAACTTTTTTCCCCTTATCCTTTTGTCCAGAAAATGGGACCTGGTCCACAACGTTCTTCAGAAAGTCTAGCAGAAGATCAGCTGAGGCAGGAAAACATGCCAAGTTTCTACTGTAAATGCACAAAGTTCCACATATATTTAAGCCAGAGTACTCATGTTTCTTTTATGTTCAATTCCCTAAATGGCCACGCATGCAGATTGGTGAATCTGACGTCATTTCCCATATTCAAATATTCAAGCTAAGTACAACAGCAATTAGAGACAGAAAACAAAGGAGGTTGCCATCATTTGTTTGGGTAATCACAAAGCTAGCCAGTGTGCATTGGATGCTGAGGATCAGAGACTGAGAGAAACAACCGCTAATTTTTCAAAAATAACTCTGAAAAAACATGTCTGGAAAAAAAATCATCTGATATTTGATGAAAGAATACATCTGAGGAAACCACAGTACGATTCTGCTAGCAGGAAAAAAAATAAATTAAAGGCATATATCCTTGTTGGACAAAGCTGCTTTGCCAAATCCTCACTCATCAAACCAGACCTCAGCTTGGTTGGAGCTAACATTGTATAAATCTTAAATTATTTTAAAGAAAAAGTTATTATCAAAGTTAATTATGTTCTTTGTGAGTTCCTTCTCTTTCAGGCATTTTTTTGCAAGACAAGAGCTGAAAGTTTTGGAGAGAACGCTTAAATCCTAGCTCATCTTCCTGAGCTGCTTCATGTGGGCAAAGTATCACTGTCATTTCAACTCACCATGAGAAGAAAAAATTTTCTGTAGTATCTCCTACTAGAATAAGTAATATAAATGGAAAAAATAGATAAGCTTTGAGGTGTACAAACAGGATCTTTAAGCACTAAAAAGCATGCTTAACATTTACAGTTGATAAGACATTTCTCGCCACTGTGTGTTCTTTTGCTTCATCAAAGCACCATCAATCTAAAAAAAGTCCATCTAAGACTGCCTGGGAAGAAATACATTCAAACGCTCTTTGTTGCAGCTTGTCCCTTCAAGGATGATAAGGCAATCCTGAAAGCTGTGGCCATGACTTGATTTTCCAAACATAGTTATCCAGTGCCATTTGAGACAACTTAGGATCTGTAAGATGCCCACATGGGCTTGGCCAATGTCACACAGGAGCTGCAGGGAATCCACGCTCTTCTGGAGGAACCGATGGAGACCAGGTGAATTGCAAGAGGTATCTCAAAGGCACTAGGTTACCACAGTAGCAAAGGCCATTGAAGCTGGAGCAAGAGTTTCTAAGAGAAGAGGCATACAAAGGTGGCAATTTACATACCTTAAATAATATAACCTGATTGGTATTTCATCTGGTATTAAACTTTAAAATGACATGAGAAAACTGATACAAAACAAATAACTCTCCCTTTCTCCCAAACTTTTAATGAAGGGCGATGTGACTGAAGTATTGGAAATAGCATGTTGAAGGTTGTGCTTCCTAGAGAGAGACATGTCCAGGGCAGCACATAAACCCAGCTATTGCTGTACCCAAAAAGCTGGAAATTAACTTGAAAGAAAGAGATCTCTTACTAGTGCTGAGATCCAAACCCAATAGAGTACTTGGGCTCCCAATGCTTATTTGGGCACCTAAGTTTGTACTGAGACCAACAGGAACAAAGCATTGGTCACATGCCCATGTGGTCTCTGGACAGCACAAGTATCTCTGCATGTCTTCACTCAGTAGGAATAGCCACCCAACCAGTGATAGCTCCAATCTTTATTTTCTTTTTTTTTTCTAACCTTCATCTAAGACCTGACACTTCCAGGAATAGGAAATATGATCAGCATATTCCCCTACAGTTTATAACTGCCCGTGTTGACTGGTCATCTCACTAGTGCTGATCACCCTAAAGTTTCTCCAGAGCTAATCCATGGCTCAGGGAGACTCCTCCATAGAGTGAAATCTCAGGGGTTCTTGTGAATTTGCAACTCTTGAGCTTGGGATGGAGAGTTTGATCTGAAGTGAGCTTCTGCCCAGCTTTAGCTGCAGCTCCTGTCAAAACTGGGTAAAACCTCACAAGTTTTTGTATGATATTCATGGACATGAATAAGGTACCTGCTACTTGCTTGAGTCTTAAAGAACCTAAGGGGTGTTTTGGACTTGGGACGTGTTCACTTTTGCAGGGTTTGATTGTCTTTAAAGTTCTGCAACCAAATCACAGCTCCACTCTCCGTGCACACCTGCAGGTCTCCTGCTGAGCAACTGTCAGTATTACACAGTATTAAATTAGTCTTGGCATTTCACAGTGTTCACTAATTATAAGCACATCTGTTAAAGAGCAGTTAGAGTCATTTTGTAGAGGAATGAAAATCCCAATGTCAATGTGTTTGATGCATGTGTTTGTTTCCCCTTAGAGTGAGGGTGGGATAAACACTACTTTAAAAATCTGTAATCTTCATTTCTCTTCCAAACAAATGTAAACGCTCCCTCAGCTTCTCTGGGGAACATAGCTGGAATATGGAAGACCCTCAGGGAAGATTAACAATCCTAAGGGCAAACTTTTTTGTGAATCTCCCCATGCCTGTTAAAACTGATTTAAAATAAGAATAAAATTCGGAGAAGGCAACCAAACTGAGGTCCACGCAGAGTTCTCGCACCTGGGATCAATGGGAAATTACAGTCACTACAGCATCAGCAACGTCTGGATGTGCACATCCCTTCACTTAGTGCAGTCGAGGGCCATGCATGGCTGTAGGTGGTGTCTCCTTTCACTGCTTGAACCCTGACTTGGGTCCAGCCTCACTTTTCTGGCATTGTGAGAGACTGTCTTGCTCAGAAATAAGTTTGTGAGGCTGAAAAATTTTGTTGTTTATCTATCTTAGCAAAGAAAGCAGTGAGGCCAAAAAGGTTACCATTTCATTTACACAATTTCCCTCGTTCATGGTGGATGGTCTTAGCAATAAGATCTCTTGTGTTCTAAGACCAGTTTTCATATTCAAACAAATATCACATTACCACAGACAATGGGATATATCTACTTGGTGGTCTGAAATCCTGTGTGCTGTACCTTCTGTATTAACGCGGATAAGGACTAATGATCCTGGGAGTCAGCAGGGCTGTGTCAGTGTCACCATCAACTGAGAAGGGGCTGCTTTGTCTCTCTGCTTTTGTTTGAAATTCAGACTCTCATGGGACCTTTGCTGTGCTTCACACCAATCCCTCCCTGACACAAATACTTCTTGTCTCCCTTCACATGTCCCTTGTAGTCAGTTAAAAGCTATCAGCAAAAGAGTGGGTTCTCCAGAGATAACGCTATCAGTCAGCTTTTGGTTCTGTGAGCCACGCCAGCCAAAATTTCATTCTATCGACCTGTCATTTTTCATTTTGCATTTAAATGTGTTTAACCATCAACGGAAACTGCATCATCCCCTTGTGTCCAGCAGCCATTTTTGGGGAGAGGGTACAGCTGGTGGAGAGCACACAGTGGTTTTGCACCACGGATGGGTGAGCTGCAAAGGCCCAGCAGCTCATTCATCAAAGACATGGGCCCACTGATGGCTTCAGCACAACATTCACCATTAAATCAGATATTCTGGAGTCATCCTGTCTGCCTTGCAGTGGTGAGAGTCCTGGCAAGCCACTTTATCTCCTTGCACAGATACTTGCAGCCCTGCTGGGACTGAAGCCATGCGCCACATCAGCACATTAGCAGAGCTGAGAAAGAAACCTTAAATCCTTTGATGACTAGAGTCTGGTACTTGGGATGACCAGACCACTGGCATGGGTGGGAAGCAGGAGCAGTGGGGTCTGGCTTTTGTGAATCACCACCACTATCGGCAACATGGTGCTTCAATCCAGGGGATTTTCCCTGGCACCATTCCCAACCCCACCAGTTCTGCAGTGCTTACACTTTTCTGGGAGAGAAACCCAGTGACCCTGGGGTGCACCTCCTCCGAGATTGACTGAAGTGCATTTTAACCATGCCCTTGGATCATGCACAGCTGTGCAGAGCAAAGCCCTGGGCAGTTTGGGGCACAGCTCAAGTTTAGTTCCAGCTGGTCCATGCTGTGGCTTGCAGGTTAACTGCATCATAACCAAACCGCAGGCATGGCTATCTAATGGTGTAGACAGGCTGGGTGTTAGTACCCTTCCCAGCAAAGGCTGTTTAGTTACAGGGTTGTGACAAACCCATTGACAATCAAGGGCACTCCTGATTGCGGCTGCAGTGGTGGCAGAGGACAAGAAAGAAAACAAGCTGTGAGGTTGGCACTGCTTCATGTGCTGTAAAAACAGCAGTATATCCTCCCCTGGGATGCTGCATTGAAATCAGCAGAGGGGCAAACTTGTCCTGCTAATGACTCTGTACCAGGAATGCTCTGCTCCTGTGCTGACACCATGAAGCTGGATGTGAGCAGGATTGCTGTCTGGTTAAAAAAGGGTAGACTGGAGGACAAAGAAACATCCCTGTTATTGTCTAGACCTCCAGATCATATCCTTAGAGGCTATTATGCAGCTCATTCAGGGGAGGAAATAAAAACTGCTTGGATAAAAGTTCCTTACACATTCCCATGCTCTACTTTCTTGTGAAAGTGTTTTTAGTATAGAACTACACCACTTTAATAATATGCACTTCTTCAATAAAAAAGCATGACTCACGCCTCTGCACAGGAGATAAAAGACGTGTGGAAACCATAAAAACACTAATCCAGCATGCAAAGCCAGCAGAGTCACTTATCTTCATGGAATATTTTAATGTCTGTCTTGTTCCTCCAAGAAAGCTATGGGACCATTTACACCTTTAAAAAGCCTCAGCCTGTAAATAGGTATCTAAAATATCTTTCCTAAAGCTGGTTCTGTATAATGGTTTTAAAGGGACTGATACAGGGTTTAATAAGACATTCCTGGTTTTAGCACCCTAAGTGTTACATTAGCCATGTCTTCCTCACGTATAAATATAATGGTAAGGAAGCAGAAGTGCATCCAACAGAGAGGTGCTGACAGGAAAAGTGTTTCCCTCAGCATGAATCCTAAAGGATTAGTGGTCCCATAAGTAGAGCAATTAGACCCCAGCTCCCTGCTCCCATCTGCCTTGTCCTGACTTGCATGGAAATCACGCTTGTTCCTTTGTCCCCCCCTTTCCCTTTTGCAAAGTCACAAGCTGCACCC
Organism: Falco biarmicus; assembly: GCF_023638135.1. NCBI lineage: Eukaryota > Metazoa > Chordata > Aves > Falconiformes > Falconidae > Falco > Falco biarmicus. Next base: position 80,798,830 of record NC_079288.1, on the reverse strand, counting down.
CAGAAAATCTTGTCCCCTTCCCCAAACACTGTGGAGCCTTGTGGTTAGGGCCTGGCTTGGCAGACCCATGCCTCCTGCCTCCTGGGAAGCATCTAACTATGAGTCTCACATGCAAAAGCGAGACATTTTCACCATCTGTCTTTGGCCTAAATTTAGTGCAAAGCCTGGGGACAGTCATAGTCACTTGATCTCATTTGTGTGTTGTGTCCCAAGGCAGACATCTCCTCTTTCATCCTCAGGTCTCGGTGAGGTGAAGCTCCTGGAGCAGCCACCTCAGTGGCTTTTGGTACCATCTGATGTGATAAGAAACAGCTGGGAAAGCCACCAGGGTCTGCAGTGGACAGAGAGAGGAGCCTTTGGGATCCACCTGGCTGACAGCACTACAGATGGGAGTATTTGGGGTTTTAATTGTCCAAAAGCTTGAGCTTCATGAAGACGCAGACACACAGCTGGTCACCTACAGATTCTTATACACACACACGCACATGCACACACACGCGCACACACAGAGACACACATGCACTTGCAACAGTTGCTACATATTCAGTGACTGACTGTGTTGAGGATGACCTCAATTAAAAGATGTCTTTGCAGGCCTCATGCAAAGTGTGGTAATGCACAGGGGTCTATACGTTAGCAATGAGTTCCTGGATTTTGATGACATTCATTGCAGGTGTCTGTGCAGCTAATACAGAATTCGTTATTAATCTTTAGCTGTAGCACTCATAATTGTGTGTCCCACCAACCAGATTCACTAGACATCATATCATCTAATAGGTTTTTTTAGAAATGCCTATTTTATTTTACTGGTGTCACCCCAAAGCTGACCATGCAGCTGAGCCTGCAGACAGGGGGAGAGGGTGATTTACTGTGACAGGGCACCTATAGTTCTGGCCAGTAGCAAATCAGTAGCAGTGTGGAGTGTGAGCATTTAATGGGGACATCACATATCCCGTGAATGTTCTGCTGGAGTGTATCCAGCCAACCAGCGTATGCATGAATCTCTGTTGTACACTCTTCTAGTTATGGACCTGCTCCAGATTTCGAACCACTTAAGGAGATATATGCATCACTGGTCAGAGGTGCCCAATTTGGATGCAAAAATTAGGATTTATGCCAATTATGAAAAGCAAGTATCTTTTGGAGGTCGTTTAGGAGGCTGAGTTAGGAGGCTGACCAGGACTGTAGCCAATGCAGAGAGATTAGGGCCCTCAGAACTGAGCTAAGCAGCCCCCATGAGGTGCCCACCCAGCTGACAAAAACCCTACAAATGTCCAGTCACCAGTGTTTGGTCAGGGTTGTGCAGAAAGGCAAGGTCTAAAACCCCACCATTAAAATCACTTTAGGATACTAACTCTAGCCACTTCCATGACTGATCAGCAATGTTAATCCGAACTGATTTATATTTTAGAATACCTGAAAACTAGAGGCTAAAAGATATTTTTAAAAGATTAAAGTCATAAATATCTCTTCAATTGGTCGAAGGTGACACTCTTCTGTTCTTTCCCTGCCAGTGAGCATGACTTCACTCAGCTCTCACCCACCACTCCTTTATGGTACATGGAAAAGGGAATTCAGAAAGGTTAAACCATTTTTGCTTAAAAATGGCTTCCACCATTTACTGGACTTTTGCGCCTCTGGTTGCCAGGCATTTGCCCACTTTACATTGCCCAAGAGATTAAAGCAGGTTTCTAACTCCTTTTAAGTAATGAACAGCAGTAACGACTCTTATCACTGGCTGTTTTCTTGGTCTTCAAGGTTTAAACAAAATATTCCTTGGTCCCCTGGAAACAGTCCACAAAGTTGTGTGAGAGCCATGTTAACCTTGAAAACACGACTGTCCTGTGGTCCTGCAAAGATCTCTTGGGAAAAAAATAGGAGACCCTGCTTAAAGCCAAGTGGAGACAGATGGCTGAAGGAGGCACTGTCTCCTAACGCTCCTTGGTGTAGTTTCCTCCCATATTCTTTAATATTGGGAGTTTTTTAAGTGAAAGACAAATAATAGTTGTAGTACCTTTTAGAGCATGATAGAGTGCATCCACTGGATGGAGAGGCCCAGGCTTGGACCTCTGTTAAATATGGGGAGCTACTTTCCACAGTATGAGGGTGAGGAGGGAGACTATTGATGCTGTATTTGAAATGGAAGGTCTTCGCCTGGTACTACAACCAGAAACAGCATTTCCCAGCTCTGGATCATGCCATGTACCATGTACATGGAGAACAGCTGGGAAGTCCTTTATGGACACTTTGTAAAAGCAACACAGAATGCATTAGTATGTGGTTAATAATGCTGCTTGTGTCACTATAAATTACTGATGCTGAATAGTAATTTCATCAGTCATCACCGTTATGCAATACTTATATAAAATTTGCAGCATTACATGGAGAAATCTTAGGCTGTTCAATGGACCATAATATTTAGCAAGCATAAAGGCAAAGGCAAAACTGTAAAAGCCTGTGGCAGTCCTTGTCAGCATTAGAGCACAAGTGGGATTAGAGCCATTTCTGCTTAGCATGATGCTTAAATATATGAAGAAACGTAAGCACATGTTCTTGATGAGCATGACACTGTCCTGAATTGCACAGTAAAAAGGGGGGGGGAAATATATGGGGTGGGGTGGGGAGTGGGGGGGTGGTAGTGTCAGCGTCAGGCCACGCAGGGAGGGGAAATATTTGAAGGCTGTTTCCTGGTTCTTGGTTGTCCAGCAGAAAGCCTGCTATGGAAATCTGCTCACAGGAATACTAATGGTACTTGTTTTGGGACACTTCTTTAAATTAGATATTTATTCTTGGCTGACCCCTCCCCCCCCAGTAACCTTACTGGCATAACAAACCTCACCTTCTTTTGAAAAGCATTTTAAGCTGCTCGAGCTGCAAGCGTTACAGAAGAGTGGAGGGTTATTACCCCTCCCTCAGAGGCTGTTGTGTGCTAAAGAATTTCATGCTTGATGCCATAACTCAAAAAACCTCTATATTTAATGTACTTGGAAAATGAGTAATCCCTGTTAGATTGCAACATGCACATGCACATTGAGTTGTTCTTCTGCAAATGGTGTCATTGTCCTCAGCAGGTGGGTTCAGAAGAGGAGGTGACACCCACAAATACTGGCCTGGGGGATGGTCTGGCACCCTCGTGAATCTGTCAAACTTCAAAAGTCTTGGCAGCATTTTCCCCTATAACAGATATCTTTCCATCTATCTTTCTTTCTATCCGTCTTTCTCTTATTTTTCTCTTCCTTTTCCTTTTTCCTTTTTTCCCTTCTTTTTCCTGCCTCAGTGCCTTGCCTTGCCTAGCCACCTTCCTAATTCTAAGACACCCAACTTCCAAAGTTTATATTTGTGAACAACATCTTCACATGCACAGATAAAGTCACTTCCAAGCTTTGGCATTTGCAGGAGTTGAGCTTGAAGTGTTAAAGTACAAACACTTTCCGATCAGCCATTCCCTTGATAACAGATGGCCACATCTATGCTCCAAGATTGTCTTTAACTCTGTCTGACCCAACATAAAACCAAATGTTCATAAACTGCAGTTCTCCATACCCCAAGATGCCCATTTTTGGCTGTAAATCTGGAGCACATGCTGTTATCTGAGATTTGTAACAGTCATGTGCGATATGGGGAGGCGCGTTAGCTAACTTGGGGGGAATCTGATCAACACAGGCAAATCAGTGCTCCCTCCAACAACTTCAGCTGCTTCTTAGAAACTTTCTCTGCCAGTATTTTCAATGAGATAAAGTTATTTTTTTTTTATTTCCCTGGATAGCACCTCACTTTATACCTTGGGTAAACGTACCAAGCCCAAGCCGTAGGAATTATATGCATTAAAGGCCACGAGAATCACAGTGCACTTGGATGGGAAGTAACTTCCCATGTAACACCCAAGTTTGGGTACAAGACCTGCAAGGATCAAGGCTGCCTCTTTCCATTGGCATTACTGTTGCCTCAAGGGCAGGAGAGCACAGAAAAAATGCCAGCTGCCCATAGAAGCTACTGAAATAACACTTTGAAGTTAAAGAACTATGAGGAATCAAACCATAGCTCAGCTGTCTGGCTGAAACCACTCTTCCCCAGAATTTGTTCAATGTACTTCGAGCCCGTTGTGATCACACACTGCTGCTGTGAAAGGAAGGGGAGACAGCTGTGTCTGCTGTTTGGCACTCCCTCATGTCAGGAGGAAAAGGGCTGGATATGCTGTTTTTGATAAAGCCACAAATTCTGTTAATCAAAAGGATGGAAAAAAACCCAACAACCAACCAACCACCTTTCTTATAACCCACGAAACTTTTGTCTCAGGCTTCAAAATAAGAAAATAAGAGACAATTTGGTTTTAAGGAGTCCACAAAATAGGCAGATGTTCAGGTTTCATTGATGCAAAAAAATGTCTTTTCACAGACATTATTTTTTGCAGGGCAGGGGGAAGGGGAGCTTCTAATCTGTTTATACTAGGATTAATATTAGGAGTGAGTTAGTTTTTCCAAGGTTCAGCAGAGCATGAGGGGGAAAACAAAACAAAACTTATTTTCAGGAATGTTTACCAATGGGTTCTGGTCATGACTTGTGTTTTGAAACTTGGGAGGCCAGTTTTTGAGCCTCACTGTTAGTGTTTAACTTTAGGATTAGGAATTATTGAGTTAGGTTCATTAAAATAGCTGGGTTTTGTCCTTCGAAAATTTAAGAAAACATGGTGTAAGCCTTGGAAGCAGGGTCTTTTTCTGGGTAACAAGAGCCTCATTCAGCTTTAAGCATATGGCTGTCTTTGTTTTAGAAACCTGTGTTAAAATGAAGGTAACACTCCCATTCCAGCAGAATCATCAGTTCTGTTCTCAGGGATTTACATAGCTCTCAATAATGCCAGTTTAAAGCCTTAAGAAATCTACTGACATCCCAGCATATTAAAACTACTGTAAGGGTGATGGGGGTCAGTTCTTCCCTAAATGTCATGTTCAGTTCCCAGTTTGAAGGGGGGGAAAGAAGTGCCAACATTGCAGATAGGATAAGGCTGGCAAAGGGCATCTCTGAGCTCTCTGAATGGACGAAGATACTAAAATATTCCCCCCAAAAAACCCTTGAGGAGACACTACTCCCAGCTGTCAGCATGAGAATGTCCTCTTGGGAATGCGTGAAGAGCAGTTGTCCTGTTGCAACGTTTTTTTCTGCAAAGGGCAGACTGCATTCCCATGGCCTGGTGAGGCGGAGGACAAAGTCTCCTTCAGGGGCAAACCTCAATCCTTGAGCTTCCCGAGTGACTTGCAGTGGTCTCTGTGGCTTTGTGCTGACTGCATGGTTGGATCTTTGCATTTCCATCCTCAGCAGGACCAGTTCTGCCTTCAGCCACTTTAATGTAATTGGATTCAAAGCAGCTGCCCCATTACAGTGCAGACTAGGACTAGTCCCAACTTGTCTATGTGTGGTTGCACTCACAAATGTCCCATTAATTGAGAACAGTCCCTAGTGGGTTTTCATTTCAAGAAGAGTTTTAAAAATTTGGGTCACTGCAAACAAAATCGTGCTTTCCTCTGTTCTGGGTGTTTTACAGCAACTCAACTCTTTTTTTAATCTGCAGCCCAACCAGCTGACTGGAGCTGGCAGGAAGACAATGAATACATTTTACGACAACTTTCAAGTTTTCAAAATGTGTTTTGGATCTGCTTTGGAGCAAAAACAAAAACTTCTGAACTTTTTCATACAATGAAGTCATATCAAGACCATTTTTGCCTGGGAAGGCTCTGAGATTGCCTTTGTGATGCAGACCCTGAAGACAGCCTTGGTATTGCTGCTGGATGTCAGGTGGCTGCTTACTACTCCGAAAATGGTAGCTCAGTGATGTATGGGAAAAGCTAGATGCCTTCAGCTCTGGACACAAGGCAAGCTGGTTTCTACTCTGGATATTTTCTCCGAGGTAGGCTATCTGCTGCGACTATTCTCAGGAATGCTACAGTTCCTCCTAATGGTTTAAGGTCACAGTGACACTGAATTCCTGTGACAACAAACCAGCCATGGGCACAGTGGGTTGGGACCCCCCATCCTCAGCCTCACCTTTCACTTTTACAAATACCACCAGCTTGCTGATGTAGATACCACTCTTCTCATGTTTTTACACTTAGCAGGGAGAGATACTGCACCGTACAACAAAGAAAATTTTTAAAACCAGAAAGAAATTGCCATATCACTCTTGAAACCGCCTCTTTTTCCTTCCTTGTCTTTTTATGCTTCCAACTGCTCTGCTTCATTTGTTGTTTAAGATAGATAAGCTTACTGAAAAATGCAAGCCCTGGTCCAGAAAATACCAATCCTAAGTTCATTTTTTCCAGGCAGAGACCCTGACTATGCCTTGTTTGTACTCAGTGGTATATGTCAAGTCTCACATACTTTCAGACCTGCCAGGAATTACACCAGTGTTGGATTATAGCATACTTGATTTTGAAGAGAGGAGAAGCTATGCTACTGTAATCATTATTTAAACCATATCCCTGTGCTTTGTTGAATGGCAGGCTCCCATTCACACGTAGCATATCATGCAGGCACAAAGAAAAAGACTGCCTTCAAGAAAAAAACCTTACCTTTTTGCAGCTGTATTACTCATTTTTGCATAAAACCCCATGATTTCAGCTTAGAGAGGAGGCAGAAGAAAATTTTGATATCTATTTATTGATCTTTCGAATGCACAGGGTTCTTGTAAAACATGCACCAAGTGTCAGGTGCTGTGGAAGCACACAGTTTCTCCCTGAAGAACTTTCAGTCCTAATAGAAGACAGAAAGAAACCCCCATATTTTTAGTATACACCCTTATTTTACCAATGGAAAAAATGGATCAGTGAGAGAGTGAATGTTTTATCAGAAATATGTCTGGTTGAAAAGAAAACTTCTCTGGGAAGGCAGTCAGATTCACTAACCGCAAGATTATCTCTCTTAGTCACTATCTTTCCAAAAGATTTCACATAATAATTTCTGCCATTCTGGTTGATACCACATAAAATGGAAAAAGCAACCTACTTGTCACATAAATTACTAGAGCAGACCCGTCACCAGTTACCCGTAAGGATGCATTGCCTGTTTTTCAGTCCTGATGATATTGTGAAGTTTATGAAGTCCACGTGATTCACCCATCCATTACCTCCACACATCCATTACTAGCTCTTTCTACCTCACATACCGATTATTTCCACATGTTGCTGTAGAGCTCATCTGATATGCTAGGATAAACTGGATGTGCCAAGTTGGATTCAGAACTGGTACCCAAGCAACTGGACATCAAGACATTGTCCACAGAGCTGGCTTTGCAGCAGGCAAACACAAAATGCCCAAAAGTCCTTCCACATGTAGATTAGTTATTTTCCCAATGCCCATACATCTTTTTTCCCCATCAAGCATAACTGGACACCTAAGATTTCTTGGCCACAGAGTACATGGTTTATATTTGAAGGGAGACATTTGCAATAAAGATGGCAGATCCATGTAAGCATCCAGTGAACTCATACTGTCTTCTTCAATGTTTATATGCACTTATTGTGCTCTACTGTTCTCAAATAATTACATAACTAGCCACAGCCATTTCAAACAGCCTTTCAACCCACATCAGCCTCGTGTATAAACATTGGTGCTTTATACAGTCATTTTGTATGAAATTTGTCTGCAGGGCAACAGTTTGCTGTACCGTATTCATTTTGTGAGATGATTCAGGCAGTAGTTAAGACTCAAAGTGCTTTTGATTTCCTTGTACATGATCTGTCTGCCTTCCCTACTATCTGTAGCCCAAGATCTAAGAAGGGGTTGCCCAGTATGTTCTGCATCCCGAGTCCTGCTAATAAATCACTGAGCTGCAAATAACAGGCACAAACAGATCCCAGGCATCTGGACCCTTTGCTCCATAACTGCAGGCACAAAGTCTCCAATCATTTCTTTTAAACAGGTCCAATTTCAGCTCAAGCACCCGCTGCTAATGGGTCAGACGCTGCAAGGCTGCATTAATATGGTTCTGTGCCCAAGCAACAATAATTGGTGTCTCATTTTGGGTCATTAGCTTAGGCTCAGCCCTGCCTTGATCGTAAACAAAGGAAGACTGAATCTGCCTGCAGAGGCTTGGTGGCTTTCTGCCCTGTGTGGATCAGTCCCATGCAGTACAATAAAAAAGACCTGAAAACCAGCCTGCTCCAGAAAATCATGCAGGGCATCCTAGCTCTCATGGAGACAAAGCTGCCTCTGGAAAAACTTCAGGAATTTTTAAAAGCAAGAGTGGATAGCATGAGTCACCATCTGACTCCCCACCCGGCTTTTGGGCAGGGAAGGTGGTGAAATGGTCCAGTAGAAAAAAGTGTGTCATCCCAACAAGCCTGTTCACCTCACAAAGTCAAAAATGCCCAGGAGGCAACGAATCCCATCAGTATGAGCAATTAGGCACTGTAAGGACTAGCAGAAGGCATAGGCATCATGTAATTCCAATTTACGCCCTTTCTAAACATTGTTATAAGAGAATCCTGAGCCAACATCTTTGGCATGGGGATAGATTCATGTCTCTCGACCTTCATCCTCCTCCAGTGGTGCAGCTGTATGTCATAGGGAAGAGGATACTGCACAGCACGAGCCCGTAGTCTCGCTTGAAAGGAAAGCAAGGAAGAAAGAAAATCCCTAGAAATTGTGCTGATTTCTCCCCAAATATGAAGAAATTGATGTTTCTGTCTTTCACTGGCAGGAGGTGTTGTAGTCTTTGTTCTTTGAAAGGGAGAAAGATGAAAATCTCTGGGCTGAGTAAAGAACATATTTTAGAAGATGTCTCTTTCTCAGTGACACATCCCCTTATCGTACATACACACAAACACACTCGCACCACACATGTGCGCATGTAACACAGACACACATTTTTTATTTCATTAAAAAACATTCTGGTAACAATCAAAGGCAGCTCATAAATGTCATATTTTGAAAAGCATAATGCGTGATTCCCTCTTTAGAGCAGTTTTTATGACAAACAGTATACCAGTGTTTGTGTATCATTTCTAGGACTATAAAATAACTTTTTATGGCTCTTAGGTTAATATCTGAAAAGTAGAGTACATTTTCGTATGAAACGCTTTCACAGTGTTTAAAGCATAATATCCCTTGCCAGTCCACCCTCCCTCTCCCTGTTTCTCTTTCTATGCAAAACCATGTGACAAAAAGCAAAGTGCTTTTAAGAAACATACCTCTGGCATAGAGCCAACCCCTCTTTTTCTTTTTTTTTTTTCCTTTTCTTTTTTTTGGTTTTGCCAGTTGAAGCTGACAGATATCTATAGCAAACAGTTAACATATATAAACATGTCAGATATAAAACAAATATACTTTGAAAGAAAACAGAGAGCTGGAATGGTTCATGCTGCAAGACAACGTCGGTGCAATTAGCGGGAGCAGGGTGTGGGGTCTTCAGGGCGGGTTTGGCAGGTCTCTCCAAGGTAGAAGTACCTTTCTTCTTCACTCTGTCAAGTTCTGTGTGGATGGCATGGAAAAAAGACAGGCCCCCAGTGTCACAGCCACCATCTGGTATAGATGAAAAGAAAGCATAAGCAGTTTTTTACGATGACCAGTGGGGCAGTGTGTATGAGAGACATCTGCAGGCGTGCGTTTCTGGAATACGTTACACAGGTCGAATAAGCTGGATCTTTGCTGAAGTTGCAGCCACTTAAGAGGCTTGATCCTGCAAAGCTTCTGTTGGGTGCTGAGCCCTCCTCCCTCTGCTCCAGTGAGGCTTTCCTCCACTGTTTGTTATCACATGACACTTAATGTGATTATAAATGAACAAGACTGAATTAATTAGAGTTAGGAAAGAAAAAACAAGCAGCAGTGTGGTCTGGTGCTGTACACTGTGAGCAGGCTCACAGCACCCCACCAGTGAGGAGTCACCCCCGCACCAGAACCACCTAGAAGATCATGGGACATTGACCCTAGAGGGATGCATGATGTTGCAGAAAAATGACCAAAGGATGATGATCAGAAAGGAAAAGGTGGGTGTCCTGCTTGGGTCTGCTTCCTGCTCTGCTGCAGGCCCAGGGCCCCATCTCTTCACTGCCCACTGCCTTCCGTTGGGGCAGAGATGTCCATGGGCCCAGACTCACCATTTTTGGCATTCTTGTTATCAGACTGGATGAGAAAAATAATCATTTTAGCCTGCCTGTCAAGTCAGTGAGTGGGACTGGCATCCTTAGACCGCAGTTCAGGGTGGTCTTGGGCATCCAAAATGCCATGGGATGAATCCAGGCTCTGTTGCGCCTATGTCCAAAGGATCTCCTTCTTGGTGGGTCCTATAAAGCAGTCTAGCACAGACCAGACATGAGGTGGCTCCTGGCCATTGAACCCTAACAATAGGTTAAGAATAGACTAAACAGATAATTAAACAGATTAATTCAGCTCTCAAACAGACTAGGAGTGCAATTAAATGGACTGAGATTCTTCAGGCTGGGAAAGACAGTGCTGAAGGGGATATGATAGAGATCACGAATAGGCTGGAAAATATGAATAGAAGATGACTGTTAGCTGTCTTTTCTGATACAAGAGCTAGGGGACATCAGATGAAACTAGTTAGTGGCAAGTTCAGAGAAAAAAAGAAACAAAAGAAGAGTCATTTTCCCTAGTGTGTAGTTAAGACGGGGAACTCTTTGCCATAGGGCTACCAGGCACATTCATGGAAGAAAAATTAAGGGCTATTGAAGACAAAGATGCCTCCCCCGGCTCAGGGCAGAGCCGATGCTGCCGGCGGCTGGCGAGCACAGCGGGAGACATTGCTGTGCCCTGGCCCTGCTCACACCTCGCCATCCAGGGGGGAGACAGGCCAGGCCTGCCTTGGGATGGAGGATCAGATGGGCTTAGGACCAGCGTCTGCATCCCACCAAAGCTGTTTAAAATCTGCATGTTAAATTGCAGTCAAAAAGGGTATTGGCAGCATAGATGCTGCCTGTATCTGGAAGGGAAGGCACACACCTCCATGTGCGCAGAGTCCTTTAGAAAGTCCAGCCAGCAATACCTGAGCATCTGGGGAGCTGAATATCCTAGAAAAAAATTAAAACTGGGGTAAGGAGGGGGTTTGTCCTTCTGATGCCTCCCAGGGACACAGATCAAACCTTTCTTCTTTTGTGAGCAGAAGAAAAGAGGGATTAACAGCAGTGATGGGTGAAATTCAAACACTTTTCAGGTTTCGTTCAATTTGAGTAAGTCTAAGACAGATCAGGACTGGAATTTAAGCAGTACACAGATTTCAGAAAATGCTTTCCCTCAAAGTGATCTCGCATGTGTCAGCTCACTTTTATTTGGTGCAGAAGTAAATAAGGATGGAAACAAATGTTTTTGAATACAGAAATACTTAAGATTTGAGTCACCAATAACAAAGTATTCTGCAGAAATATATTTGTCAATTATATTTTAAATTTTTACTGAAAAAGCCATTTAAAATGGCTTCTGAAAAGCCATTTTAAATTAGTTAGATTTTTTCTTCCCTCCCTCCCTTCCTTCCTTCCCTCCTTCCTTTTTAATTGCAACATTTTTTCTGCTCGTTACTCCCTCACCCTTCTCCGTCTGCTGCTGAAAAAAGGATGAAAAAAAAGAGTTCTAAACCCTTAGAGAAAACTGCTGTTCATTTAAACCTACTGACAAAAATACAAGAAAAAATTAAATTGTGAAACTGTGTGAAAAACAAAGCTTCTTTTTTAATGCCTTTCTACCTGAAACAAGGCAGGGTGGGGGGGAACATGTGCAGAAATACTTCAAAAAGTGGGATGCTTCTACTTTTTCCTTCCTCACTGCAGGTACAGGAGATTCGATAGGTCTCACCTGGCTCATGGAGGGGCAACTGAGACATCATCCGCTAAAGGATAATATTAGAGGTACCATGTCCCTTGGTTAGATCTGCTTTTACAGACACACAGGAAGTCTGCAGCAGAAAAGGGATTAAGAACAAGCCTTAAATGAGTGACCTCTCCCACCCCCAGGCCAGCCTCTCTCATTTCTTTCTTTTTCCCCAAGAGAAAACACACACTGCTGATAGGGACAGCAAAAGGGGAGGCAACCCCAGAAACGGCTGAGCTGTTCTGGGGAGATGAAGCAGACGCTGCCATCCAAAGCAGAAGCAGCACTGGGATTTTCATTTTTTTGCCCCTCAAATATTTCCAGTAATAAAAAAGCATCTCAGCTCCAGACCTGGCAAGGGACCTGCTAATCCCCCCAGCAGCTCAGAGTCCTCATGGCAGCACTGTTCCTTTTCTGGTTCTTTGCTGCACAGCAACTCCCCCATCCTGGGGCAGATCCTGAGCCAGCACATGTCCAGGTGATGCCAATTGACACCAGCTGAAGATCAGTCCCCTGAGATTAACTGTTAACTTTATAGCTCCGGTTTCAGGGTGGGATTTTCCAAAGCGCCTGTTTGGTACATATATGTAACAGAGCAGGAGAAATTGCGTAGATGGCTTTATCCCCCTCCACGATGTAACATAAACAAGTTTGGTCATATATTTTAATTCATGAGAAATTCACCCTCCAAATAATAAAAATATCCAGAGAAACTTTCTGTCAGCTCAGCAGAGCAGCCCATTCTGGCAAAGTGCCTTGAGAAGAGGCTTCAACCCCAAGGCAAACATCTGTGGAAGTTTTATGAGAGCCTAGACCAAGAGAAAAGCCAGCAGCAGACATCTGTAGGCTTCTTTTGGGCCAAGGACAAGAGATCCCAGTATCTATTGTATGAGGAAGGATTGCTAGACTTTGTGGGCTTCACGGCTAGCCGCAAGGAAACCCTCACAGCTCCCTTAGCTGGAACACAGTTGCCTGAGGCTCCTGCCTCCTCCAGATCCATTTTCTTCCATGAAGTCTCCTTAAAAATAAAAATAAAGGGATGGCCAATTTATAGCTAGATGAACTCGACACCATTTCCAAAAACCTGCCTGGGTCTTAATGCCTTAAGTCTTTGCAATGTTGGACTGGTAACAGCAGCATTGGACAGGCTGTTTAACACCTGCAATAAATCAGGGTGCTATTCAGAATTACATCTCAATTGCTCACAAATTCCCCTGCCTTAATAGCAACAAGTAATAACTGTAGGAGATGGCATACGGCTTCTGAGTTGTGGGCAGCCGCAATCCTGTTCCTAAACATGTTGTGTTTGCATGGTTGGGTTTTTTTTGAGAAAAATATTGGTTTGATTTTTGCACAGGGCAAAACTACTGCCTTTTAGGACTGAGTTCTGAGACTCTGAGATCAGAATCTCACTTGGGGCCATCAGCGTATCGATTTGTCCATAAGCTTGTGGGCAACATTGGCTTAACGTGCTGTAAGAGATTGGGATGGCTCAAAAAGCAGAAGTGTGAATGCAAGGGAGAGAAGAGGGACATGTGGTCAGGGTGGGACCTCTGGGGCCACCGAGCATGATAGCTCAGGCTGCTAAGGAGCCACCATTCCCAAGAAACTGAGCAGATATCCTCCCCCTGGCGCCGGCGCTGTGCCTGGGCCAAGAAATAAAGTGGGCTAGGACATGAGCACAGCCCGTGCTGTGCTCTTGTTTACTTTACAAGCATAGATGTGACCAACATGTCTCACCACAGCCCTGAACTCTGGTTCAGCTGAACTGGAGCCTGCAACAGCTGGAGGAGAGGAAACGAGCTTGCGCGGGTATTCGGCTGCCGGTGTCTCCTTTCAGCTGAAATTAATGTCAATGGTTGTTGATGCTACAGGTCATTTCCTGTCTCCCCCGTTAAATCTGGAACGTCAGTGGATTTCCCAATGGTAAAGAGAGGTCTGGCCAGCTTTCCAGCCAACTTTTCGGGCTTAGTAGTGTTCTTGTGAACACTGCAGGGTAACTACGAAGCAGGCTATAACCCACATGATGCAAAAGTTCAGAAAATAGATTTACAGAGGTAGGAGAATGTGCTGCTGTGTGCCTGGGTGCTTCCCACACAGCAAGTAGCTAATGTCATCTACAGATAGGCAAACAGATATGCAAACAAAACTGTTAGCTGGAAATCTTAATGTCAGGGATCATAATGCCAGATTGCTGAAAAAGTCGGGAGTTGTTCCAATGCCAACACCTTAGAGGCTGAGCTTGTCTTTTGGATTATCTTCTAAAGCTGTTCAGGCATCCATGGACATGGTCACCATCCTCTGAAAGGTGAGCCATGCCTCCAGTTTGTGGGTGTCACCTCTGACCTTGATGCACCCATGTTTGTCACAGCAATGAGTGACCGTGGAAGAATTCATGGGGAGCTTGGCTTCGTTTTGTAATCAAGTACCCATTTTCTGGGAATGTTTCCTCATTCAAAACACATGGTGAACTGAGCCAAGGCAACAGGACAAATAAGCCATGTCCAAAATTTCTGGGTAGCTCTAGTCCATTGAAGCAGCAGCTGTCCCCCTAGGGTCTCCAAACGCTTCGCACGCTAATTAACCCAAGATCTCCATAAGACGGCTGTAATGCTGGGGCTGGGAGCTCTCTGGAGTAGTGCCCAGTATTGCACAGAGGTTGTCTGCTTGTGTGCAGCACAAAGTTGTGATTTTGGAGTAGGAAGGCCAAAGTCTGCATCCCAACAACCCCGTAAATGTGGAGTGGCCACCCTATGATCTACTGAGCAGCCATGGGGCTCTTCGCGGCCTGTAGACATACCTAGCCCAGCTGGATACTCATCTTTGCTCAGTTCAACTTTCATGCTTCTCCCTGTCTTTGTTCCGTGCAAATTCTAGGCATGTTCTCTTCCCACCCCTCCTCTACCCATTGCCTTCCCCCTGTTTTCATTGTTCTTCATAAAATTTCCCCTATTTGGGGGGAAAATGCCCATCAATGTATTCAGAAACCCAACCTGCAGCACTTAACTGAGGCAGGATCAGTTCTATGGCTCCCAAATTTACCGGCAAGAAGCTTTAGTACAGGTCAGGTTATGGTTTCTGCCCCGAACCGTTTCTCTCATTTCTCTAGAGGACCCCACTTCTCCCAGGTTTCTGTGGAGGAGGCCTCCAGAGTGCAGCTGGCTACATTCAGTTCCTACATTTGGGTGGGGTGAAAACTGCTGCCCCGCAGGTGTCAAATGGAGTTAAGTTTGCATGGGAGCAGGAGGCATTTGCGAAAACACGATGCTTGCTGCTGAGTCCTTTGTTTGCTGTGCCATGACCGTACAATGAAGGCTGGGATGTCTCCGTGCCAGGCACCACATAAAAAAACAGAGGAAGTTTTCTCACCCTGGAGTCTGCAGTCTAAACAGACAAGGGAGCAGTGCAGAAGAGCGAGCAGAGTTTGGCTTGCAAATATTATGTCAGCTCCCTGATTTCTTCATGGTTGGTTGGGCGGCAGATGTATGGCTTTCTTTGAATGGTTTGGGAGGGGTATCTGTGCACGCCTGGGAGTGGAGCAGGATCTTGTCTTTATGGCAAATTTGGCATGAGGAGACGTTCCCAATTAAATCTGGGCACAATCAGATGAGCACTTGCAATCCTAGCAGAAGGATTTCAAACTGCATTGGTTTAATTTGCTATATACAAAGGATCGTGTTCACTGGAAAATGCTTTTATTCCAGAATTAGGGCATCTCTACGTGGAGTTTTTCAGGGAGAGCCATTCTTTCTTAAATCCATCCCTTTCCTTAATCTAAATTAACTTCCCTGGATAGAAAAGTGTGTGTGTATATGTAACACAGAAGGGGCCAGGGGAAAAGCAGGAAGGGATTAGCTGAAAGGAAAAACAAAGGAAGGGGCAGAGATACAGAGGGGAGGGAGATATATTGGCTAGCAAGAGGGAAGGAAAACGAAGAGCATCTGGAGGGAAGAGCCCATCGGGCCAGAACCTGAGCAGGGAATCCCCGAGCCAGCTACAGTGCAAGGCATCCTGCCCACTGTGGCTTTCCTGGGCAGGCAGCCGTGGGCAAGCAGAGGGCAGCTCTGCCCTGCACAGGGTGCAAGGACCCTGGGGTCCCCAGCAGGCTTTTCCCCATGAAGCCATCAGCTTCTGGAGATACCATTTGCTGCGGAGCTCAGCTCTGGAGTTGTTTATTTTCTTTAAGAAAAGGAAGTGTCTTGCTTGACAGAAAACGTTTTTTTCTGTAGAAGTTGTAAACAACCCCAGCGTATTTGATGCACCATTGCAAACTGTTGCTTATTACACTTCTGGAGTCAAAGGCAATGAAGCCAAAAACTTCTTAAAGCTTAAGTTACTAAAACAAACAAAAAATAATAAAAAAAAAGAGAACCAATGTATGGCTTGTTAAGACAAGTTCATCATTAACTGGGGCAGGGGAGAGGAAATTCTCTGAATTCTGTCCTGCAGCAAACTGGCAATGCAACTTGTACCCTATAAGTGAGTGCCGTCCTCCCTGCCATAACACTGTGCCATGGGGCTTTCATGGGGGGGACACATTCAGCTCTGCTACCATTTTGCAGTGCTGCTGTTGACCCTGACACCTTCTCAGATCTCATGGAAAATCTGACACACCAATGCAACAGACAGGCTGCTGTCTTCAATTTGGCCATCCCACCTGTACAGTATATAGCTCCTACGGCCAAGGGGAGTGGAGGCAGCACTCTGCGCTTGAGGGTTTGAAGTTCTGCTCTGCCACAGGCTGTGTAGGTAATCTTGGGCAAGCCCCTTACCCTAGGGGAACCCAGCCTCTGTGCTTGCCTGCCAGTCCTAATGGTTCCTTACCTCTTATGGGTGTCCTGAGGAGGTCAGCACCAACAACTGTGAGAAGCCCGGTCCCATGGCAATAGAAGCTGTGCATATTCCTCAAGTGGGGCCAGACTATGATGACAATTGGTGATATTGTCATTGTTATATTTCCTAAAGTGTGCTTTTAAAGGAAGGAACAGGAAGATGCAGTACTTGCCCTACTATATCACCTGCACACCCAGGGCTTTGTCTAAATGAACAATGCTGCTTGCCAGATTGTATTTCCTGTGAGCAGGAATTGTGTTCGGTGTGACACAAAGCACAGCCAAAGTTCAGCAAAAAAAGCAAGAGAGGGAAAGGAATAACATTTTATGTATGAATTCACTGAGAAATTAAACGAGGCACAGAGCTGTTGAGTGGTTTACACAGCAAGTGTTGAACATTGAAATATTGAACCCAGGAGTCCAGCTCCAGCAATCTCATCCCTCTTTGACTGCTAGCACAGACTGTTTTTTCATTGCTTTCTTCCATTGCTGTACGCAAGGACTTTTATCCAAAAAGCATAATTTGCTCATTAATCTGCTTTTGGAACTGTGGAAGACTTGCAAAGGAAAGGAACCAAAAAGTTTCAAGCATGAGAGCAAGCACCAAGAGAGTTCAAAGAGGAGAGCAACACAGTGAAGAAAATCTCTCTTTGCTCATGAATCCAGATCACCTGCACTCAGTAGCCCAAAGAAGGCAGTGTTTGCTATTGCTGGTATGCACCACTCTGAGAATGCTAAAAATAGGTTAGAAACCACGTGTATCTTCATGGGTCCTTCTTTCCTTCCCTCCTTTTTTCCTTCTGCAAAAATAATTAGCTCCCTATTCAAATACAAGAACTAGTGTAAATGAGGATTTTGGGTCAGTTCTTTGCATCAAGAATCAAGGGTTACTAATGTACAAGCTAACGTACACACCTGAGAGGCAATTTAAACGCTAAAGGTGCTGGGAACACCAATGGCATCAGTCTCCCCCAAGAGCATAGCAACACCTGCTGCTTCCCTCAATGCCTACAGTGTAGGGCAGTCCAGAGGATAAGGGAAGGCTACACTCAGATCCCTCCATCCTTAGAAGATTCATGCAACTGTCTTGCCTTTCAAGTTATCATGATATTGTTTCAAGATATTAAGATATCTCCTTCCCTGAAGTTCTGGGTAGAGAAGAAACTTATCCCCATCTGTTGAAGTTCTGACATTGCCTTCAAATGAAAGTTTTGCTGGGCTAGAAAGCAGGGAGTGAGTGCAGCTGTCCAGACCCAGGTATGAGCACCTTTCCATAGGATTGGAAAGTCTTGGCTTTTTTCCAAGCACTGGTCAACACTAAATTCTAAACTAGCCCTTGAAAGACAGATAGAGCCCATCTTCTTTCAGCTGAGTGACATGATTACTCACTAGAAAATCCTAATCTCTTTAAAGCCGTGTGTTTTCTTGGCACAGTGGGACCATCTCCAGCCAAGGCAGGCATGCCTCCTAGGGTGGGCTGTGAGCACTCAGCCCTCCCCAGCATTTGCAAGGAAGCCCAGGAGTGGACCTTAGACACTGGGCTCTGCTGAGAAGCCAAATGCACCTGAAATACTGGATTCTCAATACTAAGTGCTGTGGCTCCTGAATCCCTTAATTTGGACCTGGCATAGGTTATCCTCTAAGCCTTAAGGGCAAGTCTGAGGTCATCAGTGGGAATTTCACAGTGGGAATTTCATTGGTCACGATACAAGGAGGTTCAAAAAGGCAGCAACCCAGCCAGGGTGCATGTTGTACTGTAAGAGATGTCATACATATTGTACATCTAGGATCTGCATTTCTTTAAGCGCAAATCAAGTGAGGGAAATCTCAGAGGCTGCTGAGATGCCCCCATATGGTTTGACTGGAAGGAGGGGTGATCCTCTAGACGTGCTCCAGGAGTGCAGAGGACCTGGGTACTCCTTGTTGGTGCTGCACATTCATGGTCAGGACTTGGTCCGGAGGCCACAGGAGACGTTACATCCAACAGGTTCTACTTTACACGTAAAGTAGGTTTGTATTCTCCTAGGGAGTAATTCATGCTCCTGCGCTGTCAGGTGGCACATGGTCTGCTGGAGGTCTAGTACACAGTATGTTATGTGCAACCATTCAGATGAGGGTCCCTGAACTTGATCTTACACTCAGCAAACCTGGGTTTGCTCCAGCTCTCCTGCAGGCTTCCTGTGTGGCATTTGGAAATGTGTTTATCTGTCACACACCTCAGTTCTCTCTGCCTAAAAAAAATGGAAATCTTGTTCTTATCTCCCAAGGGACTGGGAGGCTAAATTGTTATGGGCTGGGAAATGCTAAACCTGAGGGCCAGTTGGGTATAGAGATGTTATTTCAGTCTCTCTCTGTGTTATTAGAGCATGCTGTACACAAGTCAGCTGCTCTTATCAGCATAATACAAAAGCAGATGTGTGAGATGAGCAGCTACACTTTTTAATGTTCCTTTTTACTGTGCCTGCATTTTTCTTTTCATTGTGTAAAATTATGACCTTTTAAATATCAAATAGACTATGTATTACTACAGAACAGTTGCTCAGTTTCTTATGAGAAACAAATATGTTTTCCATTATATTTGCCAGGTGCATTCTATAAAGGGGGTGTTTATGGTAGAATCATATATATTTCAATAAAGGCTTAGTAGTTTTATGTCAGGCAGAGGTAGCCCTGAAACCAAAACCATACATTTCAACTTCACTGAAATTGCTTTTTTGTCTGAAATAAGGTAAACCCTCAAATGAGAACAGAACATGTTGGGCATTACATGGATTTTAGAGAGAGTCATTTAAGAGTTAGGGCTGAAAAAAAATATATATTGATCATTTAGATGGGATTAGGGAAAGTTGGGAAACATAATAAACCCCCACAAAAATAGGCAGGGAGGTACATAATACTACAAAACCTGGAAACAGATATCCATGGCCTGCACTTTTACTATTTGGAATCTTCCTTGGGAAAATGGTTAATTAAAGCTAAGCAATTGAAATGGTAATTTACAGCCCCGTTTGGAGCAGAAGCCTGGAACAGTAAATTCTGGAGCAAGGCTGTGCATCACAGCATTACAGCACAAAACTACTGTATAGACGTTGCTGGAAAAGCTCAGCTTCTGCTGTCTTGTGTCTATTAATATAGTATCTCTGTGTATACAATTCAAACCATTTTACAAATATTTGTCATTTGTAGGAGGGGATGTTGCCAAGACCTATCTTGATATTGCAACCATAAATAGTGTCCCAACACAGAGCTCTGAATTAAAAATAAACTGCTTGAAGAAGGTGAGAACAATCTATTTTTTATGAAATACAAACAAGCCTTCAATCTTAAGCCAAACACAGAAGGAATCTTTGATATTGAAAAATCTAAAGAACAAGTGAAGGTTTTGGTTTCTATCCATTTTCAGTGACTCCTGCAAGTGTTTTCCACCATCGGAGATTTACTGAAGTATCTTGTTTCATCACTTTTTTAAACCTGCCTCATCCTCATTATCCCAGAGATTTCCAAAAGAACACTAAAAAAAAGGTGATTAAGTTCTGTCAAAGTCTGTTTTGTTCTCACATCCTCTCCCAGCAGGAGAAACAAGTGAAACTCTCTTTATTTCAGGCAAATCTTAAAAAGTTCTATCCATTACTTATTGAGAACATCCACAGCAGACAAGAGCCAAAATATTCCTTTTCAGAGGGGATATAAACTCCTACAAATCTGAGCAAGAAACTCCCACCAGCAAAGAGAGTTGAAGTTTTTTCTATGCATAAATTATTTCATGAGCATTTGCTGTGTGCTTCCTGCATTTTCCCCTGCAGCTCCTGGAAGGGGCTGCTGTCAGACATAAGGTAACTCCACAGGTATGAACAGACATTGAACTGTCACAGCAGAGGTCTTTGGGTTCATTAATACACTGGACAGACACTTCAGGCCGAACAAACCAGTAAGCATACAGCATTAGTCTTGAAATAAGTCAAGACACTTTCTTCGACTCCTGCCAGGCAGGAGAAGCAGTGGCCACAGCAGTCGATGCCTTACAGTCAGCTGCCTTCGGAGGAGAAAAACCTGTGTCCCTGCTGTTTGTAAGCAAAGCCAGCCCTGCACATCTGCACTGTCTGTAAGGAGCAGATCCTGGAATAAAGTGTTCCCTCAGTCATACTGAGCAATTCTTTTTTATTCTGGGAAGTGCTGAGTTCCCCTCCGAACAGGAGCCCAGGGCAAGCCACAATGCATTTGGTGACAGTCAGAAAGTGGAAAGTGGAGACCTGGAAGTGAACAAAACTGAAGGCTTTTTTTGGGGGGGGTTGGTTGTTTTTTGGTTTTTGGGGTTTTTTTAGGCAGGAGTGGAGTACATATTGCCTTCTGTGCTCATTCTGTCTGCTGGTCTCGATCTCTGCTGAACTGAGCATTGGCTTTCGCTATTCCACATCTGCAGAAATATTGCACAATATTAACTTTCAGCAGCCTTGGGCCAGCGTGCCCTTTGTGTGCCTGGTGCAGTCTGCTGGCCTTGAACCGTGACTGCAAATAATGAAGCTGTGTTGACTCAGTGTTTATTTCTGATAAATCTCAGCCCCTCCCCCCCTTCTCTTTATGCCAAATACCTAAATGTTTTCTCAGAGTCTTTAGCCAAGTCACATCCAAACAAAACGTCTCTTCTCTGTTAAAGTTGTCCCAATCCTGTGTGTATTTCTATGAGAGCAGTCACAAGTTTATGTCATTGCGATAGGCAGGAAAATTGGTCTGTTGGGGACATTGCAGTGCTGCACACACATACAGGTGTCTCACCCTTGCCTTACTCTTGATTTCTTCAAATATTGTTAAAATGGGCACAACTTTCGCTTCAAATCCAGGAAATTTACACCATCCAGTTCCTACTGAAATCACCTTCTGTATAGCTCTGAGTGCTGAGAAAGAGCATTTTAGCATTAAAAATCTATATTGCTGTGTGATGATGGAGGTCTTTGAAAGGGAGAGGCTGGGAGTCCTCATGCTCCCTTGAGGCGGCCGGGGTGGACTGCACAGCGGTAGGGCTGGAGGTGGGAGACCAGGGAGAAGCACCCTGTGCCTACAGCACTGTAAGCACCACCTGAACTGGGACCAGTCTGACCACTGGGAACCGCTGAGACATAGGTGCAGGGAAGTTCCCACCTTACCCGTTGGACACTGCATGCTGGGGATACTGGATATGCTTCAAGAACGTGGTGACTCAGTCTGCTGTGGCTGCTTAGAAACCATGCCTTGAGTACACAAGAAGTGTCCTACCAGAACCAATTCAAATTTCTGCTCTATTTGACCCAGACCAGCATTTTCATCTGGGATCACCCTAAATTGTGCAGGAAAAGGCTTAAATCTGATTGTGCATCTTCCTAGTCAACCTTTAGTAGTTGAGCCTCTCTCTGTCAGTCTGTCCCAAGCCCTTCCAGCTACGAAATGACATATCTGCAAAATGTTTCAGCTTTGGCCAAGCCTCCTTTCTGGGAGCAGGGGAGAGGGATCGTGGCAGCCAGCTCTTTGCTGCAGCTTCTGACTCACCACAGGGCAGATGCTGATGCCCTTTCCCCATGTTCTCTGCCACCCTCGTGAAAATCAGGGTGTGAATCAAGCCTGTGCTATTTTGGACTCACTCCATTGCCTGAAATAGAGCTATCAGAATTTCCTGGGGGGGGGTGGGGGGTGGGGGGTGTCCTTCCTTCCCCCCCCCCCCCCCATGAAAAAGCTGTTTTTTCCCTTGAGATACAGGAGAAGATTCTGAGTCCAGCACCGCTTCACATGGCTATGATTTATACCAAGTGCTGCTGATGCGTTTTTAAAGTAGGCTTAGAAATTACTCCCCCTAATAGAGTTTAAATATTGATTACCTAAGTAATAGCTCTGTCTGTAATAGGAAATAGATGTGTAGCAGCCCCCACACATCAGTCACATTATCTGAGGAAACAGTGTACCAGATGAAATACAGGATGTTTTCAAATCCTTTTATAAAACCATCCTTATCTTCTACATTGATGCATATAAATATATATACACAGCTAGATATAGATTAGATACAGATATAGATGATATATATAGGTATAGGGAGAGAGAGAGAGAGAGAGAGAGGTATATACACACACACTCCTTTGATTTTCCCTGGAAAGCTAGCTAGCTCCTCACTTTTCATTTAACTTCCTACTGGTTACTTAACATTTTTAATAATGATGTTTCTGCATCTTCCCTCATAGCTTGCCGTACCATGCGTCCCTACCAATTTTGAAAAGGGGTAAGCCTCTGAGATGGAAAAGCGAGGCTTGCCCTGTAGTGTGCTGGTTGCATGATGTGAGTGTCTCCCCTGCCAGTAGCAGTGCTGTGTCATGCAGTGTGGCAATGCCATCAGTACCAGGTCATGCAAGAAAGGGAAGGGATGGAGAGGACATGTGTGAGATGACCACAGTGACCAGAGACAAACAGTAATGGGTTGCAGCAGTAGACCCTGTGGATTGTCTGCTACACGGCATTGAAGAGCTGGAAAGAAGCCACCAGAGCCTTGGCAGGTGAAGATAAAGGCTCTTTCCTTACCTCTTTCCCTCCATTCTTTGATTTACAGGTTTTGGGGTCTCCAGTACTTTGCCTATTCCGCAGACCAGCCTTTGGCTGCCATATCGAGACTGAATCCCGAGGCTAAAGCTCTATAATCACTCACAGTCTGGATACAAGTGGGCAGAAAGGGACCTTTGCCTCACATGTTTGCCCTGAGCCGCATGGGTCATGGCCTCAGCTCCTTCCAGCTTTGTGGCCCTCAGAGATGTTCAGTCCAGACCTCCTCATCAGCTCAGGTCCTCACAGCACTGCCAGTGCAAATGACTGTCTTTAAAAGGAGGAGTCTTCTTTGCCAAATAGTATTGCAGGACTTTGGTTATCTACTCAATTTGTTGGGAAATAATAGCGATTTTCCCCGACCTTCCCCTTCTGAGATAGCATCACAGCAAGGTTAGATGTTAGATAAAGCCCAGGAACATGCGTCCTCCATTCTGGTTTGCAGCAGAGTGCACAGCATCTTTGGAGCATGTGGACATTATTACACAGAAACCAGAAAAATGCCTGTAATGGCAAGATCTGTACAATTACTCTGTTCATCTTTCCTGAATCATGAGAAAATAAGAGGCTTTTTCTCTCCTGTAGGACATCTCCTTTGACTGTTGATACAGTCAGCAGAACACGACCGCTGGAAAAACTCCAATATTCATGGGAGAACTTCATCTGCTGATAATATCATCTGATGGTGTAGCAGGAGTGCTGGACTTGCCAGTGCTGTGCATTTGCACCCCTAGTTCCAGCTTGCCGATTGAGGTTAAAAAGTGACAGTTTTACCCCACAGCCGGCACAAATGCTACTGACTTTATTGCTCGTAATGAAGTTTAACACGGGCATAAACTGCTTGAACCAGATTTTTTTCTTGCAGGTGTTTTCCTTATTTAGATGGAGTGGTCCAGAAGAAAACTGCCACCTTTGTCCCTGCAGACATCATCCTTTTGGGTTTCCAAGGCCTAACATCACTTTTCTGAGGCCAGGGAGTTGTTTGTCAGGGACACCCATTGCTAACTTACTGCAAGGTTTCTCATGGCCAACTTGTTACCAAAGAGTTGTGGATCTCGTTTTCCAGAAGCTCACTAATAATGAACTCTTCTGCGTCATTCCCAAAGAGATTACCATCATCACACTGTCCTGCAGGCAAATAAGCCATAATGTCAAAATGATTATAAGTGAAACAAAGACAGAAGGAGTCTTTTGAAGATGAAACATCTACTTGGTACCTGGCTGCCTTTCGTCCTCTACGGGAATGAAGCATCTAGCTGGCACAAGCCCACAGGCAGGCAAACAGCGTGAGCGTCCTGCCAGGAGATGCTGAATTACACTCAAATTGTGTGAGCCAGGCCAGTGGGCTGAAAATCATTCACTGTGCTGCCAAAAGCTTTGGCCTGAGCCGGGGTAGTAACATGTCCTTTTTAGCACTTGTCTAAAACAAGCCATCTGGCAGCGAGGAGCTCAAAGCAGTTCAGAAGCTGAAGTTAAGTCTCAGCAAGTCACTCTGAGTGAGACCCAGGCTAAAGAAGCAGTTTGTCAAGTCATACAGCCGATACATGTGGTTGCATCAGGAATATGCTTTCTTAGCCGTGCTGCAGCTTTTCTGCTGGGTGAAAGACACAGAGGTAGACAAGACAAGGAAAATAGTGAAGCGATGCACTTTTGGGGGTTAGAAATATCCCTCCACTTTCAATGCCTGCAACTGCACCTACAAAACTCTCAGAGTGGCCAGAGCTCTTAAAACATCACATTGACATTTGTTTGGCCTGCCTGTTTGAGACCAAAAATTTTGAGACAGAATTTTTTGAGGCTGTTGCTATAAGGGTAAAATGGGATTGCAGCAGCTTCTACTGATTCAAAGACATTTTATATTACCAAGAGTCATTATTCACAGTGCAAGTACCCAAAAAACAGATGAGAGCATACCTCTGTCCTGCAGGCATCCTACAGACCCCACGTGGAGAGCTGTGACTGTGGCTGTGAAGCGACAAAGTGCTACAGAGACTGAAAAACGATGCAAAAATCCTTGTATGCACAAATTTGTACATAGTGGGTGTGTTTTCAAAAACCAGGCAGAAAAGTGTGAGCTAAAGATGAAATAACAGCCTTTCAGTTCAGTATGTCTGTGCATACGTTGACTCACTGTGACTCTGGCAGTTTAATGTTGCACCATTTGTACTAATGTGCATTTATGTCTAGTAGATTTTTATTTCTTCACACCCCTCAGAGCCACTGAAGGCCCCTTAGAAGAGCTGTGAAAGTGTAAAATTACCACTTTTGGAGCATCCAGAGCATGTGCTGAGGTCAGTGGTCTTGGACAGTCTGTAGGAAAATGTCACTGCTCCAGACATATGGCAGTAGTGGACCAAGAGATCCTCCTCTTGCTATCTAATTCTCTAAAGTGTGTGATAAACACCTGCAATTGAACTTTGACCTGAACTCTAGCAGGAGAAAGGAACTTCTCTCTGGTCAGATGTCTAAAAACTGATGTTTCATTAACATATTAGCTCTGTCCTAGTTCATTAAAAGCATATAGTATCTTCATTTTATTAAACCTGTCTGTGACACCATATCTGGGTTATGAATCTGTCATCTGATCTGCCCATTTCCTTGCTTTTAATATTTCAAAACCATCATTAAAAATGAATATAAGCAGGATTTTCAATCTCGAATAATTATCACTATTAATTGCTTTTCAGCTGACATATTGTGTACCAGGTGAAACATTAATACAAGAGAAATTCCTTGAGCTGTCCTAAACCACATGCTTACTGGGGAAAATCTTGATATTTTCAGCAGGATTCAAATATCAAATTTATCAGCTGATCCAAATATTAGCTGTATTACTTAGTTTTCAATTTTATTTAAATATATTTACATTTTTAATTAAAACTGGCAATTCTGTGGAAAGCATGGATCATTGTGAAACGGTGCTCAGTAGAAAACCAGATGTTCTGTGGAGGGAAATAGATTCATTGCACTGTTTTTAACTTATTATTTTATCCTTGCAATGATTACTAACTGTTGGAACTGATGAAATATTAGAAAAAAATTTAAAATAAAAAGTTGTATTCTGCATATTTTTTTAATTGGGATTTGGTCAGACTGAGAACATTGCTTGAAGAGGAAGCTCAGCACCAGAAAGAAACCAGGTTTGCTTGATATTTTAAAGTGCATTTAAATAGTATCAAGCAAAGATAAACCATAAGGAGTGAACAGAAGTTTGTCTTTTTAGAAGTATGGAAATTAACCAGGAGGAGAAAAATTGAAATTGTGACCAATCTGCAATTGCTGAAAATGCTTTTTATTCTCATGTGTGTGTGTGTGTATCAGATGCCCTGATTCTCCTTTCATTGACACCGTTATAGATCGGAAGCCAGTTTTGTGGGAGTTCGCCTATTACAGCCTGAGAATGAGACGCAGAGACCTGATGGCAACAAATAGATCCTCTTGCATGAACACTGGTAGAAGTTTTCTAAATGTGCTTAGTTTTGAAGCAATCTGTATTATCAGAAACATAGATTAGGCATTATCTAATTAGATCCTGTCAAGCCCTGAGGACCTGCTCAGTCCTGTGTACCTCTCCAAGGGTCACAAGTGATAATTGCCCAAACCGGGCAAGATCTGGTGCAACAAATATCTGCAAGGAGACAGCAAGTGTTCGGATGAGAACAGCACATTGAGAAAAGGATCAGGGAAATTTAACTTTTGCTCAGGATTTATCAAATTCACAGAGAGAGGTTTTGGCCTCAAGGGAAGATTGAGAGATATAGAGATCCTGTCGGAAAGCAGTGGTCCTGTCTTTACTTAACATACACCAAGAATTTGGCCATTCTACACGTTGATTTTGGTCCCTAAATTCTGAAGGAAATACTCTAGTCTTTAAATCATTGCAGTGATGAGTAGGAGCAGATTAAAAGCGTCAGGATTTGGCCCTTTGTAGATTAATAAAGGCGTGCTGAATGGGAATTTTGTCTTTGTGATTTTCTTGGAAGTGGACGAATAAAGTGCTTTGATCTAGAAGGGGAGTGTGAAAGGTCACTGGCTAAGCATGTGTGCTGAAGTGCCCTGAGCCATCCAACATGATCAGCATAAATTAGAATCTGACTGCCCAGCTTTATTCATCTTTATTGATATCTATATAGTTGCAAAGGCAGAGGGACTATAACAATCCCAGCCAGCACAGAGAACCAACTGGGGCATGCAAAAATCCATAAAATGTTTAGTATTTCCTAATGGAAGTAAATGTAGGAGTATGTGTTAGTGATGCACAAGCCTCATAATTTTAGAGTTTCGGTTTTGTTTGGACCTGGATCCAAACTTTTGGAAGATTATCTGAAGTTTCCAAAAACTACTTGTGCATGCAAAATTGCAGCCAAGTTTTAAGAGTTTATCGTAAGATTTTTTCTGTTTTTTCTAGTCCTCACTGAACCAGGAGTAGCTGTTATTAATGCCCAGCTGCTGACCTATTGATATAATATGAGCACATTCCCCAAGGCAAACTGACACACTGATTACAGCCCTAGAGAAACAGAAGCTGCATAAATTTGGACAAAACAGGCTTATGACATGTTTAAAATTTCTGTTTCAAGGTCACTTTTGGAAGCAGAGATATTTTACACAAAAAAGCCGCTAGATGTGTAGGTTTGTGACAGCAGGAAGAGGTAGATTCAGCTTTGCACTTGTTTAGAGCATCCATCTCAGTGCAGCAGCCAGTTACACAAAATCCTCCATTGCCACTCCCATGTCCTCTGTCTTCCATACCATGAAGCTAGCAGGACTACTTCTTGGTTCAGCCCCCAGAAACAGAGGTCTTTGGGTTTGGAGGTCCTCAGTGTGCTACTCAAGCCTGGCAACAGTCATTTAACTCCCTTGGAAAATGAAGCTTTCCGCTTTCGAAAATATTACATAGGTAATAAGAGAGAATCTTTCACTCCACTATCCTGAGACCCCACCTGCAGTACTATGTCCAGCTCTGGGGCTCCCACATAAGAAGGACATGGACCTACTGGAGCGAGACCAGAGAGGGGCCACAAAGATGATCAGAGGGCTGGAGCACCTCTTTCCAATGAGGAAAGGTTGAGAGAGTTGGGGTTGTTCAGCCTGGAGAAAAGAAAGATCTGGGGAGACCTTATAGCAGCCTTCCAGTACCTAAAGGGGGATTGTAAGAAAGATGGGGACAGACAGGATAATGATTTTAAACGAAAAGAGGGTAGATTTCTATTAGATATTAGAAATAAATTATTTATGGTGAGGGTGGTGAGACACTGGCCCAGGCTGCCCAGAGAAGCTGTGGATGTCCCATCCCTGGCAGTGTTCAGGGCCAGGCTGGATGGGGCTTGGAGCAACCTGGGCTGGTGGAAGGTGTCCCTGCCCATGGCAGGGAGTTGGAACAGGATGGTCTTGAAGACCCCTTCCAAACTGAACCATTCTATGATTCTGGGATGATACTATGATTTCTGGCTACTTGTTTATCTCTCTTGGGTGAACAGAGTGGGCAATATTCAGGGCTCAGTGATTTGAAGAAAAATGCAAACTTCTGAAAGCAAAATATACACAACACAATTAAAATTACATATCTTTGTTAAGGAAGTTCCTATGGTCAAGGCTCAACTAGGTAAAACCCATGTCCTAAATGAGAATCCATAAGCCAAAAAGGTCAAAACCATCACTCTGATCATTTAGGCTGACCTCCTAAGAAACAAGCCTTAACAAGCAATTCCTGCCTCAGGCCTGTAATGTTTGTCATGTATTCTCTGGAAAAAGCTACAGTCATGAGTTAAAGGTCCCAAATTATGGGAGATTGCAGATTTGTGTTAGCATTTTCTTCTAACAGCTAATAATTGTCATTGCTCAAAACACTAATGTTCTTTTCCTAGTTGTACCATCAGCAAATATTGTCACCATTGTAAAGAGCTCAACACAAGAACACAGTGAACTTGGAGCTGCCAATTCTTCAACCACACTGATTTTTGTTTTCCCACCGGAGAAATTTTTCCTAAATGGGCAGTGAAATAGCGTAGTTACTATAGGTGCCGAACAGAATCCAAACTGAGCATTCAAATGGACTTTTGTTTTTCAAATTTAAAAAAAAAAAAAAGTTTATATTTACAACACATGCCTTTTGTTTCCCTTTAACTGGAAACACAGTATATAATTTTCAATAACCACAGTGCCTCTATTTTTTCCGACCACAAATTAACCATAGTTCAGTGCAGTGAAATGCAGTAAGACCAATGGAATGCTTCTGCCTAAGGGATGACTTACTCCTAACAAAAATTATGCTTTGCTTCCTATTTGTTGTGTTCAATAATATTGCCTCTCTAAATACTTTTGGTTCAGTACTGACACCAAATGAAGAGGAAAGCCTCCAGAATGTACAGACGTGCAGGATTATGTTTGGTTTGTCTTTGTTCGTTGTCCTAATTCAAACCAGTCAGCCAACCGCTGACTTATGACTCTAGGAGACATATTGTGGGGTTTTTCAAATGTATTTCACAAAACTACCCAAACTCAAAGGGTACCTTTCTGTCCTCAGCTACACCCCTGCAAAGGCAGCAAAGTTTTTAAGCTTGCACATGTACAACAGAGTGGTTTTTAAAAAATTCTGCACATTGCCTTTTTAGTTTGTTATGTTTGAAAAAAACAAATTATTTAGTTTGTTATGTTTGAAAAAAAACTCCAGACATACGTGACCAATTTCTGCAAGGGGCCAATAAATAAAATATGGATACTTTGTACATCTACCAGTAGATGAGCATATTTTGTTGGCTATGAGTGGGAAACTACTCTTTGAGGATTTGTTTCTTCATCCACTTGTTTCAGAGTCAAAATTTTTGCGTTAAACATGGAGAAGAGGAATAAAATCCAGCTTTTCTGCTATGCCCTCTGCCCTACATTGCATATCTTTAATGAGAAATAGTTCTAAATTCTTTCCAGATGTTAATTAAAAATCTCACTATCCTTCCGAATTACCCTTTGGTATGTATTTATACCCAGTCTCATAGCTGATAAATGTGTGAGAATACACTTACTAAAAAAGTACTGAAAAAAATCCATATTATCCTTCAGAAGATCTGTGCTAATTCCCTTTGCAGAATTAGTGGCTGAATGCATCAAATGACTGACATGTTTCTGAAGGCTGGTGTGAACCTGTAATGCTTCTGCGTGTAAATAGCTCCACTAAGATTAATGGGAGTATTCAAGCAAGCAAATATCATGCACACTGGGTGGCAGGATCAGGCCAGCAGTTAGCATGTCCCTCATGGTTACAGTGACTTCTCTTTCAGATTTAGCAACTTGATTGCTGCAGAATTTCCATTAAATTTTATCATTTGTATCCCAAAAGAAGAGAGACTTAATAATACAGTAACTGTAATTAGGAAGAACTTAAGAAAACTAAGTCCTATTACATGCAGTACCCCATCACTGACAAAAAGAATGGTGCCTGTCATCATTTTATTGCTGCCTGGTTTTAGCCACCTTATTTAAAACTTGATTGAAATTTGAATAAGGATTTACTCTACAAATCCTTACCTGCTCAAGTCTCTGCTAAGTTAGAACAGTGGACTTTTTTTCCCTTAAACTGTAGAGAAAGGAAAGTTTGCAAGGAAATATTTGAGCTGTCAGCAACACATTTGAAGACAGAATTAAAATTCAAGAACTGTTGTGAGGAATTTATGTCATCTAATGTTAATCACCTGAAAGTGGAAGTCTAATCTAAACTTGTCTCAGATGTCTCAGTGTCCAGAAGATGAACATTTCCATCTCCCCAGCTTTCAAAGATAAGTGAAATAATTACTCCCCAGAAATGTTCCTTCCTGGCCACTGGAAGACCCAAGATGAGCAGCTAGGACCAGGCACCTAAGTTTTAGATAGCTATCATGTGGCAAGAGTAAATTTCTGCTCTGTGTCCATCTTGAGCCTTTCCTGGATCTTTGACCACAGAGACAGCTCTACCAGCAAGCAGAGCAACTTGCATCAATAACTTGGCCTCATACGTTGTGAAGAGCTGTGCTGGGACTGTATGTACTGTATGTATATTGTAAATCTATCTTATGGTAGCTACCCACATGGTCAAGATCCCAAATTCTCAGGTCTCAGCCTGTTTCCTTGATTAGCCCCAATGAAATGTATGGGGGTTTTTACGACATCCAGACTAACTTCTGTTGGATATTAAACTTTTACTGTAATCTCAGAGATTCAGGGTGATCTTGCTCACGGACAGTGCATTTTGATACTGCCTCAGCTGCAAACCTGGCCAATTTCCAAGCAACAACACAGCGTTTCTGGTCGAGTTGTGTCTGGAGCATTGGCGTCAACCTGATGATAAGGCAGAGGAGGCTCCGGCTCTTAATTCTCTGTTCTACATGAATACCTGAACTGAAATCCCTAAAACAGGTGACATAGTCTCAAGAACAGTCTCACACTGAACCCAGTGCAAGTCTTCTGGTATTTCATAGTCCTCCCTGACTTTCTTTTCCATGATGCTGCCTAGTAAGATATTGACCATTGGTCTTGAACTCACATAAACTGTCAGCACTCAGTGCCCTCTGACACTGCAGAGCTTAACTACTGAGTGGATGAAGGACCACCATCCCAGCCCACTTTGAACATGCCCCAGGTAGTTTCATGTGGTCCTCTTGTGGTGGATGGATGACAAACAGTTGTTTCCTTATCTTCTCCACCACACATTTGACTTCGTGTTGTCTCTTCACTTCTCTTTTTTTCTGGATGAAAAGTCTTACCGCAATTATTCTTTCTATAGACACTAGTCCAGAGCTTTGGCAATATCTATTGCCATCTCTGTGTCTTCTCCAGCTCTGCTACGTTCTTTTCTGAGACAGGGAGATCAAGACTGTGCAGAGGTGCTGACACACTATGGACTGATCAAGGAAAAATAGTGTTTTCTTTTCTGTCCTCGATTCCTTGCATAATAATCAAGCACTGAACGAATGTTTCTCATTGAGGTAGCTCTTATAACCCCACTTATCATACCTGCATTTTAAGTCAGCTTTGACTCCACTGAACATATGATGCTGAACCTGTGAACGGCAGCCCACACTACACAGGGTTATTTAAAGAATGGGAAATATGAGAAGGACCCTTTCTTGCCATTAATTGCTCTCCAAGAGTACTAAGGACAGCTGCAGCCTTTGCTCTGAAGTGCAAAGGAAACCTGTTCTAGAAGAAATATTTCCCCCTGGGCAGACATGGAGGAGAGAGTGAAAAGTTGTTTGGAGTCCCCTCTGCTGTCTTCTACCTCCACAACTTCCACATGGAGTTGCATTGCAATGGATCCAGTGGCTCCTGAGCCCTGGGAAGCAACCTGTCCTGGCTTCATCCACACAAAACTCTGCTCCCTACAGGCCAGAGACAAGAAGGTGTAGGTTGGGGCAACCAGTTGCCTGGCATAGAAGCTCTCAAAGCTTATAGGTTACATAAATGTGTCAGCTGCAAAGGTCTGTGCAAGGGGGCAACACTCTACAGGTCAGCTTTGTTGGAGCACTGCCCCAGAAAGAGCTGCGTGTCATCTCTTCCAGTGGGGGTTCGTGCCTCTCTACTGCACCCAGGTCCTACAGAACTCATAACTCACTTTCTTCACCTCTCTGTGCTGCAGACTCACACGTTTTAGTGCTTCTATGAACTCCCATACTGCTTTACCAGCAGCCCCACCAGGCTGCTGCATTATACTTGTGCTCAAGCTGAGGAAGGGAGGGAGGAGCTGGGAGGAGAACAGAACAACGGTGCTTCTCTGTTTTTCCTGGATGTCTTTCCATTCATCCTCAGCTTCATTTTTGCCCCATTCAGAATAGCTAGCATTCTTTGGGGCACATCTCTCCTCACAAATCTCGAGGAGGTGGAAGCATTGTAGAGCTTGCTGCTTCACTAAAAAGAGCATTATTCCAAGGCTAAGATCTTATTACAATTCCCTTACTAAAGCAACACATTTTTTCTGCTCCTTTTCGAAACCTCAAATGTTATTATGGCGTCAATGGTAAAGAAGTTTAGGCTTGCCTGGATTTCAGTCTCTTGGCCTTGGATGGAGGGGAAACATTATTTCTCTAAATACACGAGCCGTTATGCAGACAAACACTTGCACGCCCCAGGACCCTGATCTTGCAATAAGATTTGTAGCCTTGTGCCCATCCAGAGCTGGGCTGAATGCAAATCAAGCACATCTGACAGCTCAGGGTCTTGTAACGCAGTGCTTTGGTAATGCTGCTACTAATGCGATCCAGGAAAACAGCAGCATGGTCCAAACCAAGCCAGGCAATAGTCCCAGTACAGTACCAAACAAGACAGAGTTAACAGAGAGCCAAACGGTGCTGCAGGGGCTCTGTGCATATCCAGGTCTCTACCTTCAGCCTGGTGGGGGAGCACATGGCTTGTGCTCCCCACAGCAAGACAGAAGTGGTGGGAGGAGACACCCCAGAGCTCTGGGCAAGCAGGCAGGGTTTCCACCATGGTACGATGGCACAGAAAAGCACCTGCTGCCGTGCTTCCTCAGCCCCCTTGGGTTTCTCCCCTCTGCCTATCTGAGACAGGAGAGAGTTGGAGGAGGCACACAGAATGGTACTGGATTTTAGGAGAGATTCTACTGCTGCTGTTGTCTCCCTGGGCTCAGCTTTGTGCGCTGCATGCAGTCTGTACACCCCAGCCCCCTTCCATGGAGCACAGACCAGGACACATGGATGTGTCTGTCCCACCTCTCAGAAGACCAGTGCAGAAATCCAGCCTTCCCTGATGATGTCCTCAGCACCCAAGGCACTTGGTGCTGTCTGTCACCAAAGCATCTGAGCACCTCCAGGCCTTCAACACATTTTTTTCTTCTGTAGCCACAGGATAGGATGCTCTATTTATTACTCAAGAGCAAGGCATGGAGGGAGGCACCGTCAGATTGCTAATGATATTTAGGTGCCTGAAGATGCAGATATGCATCTGGTGGAATTGTGAAGCACATGGAGGCACTTCCCTCCTGCTGCACTTGAGCCAGGTCCCACAGTGGGTCTGGGCTGCATGCAATAGGAATCAGGCAGCATTTATAACAGGCTCTGTCTGTTGATGAGACTGTCAAAAAACCCTATACACTCCAAGAACAGCTTGTTCCCTACCAGTGAAAACTGTTATTCTCACACTGTTGTTTCACAAGTTCTGTTTCCAGCAATGCCTGATCACAGATAAGACAAATGTAATCTCAATATGTACATCTTGGGCTTTGTTTATCCAGGACCAGCTAGGCATCCTGGTGGGAAGAATGACATTTCATTTCTTCTTCCAGCAGAACTTCCCCTTCTCTTTTTCCTAATTTTCTTCCACTCAAATCTGGGTTCAAAACAACACTGAAAACCACTGGAGCAGGGATAGGGTAATTCCCTGAGCTGGAATCAGTTTCAGTCTTGCCAGATGGACAGGTACAGATCTGATTCAAAAACAAATCTGAGTTTCCTGTAGCCTGCATTTTACTAGTGGGTTCCTGCAGGCTCTTGGTATTATTTAACACCTTCCAAAGAAGCAGTGACAGAGCCAAACAGTTGCACCCCAGCTCCAAAGCATCTTGGATGGCTTGTCCAAGAGCAGATCCTGCCAGGGCAGTGGGGACGAGAGAGGTGTTTGGGGTTTGTCCTCCCCATGACTGCCGTGAGACTGATAATCTCAGCAGGGAATTCAGTAATGTGGCATGAAATCTGTGGGTGGACAAGAGACCTTTGCTACTGACAGTTTTGGAGCTCTGAGTAGCAAAGACTTGCGGAAGGAGCACCTGCATTTCTGAATATCAATCAGAATTAGCTTTTTGCAAATTAAAAAAAAAAACAAAACCAAACAACAACGACAAAAAAAAAAAAACCCAAACTAAAAAAGGTAATTACTTTACTCAGGTTCCCCCTCTCTGAACAACAAAGGTTCAGGAAACTGGCTCCAGTCTACAGAGAGGGGTGACTGGCTTAGATCTGGATTTCATCTCACCCAGGTTAACAGGATTCTGGGGATACAGTGAAGCTAAACAGAAATCTTGTCTTTTGAGCCAGTCTTCACTTGTCCTTGCTCCTGTAAGCCTCACAGTTGGATATAACACTCCCAATGGAAACTCTTGTGAATTAGAATTTGTATACTGTAAAATTCTGGATATTATTTTCTCTCAGTGTCAACCTGAGATGTAAAAACTCAGATACAGCGTGCCAAGCCAGAGTTTAAGTCAATGCGTGAGGCAGGCATAAACTACCATTCAGTATGACCAAGCATCTTCTGTGTCCTCCTACCCATCATGAAAATTAACCTTGGAAAAGGCAATGCAGTGCAAAGCAAGAGAGTTAAATTGAACTTACTTTGAAGGAAAGGTTGGACAGCAATTTTTTAACCCAGCCCCTCGACCTGATTTCTGACAATAGGAGAAAAAAGCCGTGAAAGCTGATATCCCTTTTATCTGAAAAAAGAGAAGCTCATTTTTGCTTCTCTGATTTAAGTAATGCAAACAGAAGGAGCTGCAAGAGAGCAGCCTTTGTTCAGTCACACATCAAGTAGGTCAGCCCCAGCGAGCTGCTCTGTGCCTCCCTGGGACTAAAGCATGGTGATGACACTGGGACAGAGGTCCCTACCCCATGCCACCACCCTAAGGGGGCAGCATCCCCCCAGCCAGATTTCCTTGTTCTGGTCCTGTATTGTACTGTCTCTGTGTCTCCTCCTCCCAGCAGACAGGTCCCTGTCAGTGCCTGGTCCCATCGGCCAAGGGTGATGGTCAGTTCATGCACCCTGTGACTTCTCCAGGGCCTCCCTCTAGCCGTGGTGCCCCGCAGGGAAGCTCCAGGCCACCAAAACATCCCCCAGATATCCACCTCTGTGACAGAGTCTGCATTTAGCCATGAACTAAACCTTGAACCCCTGTAATGTGGAGAACCACAATGGTCCTCAGAGGACAGGATGACCCTTCTCAAACCTAAACCCCTGACTGGGTAGAGCAAGCTACAAGCAAGCCTGAGAAAGGAAGGAAAGAAGCAGAGACCTCAGGAGAAAAAGTTTATTTGAGGTTTCCAGAGTGGTATTCTCCCTTCTCATCTTTTTAGTTGACTGCAAAGTCCTCTTAGCAGCCAAATCCCTTCTTCCAGGCTCATGCCTTGATGTCGGTGTGCAATACCTGGCCATCTCCTTTGGCCGAGCTCCTGCCACACAGGACATCCCTCTCCAAGCAAAGAAAAATAGCTCTGCTGTCCTGCCAGACGCGTTTCAACAAATCCAGCATGTTAGAAGATAGTATCTCCTTACACCGTGCAAAATACCTAAGAAGCCCCCAAGACTCAAGGGGTCACACAAGGGAAGGGGAGAGAAGTAGGTTTTCCCAGCTGAGTCTCCAAACTAATCCCCAGAGCAAAGAAAACACTCTGGAGTCCTCACGAGGGCTGTTGTTGGCAAACTTTACACAAATAGGACTCCAGCAGACACTGGCACAAGGGTCCTCAGTGTTTCCCTCAGCCTGTGTCTCTTGTCTGCTGAGGAGCGATGCAATATTTGAATGTGAATGGCACACGCTTCTCTGTGGAGAAATGGGCATTAATCAGCAGCCTCTGAACTGGAACTCCAGCAGCTTCCAGGCCTTTGGTGGGAGCTGCTCGAGAGTGAAGAGGGGGAGAGGGGATTCAGGGGCCAGCCCTTGGCACAGCAGAGGTGATCAAGGCATGAGGAAACATCTGCAGCCATCAGCAGAGAGGAACTGGGTTCACAGGATCTCCAAGACCTTTAGTATCCTTCTCCTTCCTATTATTGCTTGTGACAGGGTTGATAAAGCACCCCAGAAAAAAACACCGAACAGCCATTAGCAGATGTCAATCTTTCTAATCTTGTTTTTTGCCTTGAGTGATTGAGGCCAGGTTGGCCATGAAATATAAATGAGGAACACATGAATTTTTGAAGAAACTAAATCTGGGAGGCGAGCTGTGTCAGAGGAATGACTCTCAGCAAAACCAACATGTATCATACCTGGCTTCCACTGGATAGCCTCAGACTGGATTTCCAGTAAATATAAATCAGTGCAGCTCCACTTAAACACGGAGTTTTACACACCAGCTGGAAATCTATCCAGAATATCTTCACCCACCACTGCCTAGTGCTTCTGCCTGTGGCTGTAGCCCATGAGCTTCAAATGCTGCTGGGGAAGGCAGGCACCACCTGATAGTAAGATAAGCAAAGCACCTAATTAATAAAACCCTCTGGGTCTTGGATACCAGCTAACTTCCAGGTTCCTTTCCCCTCAGAAGAGCTTTCATCATATGGTCCACTTCAGAGGGGACAGCTGGTCTCTCATCTCCACCTCTGCACTGCCATCACACAGTGGTTTGCCAATGACTTGCATTTGGTCTACCTGACAGAGGCCACAGCTGCTTCGTTTTTAGAAAACTCAGGTAAGCTCATGTGTATTGTTGAAAAATAAGCAGGTGAGTGAAGAGCTTGAAGCATTTTATCAGTTCAGTAGCAAATACCACTAACCCTCCTTTAAAAATAGGTGACTCGTGTAGGGTAAGGAAGCCCAACTCCTACCAAAGCAGGTTTTTATTAGAGGCAGACTTAAAGCGTAAGTCTTTAATAAGACTGGATACATAGCTAGGACTAATAGAGTCATGTCTCAATGGAGCTGCTTCCCAGATGCTGACAAATCAGACAACTTCTTTGGCTCAGAGATCCTATCTAAGTGGTGAAACTGCTTCCACATGTTCGTTATGCAGTGCAGGATTGCTTTTGTGGTTATTAATGTGTATGCTGTGCAGAGCAGAGACCCTGGCCTGCTTAAAGCATGGGTCTCCTCTCACTGCTCAGTGTCTGCCTCCAGCAGCATGTCCTCTGATGTGGAGACTGAGACAGAAAAGACCCAGCTTTCTAGCCCATGAAATGAGTAATATGTCAGATTCTTAAATCACTTCCAAGCATTTTGTAATCCTTAGATTTAGAGCATACAATATTCTAAGTTAAGCAGAAAAGGTCTTCAAAGGTTAGAGACAATAAATCAGAAGACAGGAAGAAGGATTAAAAAAAGGAAAAAGAGAGGTAATATAGGACTTGAAATAACCAATTGTCAGCACTGAGCAGAGAGGATTTGGTGATAGTTTGATAGAAAGAAGCTTTAAGTAAGAATGTGCATCTAAACCCACTCCCTTTGTGGTTGGTTTTTCTTTTTCATTTTTCATTTCCTATTTTTTGCATTGGAAACGTCTCAGTGACTCACAAGCAACTGTACCTCTAACAGTGGCATAACTCAGTCCCAGTTTATGGCTGGCTGGCTAACTGATATAGAAGCTGACCTTAATTATTCACATCTCTGATGGTAACTTCCTTCATCAGCCTGGACAAGTCGTGTAACCTTTGAACTTCAGTTTCCCCTTATGCTGTGCACCTGTGCAATGATGGAGTTTTAATTCGGACACTGCTGCACCGAGGTGAAATGTGAGTATGAGAGGTGGCAAAAGCATGGTCTGAATCCACTAAGGCTTTACCAGGGTAAAACACAACAGAGCACCTGTAATGCTGGTGGGACCTCTTGTCTCACCTGAGCCTGGGAGCTGCAGCCGTGGCTGGGCAGGATGGGACCCCACCATCCAGGAGGCTGGTTCTGCTGATAATGGCGAGCCTACACTAGTCCACACTGCTTTTGTTCAAGCAGTGATTGCTAAGAAAGGTAAAAAGGCAGGCACAGAGGAGCTATGTAAAAAATAAACAAATCAAAGGTCTGCACCCCCATGACAGAGAAGTGTTTGCGTGGAGGTGTGTCTGTAGGAGCCGCAAAGACGCACCCTATTACCATCATGTTTATTAGCAAAGCAGAGGCACAGCCTCTGCAATAACAGCCTGATGCAGAGTGCACCGAAATCAGTGGAAAGATTCCTACTATATTCAGCAGCGTTTGGCTTGAATCATAAAAATACCATGTTCACAGCGCCCTTTCACTTCTCCATTTACAACATCCGCTGGCCATGAATGGTGTCCATCCTTCACAGACTACTGGATAAGAGAGGGGAGGTTGTACATGGATAAACAAAGGACTTTGTTAGGAGGGCAGAAAAGTGTTGCCGGCTGTCTTAGGTGACCAAATTTGCAAATTCAGGTCAACACAGTGTGTTAAGAGTCAATAAATAGCTTGACTGGGAAAAAGAGCTTTGAAAAATAGCTGTTCAGATATGTTTAACGTAAAATGTCTCACTTGAAAAATGTTATTTAGATGAATACCTGTATTTCCTTTATTTTAAAGGTTAAATATAACGTCAGGAAATTAACATTTTGTTTGGGGTTGGATTTTGAATCGGTTTGACTCTGCTTTGGGTGAATTTCATCCAATTTTTTTTTTTTCAAGTGTTTCATTTTGATCTGAGAACTACAAAGCCAGTTCTGTTTCAGGACAACTCTAACTTATATTTTATATTCTGAGTTTTTAGTTTTGTGGCCACATTAGGAAAGCAGCTCTTTGGATGATCTAAATTATGCATGTAACCATAGTCACCTCAGTGTCAGTAATGAGCAGATAACTTTTCAGGCCATATTGACTGGCAGTGCAGTAGGAACCCAGTGTCATGTATTTCAGATTTATTTAACATTTCCTTTATATAACAATTTCTCCTGCTTCTCTCCTGTTTTCTGAAACATCTTCATAGCAGAACACAGGAGAAGCACAACAATACAGGACAGGACGGTGGGAGATATAACACACACA
This sequence comes from Falco biarmicus, assembly GCF_023638135.1. NCBI lineage: Eukaryota > Metazoa > Chordata > Aves > Falconiformes > Falconidae > Falco > Falco biarmicus. The sequence continues at coordinate 80,758,951 of NC_079288.1, read as the reverse complement.
GCCCACTCCAGGCACAAAGCAAAAGCCAAAGAAACACTGAGCAGATTTATACACAAATTCTTATTTAAAACCTTTTAATTTCTAACTATAGCCTTTCATTTCCCAGCCATCAGCTGCTTCTTTTGGGGTTTATATTAACATGCTAATACATACACAAATGCTAGAAGGAAAAAAGATGCAACTGACTTGCAAACCTTATAGTCCTATACTCATCCTCAGTCTCCTAGCGTGTGCAAAGGTTTTCTGTGCACAGTGTTCAGCTGTACTGACAAACACATTGGGCACCTTCATGCAGAGCTTTCTCCTGGGTGCATGATGCTCCACATGAAGGCAGAACCCTGGCAAATGCACCAGTAAAACTGCCTGTGAAGGGTCAGAGTCACTCATCAGCTGGCAAAAGCAGAAAAAGTTTCCAGCTCCATTTTATCATGTGAAAATAGCCATGCTTTTAAAAAACATATGATGAGCACATTGACAGAGGGAATGGGAGAGCAGACTCTTTGGTAATCTCCATTACACATCTTTCCCAGCAGATGGGTGAGGCATAGGTGGGATGGAAGGATGCTCCGAGGCAAGTGCTGGGACAGGATGCTAGCATAGTGCCTCAGTACTGTGCATGGGACCTACCTCCCATGAAATGCATAAACCTACAGGTTCACACTTCGTCTAAACTAGTTATTGGGCCTGTTTCTGTTGGCAGGTGGTGAAACAAGGCACTTGCAGAGATGGCTTGGTCTAGTCTAAGGTGAATCCTAAAATGTGTGGCAAGTCACTCAGAACTGCTTGGCCCACGGGGACATTCCCAACTGGTAATCCTCGGTACGGGAAACCTCAGCTTTCCATACACCCAAGATGTTCATGCGTCTGCCTGACGCAAATGGCAGGAGCCGAGGCCTGGGAGCGCTGCAGGATTTTCACTGTGAGCCAACCTTGCCTGATCGACGCCTCCCCAACCCAGACCTCCGCAGCTCAACTACAAACACGATTAGCTCTACAGCTCTGCCACATGGTGGTGCAGATTGCTGCCCGCAGCCACGAGGCAGTCTCAAAAAATGGCACAAAAAGTATTGTTAGAATTTGGGCAGCTGTACTGAGCTGTGAGTCCCTACCACACCCAAGGGTGGACAGAAAAGAGAGACACCTTGACTCCTTGGGAACTGCAAGCCTACTGACACACAGTGAAGACTCCCAGTACTGGGGAATTTAAGCAATACCATTGTATATTTTGTTGCTGCATCTCAAAACTCAAGCTAAACATGTGTGCCTCTGGTTCTAAACCCAAATACATGTGGCAGAATAAAATTAGAGTTCTTTAATAGTTTGATTGGTAATTAATAAAGGTGTTATAGAATGAGATATTTGACTGTGAAACTGCTGTCGTATAAAATCACTGGCAGTGAGATTTACACAATGTTAAATGTAAGTCTATTTATGTATGTTTATAGATATATTGGACATGACCGTCATCATCCATGACTGCTGGAGCAGTAAGGCCTGGATGCACAATGTGCTGTAGAAGAGACGCACATCTTCAAGCTTAAGGTGGTCTAATTACCAAGCTGAGAAGGACGTTTTTTCCACAGCAGGACAGTCCACAATTGCTTTCTTTAGGAGCAGTCAATGCTGGTTGCTCTGGGACCCACTAGCCAGATGATCTGACCACTGGACTAGCACAACCATGTCCGAGTCTCTCTGGCAATGCTTCTGCTGCATATGGCCAGTCTTCTGGGGCAGAGTATCCTTTTTAATAAACTTTTTCCTAAGCATTTAATTGTAGGAATTTCTTTGGAGGCAGTATTACTCTTATCTTGGCCTTTGCAGGAAAAAAACAAACCCTCCTTTTCAGCTGATTTTTCATGCTCTATAAAGACTATAATTGAAATCCTTCTATACTGAAAAATATTTTGCCAGATATCAATAATGGTGTGCAGACTAAGGATGAAGGCAAATTTAATCACTGTTTTTATTATTCTATTTTCCTGAGTAGGGTAATTTCCCATCATCCTAAGTGGCTTGAACAGCCACAGGCTTGAAATAGTGATGATGGAATTTCCTGGGAACAAATTAATGTGGAGGCACTGGGATATTACAGTAATAGTGTGGTAAAGGAGTGTGCATTTTACTATATGCCTCTGTCGTACTGATGTGTATTTTGGCTAACGCCAAATGTCACTTGTGAAATGCGTGCTACGTTGTGGGCCCTGTTTTCCTGGCCTCTCTCAGACCGAAGCGGGGAGCACTACACCACGTTAGTCACTCCTGATCGTGGTCCTCCAGTGCTTTCCCATGCAGGCAGAGCTCCCACTGATTTCCAGACGGGCATGTACAAGTTAGGGCTGCTGGATCCATCCCTACCATGGTAAAAATAGACAGTTACTTGGTTGTTTTCATTAAAAGGAGAGGAAGGAGGAGCATTATATAACAGGAGGGCTTTTGGGGGAGCACTGGTTTGTTTAAAACCTCCAGTGATAGCTGCTTTCCCTGACAGGAATTGGCTCTGCAGCAGGGCACGAAAGCTGGGATCTTGCCATTGCTGGAGAGCAATGCTCTTTTCTTTATTAGCAGACAATAAGCCACATTCAAGACATGCTAAAGAGCTGGAAGACAAGCAGCCAAAGCAGGGAAATTCAAAGTGAGGGCTGGTGCTTGGGAGCCTGGTGTTTGCATTTGCCTGCAAGGGAGAGGCAGACACAACCAAAGATGTGAAGATGCAGCAGCACTTTGCCAGTGTCCTCGGTGCTAGTGAGTGTCTGGAGACAGAGACGGTTTTAATTGACACCTGTGCTGATTTCTTGCCCTTAGCAGGGAGAAGTCCTGCAGGGCTGGAGCAACTGGGCAAGCGCTGAAGGCAGGGTACACCTGGGAGGAAATGGCATGTTTTATGGTGATGGGGAAAGTTTAGGGAACACTTATGCACGGTGAGTGATGAGAAGGAGTGCCTGGGGGCTGGAGGCTCTGTTAGCAAAGGAGTTTGGCCCTTGTGTCATATGGGGGAGAGGGATCTTGATGCTTGCACCCGGGTTGCCACTGCTCCCTCTCTATCTCACCCCTGGTCCCTTCATGACTCATAGCCAGGTCTCACCTACTCAAAGGGTATGGCCATAACTCTGCTGAAAAAACATGACCAGCCACTCAGGGTGAGCCCAAGGGCTGGTTTCTTGTCTCTGGCAGAGGCCAAGAGAAGAGAATGAGAGCAGGACTCATCTACTGTGTCCCCATACCTAGACATTCTCCTGCCTGGTCCCCCTCCTGATGCACATCTCCTCAGGGAAGGCACAGCTCAGCATGGCTCGGCAAAGTCCTGGAGGGCATTCTCCACCTGTGGCATCACACCAGAGCTCCGTGTGCTGTGGGACAGGGGAGCGGGACCACGGGGTGGCTGTGAAGGGGTGCTGGCACACCCCAAGCTGGCGATGGGCCTCCTGTAGGATGCCAGCGTTCTGATGGCACCATGCTGGGTGTCCTCAAAAGCCCTCAGACCAAAGTATTTTGCATTGTGTGTGCGTTGATCCAAAGCCCAGTTTTCCTATTGTTTTCAGTGGCATTTGGTTTGGGCCACAAGGCCCTGAATCAACACAGCGCTAAGCCTGGCAAATCAAAGGGACTAAAGCACCTGATTAGAACAAGGGATTTTTTTTTTATCATTCCCTGCCTGGGGACTTACGTGAAGTGTAGAGTTGGGTATAGAAGGACAAAATGCTGTCATTTCCATGGGACTTCAGCAAATGCTGATGTGCTTTTCAGAGCAACTGGGTGTGGGGTCTAAAAGTATACCCTCTTCCAAATGAGATACAGAATATTCTCACCAGGAACAACAGGCTGTGTTCATTCCTTGAACCGGTTTTATTGGAATAGTGGCGTTCACGACATGCAAAGGCAAGGCAAAGTAGCAGAGCCCTGATGAAAGTCATTTGAAAAGCCTTGTTTCAGAATGGCCATTAAATAAAAAAATACAGCAACCTTTCAAAAATGTATTTCAGCACTGAGACGTTAATTGTCAACATTAAGCCAAGGGGCATTTCTCACATGTAGTTTCAAATGAAATAAAAAAATAAAAAAAATGTTGGCACAGCCTTTGCTACAGCAGTTTCAGAGGAGTAATTAAACAGGAGCACTCAGAGCCAGCCCGGGGAAAAGTGTACACCCGCGACCTTGGAGGAGGAAGGACTGTTTGCCTGCCTGCATGCCTGCGTGTGTGTGCACATTGGGGTTTGTTGTTTTTTTCTTGGTTGTATTTGTGCATTATTTCCCTGTGCGTCCATGGCACCTTACTTCAACAAACAGTTTGAAAGACATATGCTGTTGAGCAAAAGGAAGAGAAACTCTCCTGATCTTTTTTTCTCTTATCTCAGTGAACATGCCATTTTATATGCTTTTCCTAGGGCTTCTGTGACCTGTGCTTTACACCACCTGGCTGGTTTAAATCATGAATCTTCTATTAATATGACAAGCTCTGCAAAGGTGACCAAAATGTTAAGGAGACAGATGCCATCAGTATCTCTCATGGGTAAATACTTGAAGTTTGCTCCCTTCTGTGGGGCTGGTCTGTGTTCCAGATCCTGGCACTGTGACTGAGCCACTGAGACAATTATTTATTTTTTTTGCTCCTCCCTTAGATGCTCTGGATGAATGTTAACCATAATTTAAATAGTTTCCTGTGATTTCCTCAAATGTCAAAGCCTTTCTTTTCTGTCTCTCCTGCTGGAGAAACACCATCTTACACAGATGAGCGATGTAGCTGGGAGAGTCCTTATAACTCATAAGGAGTCACAGGGCACTTTCCACCACCACCAGAGCACATTTTGCCCTTCAGGCAATAAAATACATCTTTGCTAAGGGTAAGCTAGCTCCATGTTGAGTAGGCTTAGCATCTTATTCTCATAGACACCTCACCTGAAAAACTATCTTGGGATCTGCTGTGGCTGGTGTGGTGATGACTAACATGGAGACAGGACTAGGCAGAAGTAGGTCTGGTGCAGTTGCCTGGCCCTGGTATGGTGGCTTGTTTCTCTTTGCCCCAACATGAGACATATATGATGCCACACAACACAAGAAAAGGGGAGCAATGCCCATTCTCAGAGAGCACGAAAACACTTAGGCTTTGGAGTGATGTATGTGGGTCCATTTTGAGTGGAAAAAAGGACAGGCTTGGACCTAAAGCATATAAAAGTGTATAGAAGCATCTCTAGAACTACTGAGACAGCTTGGGGACTTACTTTCCATTCTGCTTTTCTTCAGTTCACGGTGCAGAGGAGGGGGAAAGGGTCCCAGTGCCACAATTGAAGTGTTTAGACACCGAATGATCATCACCACAGAGTGGATAAAGAGAAGATGATGGTCTTTCTGGTGGTCTCGGCATGGATGGGAGATACCACGAGTGAACTCTAAACCCTGTCTGTGCTTAGAAAACAGCAAAAACTCCCTGTTTTTTGGGGTTTTTTGATGATGAAATCTCTTGTGTTCACTTCCTTGCAAGCTGCTTAATGCTTTGGACCTCAGCAAAACTGCCCGGATCCAGCCCATGCAAGCGATGGAATATCAATCCCAGGTCCAGCCATGCTTTTGGCTCTGGGACACAAGTCATATCTGTGTCTAAGCTGCACATCACAGGCCTGCTCTGGCCTGAGCACACTGTGCTTCTCCTCCAAGACAAAGTCCCACATCCACGCTGTCCACATCATATTTATCCTTACAATACTGTCCCAGGAAGATTGTTTCATCTTTGGCAAAACCCTCTTTTGCAAACCGGCATTGTGCTGGGCTCATCTCTCCTTTCACACTCCTTCCCAAGGCAGTTACTTGTCTGCTGTAATTTACTCTTTAATGCAGCACTTTCCTATTCTGTGAGACAACAATCATGAAGCATTTAAATTCCAATTGAGTAGGGCTGGAGTGCAGAGGGGCTGCGGCTTGCGCAGGGAGGACAATGGGAACCTGAGACAGGGGACACCAGTTCAAGGCCCCCCAGGAAGGAAGGCTACAAGCTTCTCCCTCACATTCCCATCTCCCTAGAGATGTAAATCAAGAAAATGAAGGGAGGGGAAGAGGAGGAGGGGGGTGTTTATAGAAAGAAAAGGGAAAATGGATTGAGTTGTGCTGAATTCTAAGACAAGGATCAGCTACACAAGAGAACTATTGAATAGCTGTGAAATCTGGAATTGAGCCATCAAAAAAGCTGCTGAGCTGCATGTGAATCAGGTTGATTGTTTTTGAGAAGCACCTGATTTCCCCCCACATACACACCCCTCTCTCCCAGGCTGCGTGCTTAGCCTTGGAATTTGAACATGACTGCCGATGTAAGTGCTTTTCCTTGAGATAGAGACATTTTAGGGAGCTGGAGAGGAGGGAGGGCAGGGGAGCGTCTCTTCATGTGAAGGCCATGGTATCTGAGCCGGGAGCTGACAGGTTCCCCGCTGCTTCCAGCAATCCCAGCAAGGAATTTACACTGCTGGCAGAAAGCGGGCAGGAAAAGTAAAGAGCTGTAACTCCCTGGGACATGGAGGGAAGGGCTGCTCAAAGGGTTGCATGCTGCTCCGTAGTTGGGCTGCAAGAACGTTTCGCCCACTTCCTCACCAGCTTTATGCTCCCAGGAACTCACATTTCTTACCTTGTCTCCCAGGACAGAGCTGGCGCCTGCTTCCTGCTGAGTGGTCCCTGCTGGACCTCAGGAAAAAGAATTGCAAAGCCTCAATTTAATACTACACTTATCATCATAGTGTCTGATTCTCTCATGTGTGTTGGTGGAGTTATAATTCTCTCTGCAGCCTTTACGAGTGAGGCAAGCAAAGCCCAGGGATGCTAAGATGCAAAGAGTGCTGTGATTCCAGAGTGCCTTAGAAAGGCACACTGAAAGGAAAAAAAAAACAAACCCCAACAAAAAAACACCAGCAAGGCTGTTTTTAAAAGTCTAGCAACTTGCCTAGGGTTATGGAATGAGTTGGCATTGCAAGAGTGAAACCTTGCCTTTCCTCATTTGGTATGGCTGAGAACTGTCTCTGTTCTAATTTATTATTATTGTATTGCATTATTGTGTAATTTTATTGCATTAAAAATCATGTGAATAGCGCCATGGTGCTCTACAAACAGAAAGCAACACAGAGCCACTGCTCCAAGGAGCGTTGTTAAACTGCCTCCAGATCTGACTCAAGAGACCTATACTCTATTACCTTATGCAGAAAACATCTACATTGTTTTATTGTTGTTTATTTATTGAGCACGGAGGATAAGCACTGTGCTGGGTGAACTTGTGCAGTCTGGACAGATCTATCAAACTTCAATTCTTCTGCAAGGGGATGCGCTCACGTGGCCTCTTCCTTATTCTGTCTGTTGTGGTACCATAACTCAGCCCAACACCACAGCCTTTCTGCCTCTCCAGTGAACTAGCTGATGACAGTTAGGTGCCCCCCAGCCCTTGGAGGGGTGTTCAGACCCTGTAGACCATCTCCGTTTGTAAACCATCCTCCCTCTACCTATGCTGATTACCCTAAGGACTGAGAGGTCCCTGGTACTCCAAACCAACCCTGGATTCACTATAGGTGCCACCTGCACCCTACAAGAGCATCCAGCTGTCTCGAGACTGTGCAAGACACCACACCAAGCCAGCATTAGGACAAGCTTTAATAGATGATGGCTGACCCAGCAACTCAAAGCAACTGGGATGCTGCCCTGCTGGTGTCTGCAGTGATGCTGGAGATGATACCCAAACAAACCACGGCTCAGGGCTCGAGGCTGGCAAGGCTTCATGGCAGGAGGGAGCCCAGTGCACCCTACTACGGTTGCCCCAGCCTCATCAGGCACCAGATGGGAAAAGGCTCGGTCCTCATGGGGTTTATTTCTTTCCTTTCAGTGTAGAGGACCCTCTCATGAGATGAAATACACTCCCTGCAGGGTGGGGGGAGGAAATGCCTCACCGTCCCCTGTAGCTCCCAATCTGCTTTTGTGCTTTTGGTCCCTGAGCAGACCCCAGCATCCCAGCACTGGTTGCATATGAGGTGCTGCCCTGAGAAAAAACTCACTGCAATTACCAGTTAACCATCCCGCCGGGCACAGGGGACTCTGAAAGCATCAGGGAGGTGGTGTCTGAGCTCAAGCGGGAGGTTGAGGGCAGCGGGAGGGCAGGCATTGTGCACGGGCCATTGCTGCCTGCTGCAAACCTCAGCCATTCACACAGCAACCGACTCCGGGCCCCTTGAAGTCAATGAAAAGACTCTCTGGGATGTCGGGGGGGGTGGTGGGGGGTGGGGGGTGTTTAGGCTGAACCCCTGGTGTGCAAAAGCAGCTTCATGTCCTCTGTAACTCAGCAGCACCATGAGCTCCATAAGCACCCAAAGATGCTGAGGCTGAGCAGCTCTCAGATAGGTGCAGGCAGCATCTTCCTATGACAGTTGCTAAAACACCTCAGAGGTTGGCAACCAGTTTTTTTGTTGGTTTTTTGTTGTTGTTTGTTTTTGTTTTGTTTTTGTTTTTTTTTTTAAAAAAAGGGGGGGAAAAACAATTAACCTTCACCTCAGGTCCCAGCTTGCATAACCACAGATCAGATTCTACTAATAATTTGCTTGCTTAAGTGATTCATAATAAACACTGTGAGTTTACTTTTGCTTTGAGAGCAGCTGATCTTTGGAACAAACCTCCCACAGGTGTAAAATCATGCCACCCATTTGCTGATTTAACCCTCTGAGTGCTCATGCATCTCCAAACCCTGCTAAATTGCTGCTTGCAGGCAAGCCTTGGTATCTGGGAAATTCTGCCAGCAAACGTGGAATAATATCCAGAGAGAGTATGATCTCTTCTTCACCTGTTTCAGACTGGGATGCCTTTGCTCAGGTCAGTCCCCACCACATATGGGCGCAGGGATGAGAGTGAAGGCAGCCATTGCCTGCCCCGTCCGAATTTGCTGACTAGCTATTTATGCATATTTTCTGTGGTGGCATTTTTTCCTTATTACAAGTTCTTCTGAGGATCTTTTTACCCATTAATTATAGCTGAGCATGCTCAGCCTTGGTCCCCCCTCAGGCCAGCCTGAACCTCAGCAGTGCTAATACAGAGTTTGGAGGGCACCAAGACCCAGCACCATGACCTCAGGCTGAGTGCAGGATGGGACACCACGGGACGTATGGGCTGGTGCCAGTCTCAGAAGGACACATTGCTCCAGTAAATAAAAAGTACCAGGGTCTGTTTTCATAGAGCTAACCTCCTTTCCCCTCTGAAGCACAGGGTCCCCACCCTCACCACTCATGCAGTGAGCCCCGGCTCTGTGCTTTGCACGGACACCACTGAGGTGCACAGACCATGCTCAGAAGGAGCTTTACCACAATACCATGAGCCCTAGTGCAAAGGCAGAGAAGACACGTACACATCGACCTGGGTGTGCAGCTGGACGTGCCAGCAGTGACACCCTGAAATGCCCTTCCATCCGCAAAATGCGAACAGGGCACACGTGGTATCACAGCTGTAGCACAGGAGTGACTGTGCCCTGTTTTGCAGGTGGAGATAACTGAGCCTGAAGCAACAGAAGGGCTTCCCCAAGGTCATACAGGAAAGCCCTGCCAGAGCATGCCCTGTCATGTAATTTAAGCATCAAAGCCCAGCTCATGGAGCAGGCAATTGCTCCTGCTCTGTGTGCATGTGTTTCCCCGTGCCCTCTGCATTCAGTGCACAATGCAAGGAAGGTCTGCAAGTGCAGCAAGTTGGCTGCAGGCTGCTGCACAGCAGTTTTCTGTGGAGTCCTCAGATGAATACATTTTTGGAAGAGAAATTTATTTCTCTCCATCTCCAGCTTATGCTTTTGGCCAAGCTAAAACCTGCTTGACCTAATTTCTCCACCTTGCTGATCAAAGGTCATGTTTTACCAGGATTATTTCTTCTTCATTGTAGGCACAGCTGGTAAACAACACGGAGATTTTACAGTATTTAACTTTCTGATAGATTTATGGAGGTTCCCTGCCTGACTTTCTTTGCTTCTTTCAAAGCTTTTGCACTCATCCTTCAGATGATACCATGCACTGTGCACCTTCAGACCCAAAACCCAAGCTGAGCCAGAGAAAAGAGCTGTGTGTGAACAATTAGCCACCCACCCTCCCTGCAGCCAGCCCCAACCTCTGCTCTCGATCACCTGCTTTCAGCAGAGTCGTCCCCTTAGGTCAGTGACAGTTCAGACCCGCTCAGGTGCAGCGACAGGCACTGCCAGGCTGCCAGCGCTCCTGCTGCCAACTGCACTCAAAGCAGAGTGAAGGTGCTAACCCCTTTCCCTGGGCCAGAATTGCGTATAGCCTGGTCCACCAGCCAGTGTGGAAAAGCAGTTCCTCCATAGGGAAAACAGTGAAGGCTGGCTTCACTCACCTGCTGGTCTTTTGCCCTCAATCTTGTAGGCTTAAGGAAAAAAAGAGGTTTGCTGGTCCAACAGCCATCTAAAAAGTTTTGCAACCTTAGCAGCTGTAGCGCACCGCTTGGAAGAAGATAGGAAAGTATCTCCATCCAACACCTAGCCTTCTCACCTTCTTGCGGCACAGTGGTGGTAGGAAGGGTCCAGGGTGAATTTCCCAAGCTGCAAAGCCTCCCACCACTTGGATTTGAGGGACAGTTTCTGCTGTTCCCCTTTTAAGCAGCTCTCGCAGAGACAGAAGAGGGCAACAGTGCAGACCTGGGGGTTCAGCCCTGCATGTGCCGGGCTAATACTTGGTAGCAGAAGGAGCAGTGGGTGTCCCTGTGAGCACCAGGTGTGCTCCTGGGTCCCTGAGTGGTGAACAGGGACCCTCCAACTTCCCAGACAAGGATGCTCTTCCCATCTTCCCTGTGCACAGCTCCTTCCCCAAACTAAAACCCTGGCTTCTGCTACATGTTCCTCAAAGCAGCGTTTGCATCAGCAGTGAATCAGGCAGCACACTCTGGGAGCTCCGGCTTTTGCCAGCATGTTTGTGCCAGCAAAGAGATTATTCAAATCCCCTCTCCTGAGGAGTCAACCAAGGGGAAGCTGTGCTATGTGCAGAGTTACTGTCTCTGCACCACAGAATTGATCCACACAGTCAGTGACTCACAAGGAAATATTATTTCACCTACCAAACAATAGTCTAAATACATAGTATTTAGCATATTTCATCTTCTTTCCTTCAGCCTCCACTAGGTAACCTATCTTATTCAAACACCATGAAGTCATACTTTTCTGGTACAACCATTTTCAATTATTCAATTATTTCAATTAAACAATGGAGGCTGGAATGGGCTGAGTCCTGCAATGCTCAAACACTTCTTCTTTTTCTAATTGAGTCAGCAAAAGGTGGCAGAGGTGTCCAGAGATAATAACTTGTTCTCTGGTATTGGTGACTGCTTTGGAAAGGTTTTAGACCAGGCTCCCAAAATAAAGGCATTGCTCCTTTTTCAGAGGCATTACCCTCACTAAAAGTAGCCGACACAAGGCTTTGCTTGCCCTCTTGCCCTGGGGAAAAGATGCATGCCTGTACTTTTTCATTTATTTTAAGTCTGAGTGGTTTTATGTCTTTCATAATGTGAGGTAGTCAAAGAAGATGGAGAAAGGCTCTGGAAATACCAGCCTATCTACTTGAGGTTTCCAGGATCCTCAAAGCAAGTCTAACCAGAGCACAAAACAAAGCCTGAACCCACCTGTGAGTCTGCTAACTCTAAGTTTTCCCAAAAGTGCCGCTACACACAAGCTGGGTGTAACCCCTGCACTACCTAGGACAATCCTGTCCCCCTGCCATGCATCCCCCCACAGCTGGGGAATAGCTGCACCAGCAGTGCAGGTGGGAGAAATCTGCAAGGACCACATTTCCAGCTTCAGGGAGAGAGCTTAAATGAGGCAGGGGGCAAAACATCAAATTTCTTTAAAAATACCCTTTTGAAAATTCTGGCCACTGATGAAAAACACAGGTTTCTTATAGACAATTCTGAAGCTTTCTGAAGCGTGTAGCAGCCAAAAAGCATTGGCATTGCTGTGGGATAGGAGCAAAATGTCTTAACACAAAGATATTTATGTGTGAGTTAAATTCTCCTCAGCTATCAATAATCTACTGATTGCAATGGTATGACAGGAGATGGGGCCTACTGGCTTCAGGAGACTACCCTGATTTTTACCAGGAAATGGTGTAAATGAAGTTAAGCTGTAATTTGTAGATAATTGAGTGATCACTGACAAATGTTCCTGTGACACACAACAAGCTGTCATGGAAAAAGTATGCTGCTGCAGCTACGTGTCACATGTGGTTTTAAACTGATTATTCTAAATCATCCAGTGTGTGTGCTCAGTGTTTGTTAAAAAAAGATCCCCAAATCTGACCTTTACAAAGTTTAAATAAAAATGAAAAAAAAAAAAAAAAAAAAAAGGCAGTGGGAGATAAGTCAGAGGAGATTTTGCTGCTGGCTCAAGTGGACTCTGGCCAGGCTGCTGAGCAGAGTACTTACATGGGTAAAATGAGATGCTCACCCTCTTCACTTAAAGAAATGTCATGCAAACAAATATTTTCAGGTCAAAAATCCCAGATGTGCTGGTTTCCCAAGTGTAAAATAATAAGCCAGTGTGGAGAGCTGGTGTCGCAGCTCCAATTTGCACAGATAAGCCAAGGGTAGCCTAGAATCACAAACCTGAGCCTCCCCAAATATGCTCTGTTTGGAACATTGTGCCATAGAAAATTAATTGCATTCCAGTTCCAGGGAGCATTAGCACTTTTCTGAATTCAGGGCCAGCCTGAGGAGCAGCCATGCCCTAGGCAAAGAATCCAGCCCCCTCCTGGCCTTTGCCCCTTCCTCCGTAAGACTGAAAAGGAAAAAATATAATAAATCACAGCCTTTAGAGACACCTACCAAACACTGACTGGAATATAAATGTATAATAAAATAGGAACTGAACATACTCATCTCAGCACTCGACTATGGCTTTCCTTCCTTTCTCACTTTCATTTCTTCTTTCCTTTCTTTCACCTTTGTTTCACCCATTCTCCTCTCCCCACCCCCTCTCCCTTGCCTTCCTCAGTTTTTTCCCCTGCTTTGTTGTCTTTTACTTTCTAGCCCCATTCTAAGACTGTCCTTTCTCACCCTTTCTGTTCATCATTCCCTATTGGCTGTTAGATTTCTTTCCTTCTTCCTCAGCACTTTTTTTCACTCTTTTCTCTTCCCCAAGAATGTCCTGAAGATAAGAAAGTGGCCCTCTGCAGAACAATCTGTATCTTTCAGAGATTGCATCCTTATCACTCTTTTCCTTACAAGTAGCAGTTCCCATTTAAGATAACTTATGTTTTCTCAGGACTGGCATTTAGGTATAAAAGAATCCAGAATCACCTGTTTCCTTTGGAAAGTTTGGCATATATGCGATGCTTGCAGTAGATGATATATTACTTAGGAGCAAACCTGTTACCATCGTACAGGATCTCTGTGGCTGTGGAAGGTTTGAGCATGCAGGTAATTAAAAACTGATCTCTACCAGCAAAGAGGTTTAGTCCTGGCCAATTTATATTCTGTTATTCTTACAAGTTTGAGTTACTTTGAGTCATGTAGAGTGCAAGGAGTAAAAAAAACTAATTCACGATCCTACTAGCTTCTCTATTCACAAGTTTTGTCACATTAACCATCTAAATCTCTCTAACATGATATAACACCCCCAACGGGGATGAATTATGTCAATATAAAGTTGCTTATATTGCTCTAGTTACTCCATCAGGGGAAGGGAATGAAATATGTACATAAGGTCCCTTTATGCTGAGATTCTTCTTGAGCAGCTGCAGCTATGAAAATTCTCACACTGCTGTGTGAAAAACTATTTCGTGAATGAACAGTTCTGCAGCAGAGAAGCTGTGGATTTTTCCAGAATCCCATAGTATCCTGTTGACATCTGAAGCATCATATCTTCGTTATCAGGATGGTTATGACACCTTTCCAAGGGAAGCATTTTGCTTAATCTGTTTCCCACGAACTCCCTCCTCTCTCTATCGTTTGCTCACCCGCTGACTCCAGCTTGCTCCGTGTGTCCTCAGTACTTGTGCTGTAGAGGCACTGCTGGAAATGAAGAGGCAGTTCCTGCTTGCAGTTGGTGTCTGCATGGCAGCTGGGCTGCAATGGCCTGCTCCTGGCCACTGCACGTGTTGAGAAGGGGGCTCCATGGATGTCTGGGAAATCTCCCCTTGGTGTTTCCCTTTGGTCCATAACCACATACACAAAACATTGCTATTGTTGATTTTCCTGCTCCAACTCTTCAGCAAACTCCCCAGGATGATGGTTGTAATGAGGGGAAGGTATGATCCTCTAGCCATACATTCCATAGCCGGGTGTCCCACAGCCATGACCCTCAAACACGAGCTCAGGGGTCTGGCACCAGGACTTCTTCCAGACCCCGGCTAGCCCATGGCGGTGGGCACTGGCGCATGGCCACATCTCATCCCACCAGGCAGTAAGCCAAGTGTGGGGGCTCCTGGTCATGGAAGCTGAGAAGCATTGCAGGTGCTGCTGTGGGGACATATCAGAGGTCTCAAGAGAAGAAATAAAGGCTTCAGACTTCAGGCTCAAGTATTGGCCAGGGCTACACTACCACTGCCATGGTGATGTGCGGAAGTGTCTGGTCTGGCCTTGCACTGGCAGTACAAAGCATGGTAAGCATCCAAGCACAGTGTCACAGAGCTCAGTGCAAACTGACACTGCCAGGAAGAAGGTTGTGACTAAGCTACAAAAATACTGCTGCAGCTTCTATTAGCTGTAGCCAACTACCCTGAAGGGTTGATGAAGGCCCATCCCCTCACTTACTCATTTTTATGGATCCCTCACTTAGTCATTTTTATAGATAGTGTATCAGTTGTATGTTCCTGACAGGTTGCAGGCACGCAAAGACCCAGTGTGATATGCTGTGCCTTGGAAGGAGAAGGGATGTGCTCTTTAATTCAGACCATGACTGACCATATGTTCCTCCTCCCTTAAACTGCTCTGCAGAACCTGCTCTCTGGCTCCAGCTGAACTTCTTGAGGGTGGTGGTAGTGCACATCCAAAAGCTCGCCACAGACAGATTAGTACTCCATTCAGACAAAACACAGTGCAAAAACATCTTGCACACATAAATGTTAGATGATTCAGACATACCAGGGATAAAAAGCTTGATCTTATCAACTTCACAGAGTCATAGAATAGTTTGTGTTGGAAGGGACCGTTAAAGTCCGTCTAGTCCAGACCCCCTGCAATGAGCAGAGACATCCTCAGCTAGATCAGGTTCATCTTCCGGGGCTGCCCTGTCACCTTTGATCCCTGCTCCATTAAAGTCATCAGGACATTTTGCCATCACTTTCAGCGAGCAGAGCTGGGAGTATGACTTCTCACCAAAATCCAAATACAGCATTGCTATTGAAAACAGGGAGCCTTGTTTAAAATTTTGAAAGCATCTTTATTCCTCATCTCTGTTCCTCAGACGGATTTTAATGTTCTGAGAAAGAGTGCATTTTTTCTCACAAGAAGAATAAACTTAATTGATCCTTTCATTTTTAACTCTGTGCCCAGTGGCAATCGGTCACCTCTTTGCAATAATAGCTGCAAAGAAAATAATCTTTGCTGGATCAGATGAAAAGGTGGAGAAAGAGTAACAGAACTAACTGGCAGAGCAATCTGGTTGTTGCCCTGACATATGGGAATAATAAGTGCCAGCCAGATAAAGCCTGAATGCTGAGCTTTCATTTTGTTATTCTAACCACAAAAATAAATATTTTTATGACTACACGTAAAGAGTAAAAGCAAATAGAGTTAATATGTAAAAATATACATTTTGCTTCATTATGTGTAATAATACATATTGATTTCATTATGATATTTTTTTAAAGATCAGTTTACCTGGGAATAGCAGTCTATTTCTAAAATTCGGTCTGTTTTTTTCATTCCATCTTTGTAAAGGTGTTGTGCTAGTACAGAATGAAAGGAAAATATTCACTAGACTCTATTATAAAGAGTTATACAGTATTTTGGGGTAAAAAAAGGCATTTGGAAAAAATGTGAACTGAAAATATTTTTATTTTTACATTTGAATGTGTCTGCCTGATTTTCAGTCATGGGCTACTATGGGCATAAAGGAAGAAATGCAGGGAGAGGGAAATGGCAGCAGTGCTCCAGCTGTAAAATGTTTCAAGCATTAACGCACCAGGCTGCTTGGTGCATCTTTGTGCTTTGGTCTTTACAGCCCCTGTAAGAGGAGGGGAAGGACACTGTCCAGGAGCTCGGGCCCAGCAGAACCTTTCAGCCAGGACAACTACAGCATGGAAAAGCACAATGTTTTGCAGCACTGCCAAGGTACAAGGAGAGTTGAAGTCACCTTTCCCTAGGGCTGGCACTGCACAGGCTCTGTCAGTCCCTCTGAGAACCGCCACGCACCCAAACACTGGGGCTCCCGCCTTTACCCTGCATATCTCTTGTGGTGCTTGAGGACCACGAAGACTTGAGTTTTGGCAAGTGGGTGCCTTCTGCAGCCAGACACTGGAGAATGACCTCACATGCAGCTGTGTCATTGGGAGTCACATTTTATGTCACCTCCACCCACCTACCATCTGAGTTAACATGGTGTAGAGCTGCCCCATCCCGGTCTGCAAGGCTGGCAAGTGAGCAGCTGCCAGGCTCTGAATGTCTAACCACACTTCATAGAGTGCAGGGAGAAAGCTGGGAGAAAATGGTCACAGTCCCTTAGGACAAGGGATTTTACAGGCACCGCGGAGGGTAACTGCTGTTTTCTTTTATTATTCATGAACTAGTTTAGTCCAAGAGAGACAGTGATATTTATGTGGATCTGGGGGGAATTTGTACACTAAAAAGACAGAAAACATCAAAGCCCAAAGGCAGGCAACCTTCTTGCCATTCCTCAAAGTGCAAAGATTACAGCAACTGCGGTGGTTTTGCTGACACTGAAGCTGAACTCACCTCCTTCTGCATCCAGTTTCTGAGAGCTTCATTTCACACTCCAAAAAAAATATAAAAACCCCTCAACAGACTCCAAGTTTCTTTGACCCCATGCTTGTACAACAGCCCATCTGTCTGTTTGAACTACTATGGGCAAATGGTCCCACCAGTGTCATATCCCTCTATTGATTTTGGTCTGGGTGATGACACAGAGGTTAAAGATCAGCGTATATGTACATTATGCAGATTCCAAGGAATGCTGACATGAGGTGCTTGCAACAGCGAGAAAGTCAAACTGGAGAGCACATTCGAAACGTTAAACAGCAAATCTTGGCTTTGCAAACATTAGTGCTGGCTGCATATGAGAAACTTAAGCTTTTATATCCAGCTAGTCTATTCTATCAAGTATCACTTAGTCTGTGGGGTGATTTACAGCACTGCTGTACAAGTGATTTAACAGATATGGATTCTTTTTAAGAAATGTGCTTATTTGTTTAAAAAACTGTTATCATGTCGTGGATTTGGATTGAAATGCACTTTTTTTTTTTTTATCTAGCGAGTGGGTGAGTTTGGCAAAATTTTTTACAACCTAATGAGTAGGTAGGTGTATGTGTTGCAAAATATTTCTGAAAGTGGGCAAAAAAAAAAAATGGTTACCGCAGATTTCAGTGTTCCAAACTCTGGATAGATGAAGTGATATGTCAGCATTTGTTTTCTTAAGGAAGCAAATGAATTGTGCCTCCTGAAAGAGTATAAAAATATGTAGGTTTCCATTTGTTATAGTCCTTTAACTAGTCAGAGAAACTTTCTGTAAGCAACACATGCCCCTGAGAAAAAGTATGATATTCCCAAAGAGGCCCGAGGTGCTTAGACTGAGAGCCAGAATGGGAATGGGTTGACTCTGAAAGTGGAGGACTTAAGGTTGACCCTAAGAACAGAAGCCCAGGGCTGAAGTGCTGGGCTCTTGAGGCTATGAAGAGATTCAGTACTGAATTCATTGCAGCTTTAGATTTCATATTAGATTTTTTTTCCAGAGATCTATGTGGACACTTTGGATTTGCCAAATTGGGTTGAAAACCATGAATGGGGCAGGCTAGTCCCTGTGTTTTTATCTCAGCTAGAATTCCACTTGCATTGCAGTGGGTTTTCTTCCAATTTGAGAGTAAACAAAGCATAACCAAGCATCTTAAGAATTTCCAAAAGGGCTGTTCAAATATGATATTAAGAACAGGCAAAGATGTGATACGGTTATTTTGGAAAAGGATAATCTCACAACCTCTGATCAGCTGATGGCTTCAAGGAGACTTTGTTTATCAGTTGGATCCCAGAGCGGTGAACTTTGGCCTTTGTTTTTTTGGTGATAGTTGGTGGAATCAGATTTTAATTCAACTGATGAGGAGAGCTGCTCACAAAATGCATCACTGAAAAATACATTTCTTTGAATTTACTCCTGAAAACATAGTAGAAGCTTTCTGATAGTTCCCATTGCTAAGGACAGGTACAATAAGAGGACCTAGAAGAGGATAGTGGCAATGCTGGTCTCCACTGTGCTCCACCCTCCCTTCCTTCTACCGAAACCACACTTTTTAAAAAGTTTTCCTCCATTCAGAAGCTCTGTTGCTTTTTGCTCCTTCTTGGCACCCTTCTGCAGCTTCTTCCCGACACCTGTGCTGTGACTAGCTCTCCTCTGAGCCACATGGGGGTACTCCATGTTCTTCATTTTCACCATGCCCTGGCTCATTTCATGATATTTCACGTTCTCAAAGATCTGCCCTGAAGTCATGTCATTTTGCAAGATGTAGGTTTTGTTTAAAAGGAGGCTGAAGAGAAACAACAGAAAATAACATCTCAGAAAGATGAAGAAACTGGATTATTTTTAATCTTTTGATCTTCAAACTGACTCCATCATTTTCAAACGTCTGCTTGAAATGATGGGAGTAAATCAAGGCAGAACTTTGGCTCTTCTTCCTTATTCTGCTCTAGTTCTATGCCTTCTTTCATATCATCTTATTCCATGTCTCGCCACAAAGATACCTCTTTTGGAAACATTGAGCTCCATGGGCTCGTGCCATGCTTTGTTTAGTCTGTATTATACTATTCTTGCGCAAACGTATTTTGGTGCAGGGATTTTCTAGGCATTGGCAAAGCTCTGCTTCTGCACAGGACTTCCATGATAGGGAAGATCTGTAAATAAATAGTCACAAACACTTTCACAAATTGTGGAATGCATAATGCCCTCAAGTGTGTTTGATATAAGGGCTCAAGTTCTTTGCCAGAGGCAACTGCAGTTAGTGGAGATGCATCTCTTTATAGCACTGGGGAGACTGGCCTGTTGATGTAGTTACTAAGTCTTCTCTCAGATGGTCAGAGGGTGGGCCAGATAAAGGCAATTTCTTTTCACCTGTTTCTTTCTAAAGTTGCCTAATAAACCACAGCATTTATTGTCTTCTGTGAGCCTTCTTTGAGGAGACTTTAAGGGTTGTACCCTTGGGTTTTGCTGGTGCCCATACGTGGTTTTGCCAGGGAAGATGGTGTTCAGCAGACCATATTCTCAACTGGAACCGATCGGTGAAGCCCAGTAAATGCAGGGAAGCTTTTAAGCCAGCTGAGACATTGGCCTACAGTCATCAGAAGAGGGATGCAGTAATGGACAAGGGCTTTGTGGGAGCCAATGGCAAGTCTCCCATTGGTTTTCCCAGGGCCAAGGCTTCATTCACCCTGGTGGGCGTGTGTCCTCCTTATAGAACCACATGTACCCTGCAGCCTTCAGTAAGTTAAGAAAAGCACCATCCTTGAGCTGCCATAAAACACATTTGTGGTCATGCATGCAGCTCTTGGGACAGGCTTTATCTCTTCTCATTGTTTGCTGTGTGTGTTTTAACAAAGAGCCTCAGGACACAACTTGGCTGTGGTACAGGATTTCGTATAAAGCCGACCCTTAAGCCAACCACAGCTAAGATGCTGTAATTTTCATAGAGACATCATGTACTTTTTGTGCTCCTTAACGCAACTGTAGTCACAAATCCCTGTTTGTGTTGGCAACTCCTATGAAAATAAGCTTTAGGAGCTACTTGAAAAAACTGTACCTCTGTGGTGTTTAGCTACGTTGCCTGGTCTTGCCTACCTGCTAAGTGTAGCCCTGCACAGCTAGCCTTAAAAAAAAACACAAAACCTCTCCAGAATCTGCAATTCATGTTATGTAGCCTCTGTGGAGCCTGTAATTCCAATGAAAGTGGCTTCAACCTGTTTAAAACCAGCTCTGCAATGCTTTTCTGAGTGCAACTTGCCTGTATACCAGTAGCTGCTCGTCCTTGCCACTCGCACAGATCTTCAGCACATGTCGTTACTAACAACCATGTGAGAAAGGCACTTCAAAGCTGCTTAATGTGACCAGCAACGGGGCTGAACACACTATTCATTCTGCATTACGTTTCAGTAAAATTGATTACTTTCATGAAGGCCCCGAACTTTGTGCTAGAAGGATCTAAGCCACTTCAAAGACATGATCTCTGGCCAAAGGAGCTTTCAAGCAGACAGAAGCCCTAAAGGTGGGGCATTGGGGTGGCAGGGGAGACAAAGGGCAGCCGGATGGCATCAAGGGCTCCCAACAGCACGGGGCAGGTCTTAATGCGCACGGTTGTTGGAGCTTACTGAACAGATTTATACTCCTGCTTGGGTAATTTATTGTTGGCTAATTAGATATAAGATTAATTAACTAGCTTGCTGGCCCTTAATTACAAATTTTGTACCTTAATTTATTGTCATTTCTTGCAAATAATGACTGTGGTCAAATAATGCTGATTTATATTTTAGTAGGATGAAAATATAATGAACCTGACTCCAGGTTGTGCAAAGCCCCCTTCACACTGCTCCCAGGGCATAATAGGGTCTTAAAGTGAGCGTAAACTTAATTTCTGCTCTCTGAGGCAGCTCTATAGTACCAGCATGCAGTGATTCACCATGAGTCAGCAGCAAGTGACATAAAGGCCATGACTTGCACAGCTGCTGAGAAATTGGGATCAAAGGAGCCGGTCTCATTGACTCCCTTGGCCTGCCATTATACGGGAGAGCCCCGAGGCCAGGCAGTTGGTGTTTGTGTAGCACAACCAACTTGAGCAAGTGGGGGTTGCTCCAGTCTAAGTTATTGACCCAATTTTGCCTGCCAGCTCTCTTTGCCAGTTACTGCTCTGTTTCGTGTTGCCCTCCACAAGCCTGGAGCGGAGCTACCCGAGTGTAAATCAGAGCTGGGTCTGGGGCTCAGAAATAGGGTTATGAAATGTCGGCAGGAGCAGGATGCCTCTGGGCAAGGGGAGGGCTGGATACTGCAGTGTGCTGAAGGAGCAGCAGCCTGGACCAAGGTGAAGAAAGGCGGTCTGAAACACCTGACCTACAACTCCCACAGGGCATCCTGACAGCAATCTGGGGCAAAACATTGCTGGTTGCAGCTGCAGCATCGGGTTTGAGCTAAAAGCTTTTGCTTTCTGGATGTGTTGGTTTTCTTCCCCTCCTCCTTTTCCTCTGCTGGAAACTAGATCCTTAATGGAAGGAGAAATCAGTACAGAATCTCCTGTACTCTGCTGAAAATGCAAGCTTGCGTGAAAACCCCTAATTCATCCAAAAATGGTTCATCTCCCTGAAGTATTGTATGATGCCTGATTTGAAAAGCACCTCTCCGTACGATTTTAAAAAGCTTCAAAATGCTTCAAGTTCCACTTTGTTTCCACTTTTTGAAGAAGTCCAAAGTGGTGTGTTGACTTTCCTAGACAGTGCAGAAAATAAAGTGCTGACCAGTCTCCCAGCAGCCCCTCCAGCTCCATGGATTTAACTTTCACAGTGCAACAGTGTGCAATGATAACAACAGCTCTAACCAGAAATCTCAGTCATTACTTGGCAACAGGCGATGTAAATCTTGCTGCCTGCTCTATCGTTTCTCATGAGATTTTCATACATTTTCCAAAATACTTTTTTTCCCTTGGCCCTGCAGAGAAGAAGGAAGTGTACAAACATCATCGCCTCTGTACAGCTCTGGAAACTGCAATAATTTGGCCCAGGTGTATTGTACGTCTTTGCATTTTTTAAGTTACACACACAGCAGCAAAGATCTGATGAGTCATATGAATCCTTGCCTGTGATCTTGACTGCTGAAAGAATGAAAAAAATTATCATTTTGACTCCTTCGTCTTTGAAATGCTCCCCCACCATGTTATTGATATGTGTGTGCCTGGCTCTAGCCTGTGCATGTCCACACCTAATGAGAGGGACTTGGTGCAGATCTTGACCACCAGACACCCCACAGAGCCCTTCCCCTCTGGTTGACAACACTTTGGAAGTGAGTTTGGGTCTGAATTTATGACACAGACTAATGCCTGGGTATCAGGTCCAGTGAAAACAGTGCTGGATAACGATATGATCTAGCCCCAGTGTTCCCTTTTTGAATTAATATTTATGGGACCTGTATCCCAGGCTTATGATTTGGGGTATGGGAAAGGAATCGTGTTTTCCAGAAGCACAACAGAGCCACATAAATGTCAGAGGGATGAAGATAAGGCCTCAGCAGCGTTCCCGGCACTGGGAAGTAGGTTTGTGCAGCTGGAGCAGAGCTCAGAGCACCCACTGTGAGGTTCAGCCTGGGGAAAGAGCCCTCCTCTGCAGCTCCAGCCGTGTGAGCAGGAGCTATGCCAAGGCGAGGGGCTGTTAACTCCAACAGGACTACCTTCATAAAGGATCCCGTTGAGAAAACTGTCTCTAAAATTATCTTGACCCTCTGCCATACGCGCACACACACACACTTTTTAAAGGGAAGTGAAATGAATCTTCTCTCTATCCATCCCCTTGTGAAATATAAACAATTCCTGATGGATTTGCAGCTTACACTAGTAACTGACAGCTTGCTCGCTGCTGGCATGATTACTTACAGTCTGGCAAGCACCAGACGACTGTGATGCCTACAATGCGCAATCCCTGAAATGTGGTATTTTTCAGTGTTGCTGAAGATCAGATCTTCAGATCTGCTCAGTTCTCATCTAAGCAGCAAAACAACTGGCCAGAGTTGAGAGCCAGCAAACTGGAGACTGAACTCTGCTGGAAACCTGGCCCGAATTGGCATAATGATGGGTGCAGATCTCTTCTGAGACGTTACTCTAAGCTGTGGGTGCTGAGCGCTTAGAAGGCTGTCCCTGGATTTGCACTGGAGCAACCTGGCTTTTTTCTACATGACCAGTTAAGTGGACCCTGCCTATGTCTTGTTTCAGGGAAGTTGGATGCCTCGATAGGATTCTTTCTGAGTGAGAGTCTAAATCACAAATAGTTGAATGACCGATTAACCATGGCAAATAAAAGTCCTTATTTGCTCACATAAAAGATGCATACAAAAAGTAGGGCACCACAATTGCTTACACCTACTCTCACCCAGCCAGCAAGCTGGAGCTCCCCTCCATGCCGAATAGCAAACTGGGAACCTTCTCAGTTTTAAAGCAGGTCCTGCACAGTCAGGGAAAAAGCCTGTGTGGGTGTAAAGGCACCCATTTGCACCTGCCGTGTGGAGAACAGCCCTACTTCAGAGAACTCTTTGCAAAACAAAGGTGATTTGAGCACTCAGGTGCTCACCTTTGGCAGAGATGAGGCTGCACCAAACCTTCTTTCAGATGGCAAACACCTCTGTGGGACCAGGCAACATGAATTCACCGGTGGCACAGGAAAGCATGAGAGAGCAGGACCTGACTAGCCTTGTGATTGCCAGACCAAATGCACGCTGAAGACCAGGGTTTGGCCACCTGTGGCCACATATGTCAGATCTGTCACTGGAAGGTGCCAGCCCAGCAGGCAAGAGGGCCACTGCCTGAGGACCGGCAATGAGCTCTTGCCCTTACAAACCGAGGTGATGTGCTCTTCTATCAAGTGAGGACTGAAGTGCTGACCAGGCAGTTCTCCAGCTAGCTGTCACCACCACCTCTGGAAATAGTTTAATTCATTGTTTAGGAAAAGAAAAACCCACAAAACACGCTCTTGGGGAAAAAAAAAGAACCCTGTCCACAATGTTTTATGTCATGAAGCAGGGCAGACCTTCTGCCTCTACCTGGCCTACAAAAGGTTACAGCACTCCAAACCAGCTTGGCAGCCGAGTTTAAAACAAAGTGAACCTGTTAAAGAAAACCAATAGCAGCTGAAGCAAGAGAAAAGGAGGGGATGGGGTCCAGGGGGAGGGAAAATGCATTTTCCTCTCTCTCCTGCAAGAAGGTGGGAAAGGGATCTTGTCCTTAGTGTGTGCGTAGCTTGCACTGAAGTTGGGAATGAAATTCAAGATCAAGGACCATGATGGACCACCATCAAGGTGGTCCATGAGCTGCTCTGAAACCTCTGTTGAACAGCTCTCAGAGGACACCATTGGTGCAGCACTTCTGTAAGCATCACTTGCAAAGCCTCAGCTGCCCCATGCCTCTGTCATCTCAGTCATGAGCAAAAGGATTTATTTTCTCTGTGTTCTCTATTTTGGGGTGCTTATTTGCTGGCACATGGTATCTTTTAGCAACAGCAACATGTGGGTTGCAAAACTTTTTTAAACAGTCTGTGAGTCATCTGAACCCTTTCCATGTGCCTGCATCATCTCCATGCACCAAATGTCTTCTGAGCAACACACCAGAAGTACAGAAGAGGTGCCCTGTTGGGCCAGGCCAGTCGTCTCTCCTTTCCAACAGCCTGCATTTCACTGGGACTTTGGAGAAAGGAGCAAGAAGCACAGCACTAGAAAATTTAAGAATAGTTAATGAATGGAAGAATTTTCTTTCCTGCACTGCTGGTTGGTGCTTGGCATGCATCCTGAGACATGGATGCCTTGACTCCGCTATGGCAGAGAATCCAGCTGGCCACTGGGTTATTGTTATCAAGTGTCAGGGCAGGCTCTGGCCCAAGGTGTCAGCTCAAATTTGGGTATGAGCACAAGCCATTTAAGGCTGACTAGGAGAATGCTGCTTTTTGGTAAGGACTAAGTGCCATGGTTCCACGCCAAGCCCTCATGATGCAATTCTTCCCTAGCCCTCAATACTTTTGTAATCATAAGTGATTTCTGTATTGGAAACTTTCAAAACAGTTGCCTAGTTCAGACGTTACAAAATTTGAATGACTATTAAAATGATGGAATCCTAGAAATTGAGGGAAGAATGAAACACTGAAATCTCCCTGTATCCCTGACATACAACCCGTTCCAGAGAGGGATATGTCACAAGCTTGTTTCTTCTGATTTTAAGTGTATTTAAACTTTTCCTAATATGTACCCTAAAGGCCTGAGAGAAATGACTCTATGCTGTTACAGTTCTCTGCTGTTCCAGATAGAACTGTTTTTCTCTTACTAACCAGGGCAAACAGAAGCAGGTTTGTGCAGAGGGTAGGCAAGTGTGATCCTCTTCAGCACCTGTCTGCAAGGATTACATTGACCTCCATTCCCATGCTCCAACACAGACATGTCCATGGGCTGTCTCATCCTTTCCAGCTTTACAAACATCAGCTGTTTTCTGTTCTTTCCTTTCTATGTTTTCTGAAATTGAGTATTGCCATTTCTAAGCAACATGGCTTGTATAAGCAAGGTACCTGAATCTGTTTAGTAGCCTTTTTAATATTCTTTCCTCTTTACAGAGGGGGATAATTAGCAAAGCTTTTAAGTCAGGAGCACACAATTGTAGAGGAATGAAGGTGGGTTAATTATCATTGATAATATACAGCTGTGGGTTGGCTTCAGGGGCAGCGGGTTGGCTGATGTAGATAAGGTGCAGCTGTGGCTGGTTCTGTTAAGTGGTTGAGAGCCAATGAAGAAAGAGCAGCTGAGGAAGAAGCAAGTGAAGAGAGAGTGGGCCCTGGATGAGGTGAGGAGAAGGCAGCAGAGGGGTTGCATGAAGAGCATGCTGGTATGAGGTGGTGAAAGACTTTGTTGCAGCTTGATAGTCTGGAGAGTGCTGTAACACATGATTTTTGTTGATTCCCTGCAACAGAACTGCAATTTTGGTAGAGCAGGGACCGGAGCCTTTAATGAATTGCCACAGCAGCCTAAAACACCTAACTGACTGTGTTTCATTTCTGGCTCTAATCTGACCTATTAATTTTGGCCTGACTTTGGGGGGGGGGGGGGGGCAGAAATCAAGAAAAACCCCAAAAAGGCTTAATCCCTATTTAGTACTGAGGGGAGAAAAATTATTTCAGCTCAAACTGGTAGCAGTTGCAAGTGATTACCTGCATGCTTTTATTAGAGAGGCACCATTGAGAGTGAGGATGCTCTTTGCCAGCTTCCAGGCTTGACTGTACTTCCCAACACCTCTGCCTACGCTTTTCCAAGCGGTGCCTTACCATGTCCTCCCCTGGGGACCTCTACCTGGGAGATGGGATTCACAAACATTCATGGAGCTGCCACATCCTGTCTTTGCAGTTAAGCTGGTAGAAGGTAGAAAGCATTCCTGATTCTGCTGAGTTTTTGTCCTTGCCCTTCCTCTTCCATCTCTGTGAGCCTCACACTTCCAGCATGAATCATTTGAGAATAAGAACAGCTCTTGTACTACAGATCTCAAATTGTGACTTTCACAATTGCATCCTGCTTTATGGATAAAATTATGGTAATTCAAGTAATATGTTACAATAAGCCATGAGCCCTTATCAGTCTTCTAAAGGGGAAATGACAAAGTTGAGTGCATTTTATCAGATATATGTGACATCCCAGCATCACTTTGTCTAGCAAGCTGTCAATTTGCAGCTATTGAGAGCACCCTTCTTGCCTGTAATTCATAACAGCTCAAGCAGCGTGTGCTGGAGAGCTTCATGTTGTCATTATTCTGTGTTTGCATCTTGTAACCTTAATCTCGCTCTCTCCAGTTACAAACATCCGCATCAGCGAAAGGAGTGCTGCACACACCCCTGCCTGCCTTCCAGGACTACTGAGCCAGGACTAAGAAGCCACCCACTAGCCTATTTCTACCTAAGAGCAATTTAACATTGCAGTGCCTGTGCCCTCCCTGTAGTTTCCGTGATGGTGTAAAGCTGTATTAAACACAGTGCATTGAAACATGCTGGTGGGAATGCTGCTGAGGAGTATTTTGGTAGAGTGTCTGTGCGTTCATCTTCATTTGTGGTTTCTTAAATTCACCATGACCCTAAAAACTGGAGGGCAACTTGACACCTCTGCTCTACTGCAAAATGCCAACAAGTTCTGGGCATACCTGAGCCCAGGAGCTTTTCTGAGTAATGGCTGTCGAGCTCTGGCCATTGTTTTCAGGGCAGAAGTATTGTCCTTTGGTGGTTTTGAATGTAGTGGTCAAAACTACAAAAGTGTAGTGGGTTTGGCATCATTTGCTGCTCAGGCTGCCAAGCACAGAAACATTGCTGACACAAGCCAGGCAAACAGTGTGATGGTATTGAGCGTGGGACAAACCTTCTTCCAATGTGGATCTTTGCAAAAAACAGAGATGCTTTTATGGTCTTGACACTCAAAATACACCTGGGCTGATAGGGAAGGAAAGGAGGAATAAGAACCTCTAAGCTTAGTCTGGAAGGTTTGCAAAGAGTAAATCTGTGACATGAATGCATCCTCAGGACTACATGCAGCCCAGCCGTCAATGCACATCGTTTCCTGAGCCTAGCCTGTCCAGGTAAGACTGTAGATGGAGATGCTTCTACCCCTACTGTCTCAGTGACAGGGAAACCAAGAACAGTCAGAATAATATAAAGCTGCAGTAGCTGTCAGGAACGTGGAGTATTGTTATTTAAACCTTAATTCAGTCACAATCCCGAGCACCTCATCTACATGTCTTGCTCTTAACCAACACGTCTGTGCATGTCTTCACCCATAAGCATGAAGTGTGTCCATGTCAATGAGCTTGAAGCCAGACAGCCCCTGATGATTCTTGGCGACTAGATCGACCCCTAGAAGCCATAAACCGGCTGATGCAATTAGATGTCGGCGTGAGGCTCGTTGCCTTAATGTGTGGAGCTGTGTAGGAGCCATGATTCACACCGTTAGGGCAAATTCACACCCAATTTGCATTCTGACCCCTTACAGCCATCTTATCTAAAAGTGTCTTTTTCTCATGATAAATGTGTAAGTAATTGCATGCTGAGGAGGCTGCTTGTACAGGCAGCTTGCTGGAGCTTTGGGCTATGCTTATCGGATTTTTTTTGTGTCTTTTTCATAGAAAAGACATAAAAAGTGAAACATGAGCTGACGTGACTGGTTTTATATACTGTGAAGCAGGGATCTTGAACAGTTTAATATTTTACCACCATCAATCAGTCCTTTCTCCCCAGCTGAGAATACATTTGGACTCAGCTCATTAAAATTGCTATTTGTGTCAAAACTTAAAAAAACCCCACAAACCAACAAACAGAAAATATTTTGGCCTGTCTCCTGAGACGTTAGCTAGTAGCTACATTTTATTCTTACATGTATTCTCCTTTGTTAGCAGCACAAGCTATTCAGTGTAGGATAGTTTGTACGAAAGACATGATAAATATTTTTGTATGTGGGCAACCCTTAAGTCATGGAAAAATATCATGTACATCACTGGATTTTAACTGATAGCTTTAAAATATTCTTAAAGAAAAGCATCATCCGTTGATTGGCTTTACTTACTTCATGTACGTCTGTGTGGCCACAAACATTAAGGGACCAAAGTCTGAAATCAAGGAGGAAAGTCACAGATGCAGATAAGAACTATGTCTCTGCAAAATCTAGTTATATTTTCCAATGACATTTGTTACCTCACCCAAGCGAAATGCCTCATTTTTTTCCCCCCAAAACACACTGGACTTCAAACAGGAAAAAGTTGCTTTATACAATGGGCCTGGGTGGCAAAAAGAAACTGAATAATTTCCAAGTGTGACCAGTAACAAACAGAATACACCATGTGGCATACATCAACCACTTAGGGGGTTGTTGTACTGTGAAGTTTTTATTGCTGTGGGTTTCGGTTGTCTGCATGACACATGAAATGACAGAAAGGCAGAAGCCCCATAGGCTCTGACCAGCAAGAGTCATTCGAACTCCATAGCTATGCTCAGAGTTGCAGACCAAGAACAAGAACAAATGTGTGGGAAGAGCATTTCTCAACATTAAAAAAATAACAACAAAAAAAGCAAAATTTGGAAAGGTTTCAGAAGCCTTACAATGGAAAGAGTGTATTCTATGTAACTTTCCCGTCGGGTTGTTATTGCTTACTTCAGTAGTCAGTTACATGCATAGAAAGGCCATTCCTGTTTTTCAGAGATCGCTGCCAAAATAGATGCAATGAGATAAATGGGGTGGAAAAGCCTTATTTTATGGAGTTTTGAGACAGCGGGAGAGATTGAAACCTAGATCAGAGAACTTATTTGTGTGACTAAATATCCTTCTAGAAATAGGCTTTAAAGACTTGGCTTCTCTTGCACAAGAAATCTGAAGCAAGGCTGAACTCCCCCTGAGACTCTCCATCCAGAAGAAAGTTGACATCTCTGGGTGCTCCCTACCTCTGCAAAGCACGTCTGTGTTGAACATCCTTCTGTCACATCTTGCAACAGCTTCAAGTCATCACCTTCTTGCAACCTATGAAATCTGCTTTCTAAGCTATCTTGGGGAGTATATACATGTAATTCTTCCTAACTAAGGGATTGTTGAAGAAGGTGAAGCCAAGAGGGAAATGCTGCTGCTTCTTGCTCATATCTCCTACCTCCTGTTGTCCACAGCCTAGTCCCTGCTCATGTACTCTCAGATCATCTGAAACAGCATTAATTAATTAATAACTTGTCTTTATTCTAAGATCAACTAGACAATACAGAGGAAGCTTTTCCTTTGTTACTCACCCTAGCTCCTGAGAGAGCATCTTTCTTGCCCTTTTCAAAGAACATCTTTTTTTAATTAACTTTTGTATTGAGCTGTTCAGAAAAATCAGAATTACAGAGCTTCAAAAACACAATTAGCATAATGTAACAGTAACATCATTAATGAGGGCTGGCATGCATTCACCCAACAGGGCATGATTACATAGAGCACAATAGCAGCTTCTTTCTGCAATACCAAAAAGTCCCAACCCAGGCAACCATCGCCTTTGTGTTGCACAAGCTGAGAACTGCCTTCGCATCCCAGTCTCTGTTCCACACAGGGATGCTGTAGCTCTTGCAAATGTATGAATACCTTGCAAGCAACACAACACACCATCAAAGGGAAGAAGCAGAGAACAAACTTCTAACTGACCGTGACAGAGAAGTAAATGCCTTTAAGATGTAACCACTCCCTCTGGCTGTTTCAAAAGCTGATGAAGAACTGGACCAGAAAAGCAACCTACAAACCACAGAATGAGTGCAGATTTCATGTGATATTGGAGGACTGGATCAGACATAGCTAAAGTAACATGTATGCATAAAGAAAGAAAACTGATAGTGAGCTAGAGATTGTCAGTCAAAGGGAATCGTAAAAGATGCCATGAGCTCACTTGCAGACCTGCCTTAATGAAGTGGATGAATTTAGCCGTGGGGACCACCAAGTTTTGGGTGAACAAGCTCTGATATCATTGGATGGAAATCCTCTCAGTATTTGTTTTCCAGCATTGTTTAGGTTTTTCTTGAGACAGCAAGTGTTCTAAAACCAGGGAAGCATCATATGTATAGCACCTAGATGCATGTTCTCCAGTTTTTTTCGGGATTTCCATGCGAGCGGTCCTCCTGCTGCAGATATTTCTGCATGTAGTAACAAAGCTGTGGATTTTCACAGACAGGAGTATGGCACGGGCACATAGGCCCCTATTCAGAGCACGTGTTAAGCCTGGAGTACTTACACTTAACCAAGGTTTAACCATGTGCATTGAGTTTTCTAGCCCTAGCAGTGCTGTGTAACTATGCACACAGGGATATTCAACTGGAGATTAGATTTATGCAAAATCTGCACAGGTTTTATTACAGATCTTACAGTCAGCAAACTTTCCAAACTGACCTCTGCAATTCCTCTGGTTTAACTTCATCCCTTTCTTTCGGTGCTCTCTTAGGGCATCATGAATATTGATCGTCCTGAGTGAACCCACTGAATGCTTACCCCCGTGTTTTTAAATGGAATTTGTTTGACAAAGAAATATCCATTTGTTTATTGACTTCTTACATACAGTACGCTGCCTGTGCCTCCCTCACAAAGGTCCTGGTTGCTTCCCTCCAACCACCCTCTGACCCAACAGAGGTTCATGATGATGGCAGCCTGACTGGTGCCAACAACTCAACATTTTATTCGTCCATCAGCCAAAGGTGCAAAAAATGGAGAAATCTGCAAAGTGACTTTGATGTAACAGGCATTTTAGGTGCCCAGAGCCAAAACTCAGACCTTCAGAAGTCTGTTAGCTCCCATTTAGCTGTTGGTACACCTTATGTTTTTCTGCCCACTTATTATTCTGGATCTGTCTCAACACCAAGGTATTACTGGCTGTGTGAGATGTTGGCAAAAGATTCATTCCAGTTGGAGAAAATCTACCCTCTCAGGTCATCTCATAAGATCTGTCTTCTTGAAGGCTGGGAAAGGCAAACTGTGCTCAGGGTCCTTCCCCAGCCTGCGTTAATGTTTTGTGAGACACTAACCACAATTTATTTAATTTTTTTTGCCACAAAATTTTCGTTGTCACCAACCTGTGTTTAAAATGAGATAACTAGATTATCTAGAGCTCAGACATAAATTCCTGGAGGATCAGACTCTGGATTGCAGTCCTCAGTCCCTGCAGGGCCATGAACTGCTCCTGGGAGAAAATAGGTATCACAAGGGCAACTGCAGAAAATAGCATAAAAGTTTGCTTGGCATCTCCCTTGTTTTCCTTATGACAAAGGTCCAACTGTTGAACAGCCTGCTGGGGTTGTGGAGCTGCTAATTACTGATGCCTTTCAAATGTTTTGGCTTCATGGCTTTCACTGGCTCACCTTTTGAGGTTCATTCCATATTGCACCCACAATAACTGACTTAGAGATTGTGCAAGGGCACATTGTGAAAGCTGCTCTGGAGCAGGATATGTGCTAGCAGTGCTAAAGTGAAAAAGTGCAGGGGTTGGAAGTTGCAAACAGAGCTGTGTATACAAAATTCATTTTCGGGCTACTCCCTTGAACTGAGAACAGCTAATCTTAACAAAACAAAAGCAGACAGGCAAGAGACACAGTCCAGAAAGGCACAGTCAACCTGACTTATCAAACAACTGTGTTTACCTTTTGACACTGTTTTATTCCATTAGCAATTACTGATCTAAGACAGTTCTGCTAGGGTATTGAAAATCTTTACAGCTCCAGGGGAAAAAGTGTATTCTCTTAACAGTTTTGTTAGCTCAACAATTTATTCTTTATTTATATTGGCTTTGATGTGAGAGAAGAAAGTGAAAAAGAATGTAGAAAGTGGGCAGTTTCATAATACAAGTATATTTATCAAGTGAAAGAGGCTTAGGAGACAAGGAAAAACTGTAATGTGAAACACTGCAAAAACACAATTAGGAACATAAGTACAAAATTATGCACAGTCTAACCTGATTTCAACCTTTGCTTGCCTGGTATGAAGGTAAAGTTTTATAATGGCATTTCCAAAAAACTAAATACCTGCTTTTTTCATCCAGAAAACTGCACCAGCAATTGGCATCACTCTGCTGGAAGGAAGTCTTGGTGCACAGAAGACATGATGGCTCAACACTTTTTAAACTGCTGAAAGGTATCTCAGATCAGCAAAGTCTCCCCAAGGGTCAAGGGATTAAATTTATCTGAGGAAGAAGGGGAAGGGCAAGTATGAAAATATTTTTAGGATACTTCTATGATCCAATCAACAATATATGGATTCAGTACCATCAGTGGTACCCTAGAGAAAAGCTTGTGAGCTTAGAGAAAAGCTGATATGTCCACCCCAGTCCTGTCTCAGAGCCATTTGGTCTGAGTATATATCACATTTACATCAGTCTTAAATTTATTGTCAGTGTCCTAAAGCAGCCTGACTGGCCTCACTTTAAGGAGGAGAAGGGTGACACATAGGCAAAGGCTTCTCTACATGAGGAAGTTGCACAAGGTGATGACCTCCCTGTGAGCACACTCCCCTTCTGCCTCAGATAAAGTTTCCTATTTTCCAGTTTGGCTCAAGCCAAGCTGTAACAAGCTCTGTTGCACTGGAACAAGCATTTGTGGATACCTACTTGATGCCAGCAATTGCACAGGGAGGGTGATGGGGAGAGGTGAAGCCCAGGAGCCACTCAGAGGGGAGGCAGGAAGCCCATGACAGAGGAGGACACAGCCTGTGTCTTCCAGATCCTCCGAGGCTACTTCCTGACCCTCCTGACCTCTCTCCCACTGCCTTGCACAGATGTGGAAACTCTTGCACACAGCATCTAGGGAAGTGAATCTTCCTAGCTAACAAAGCTTGCTTGATCTCCTTGCTAATAGGAAATAAATGTCATCCTAAGCATTTGGCTTGGTTTGGACTCAGTTCCAGAAGAATTATCCTTGCTTATGTGTGTGCAGAGCTGCAGATGGTCAGACACAAGCTGTGCATGCTTGGGAAAGAAATCATGGGATGCACCTATGATGATAAAAGGTTTTATTGCTACTAAAGCTCCTCAGTTGCGTAAATGGGGAATGGAGGATATGAGAAGCCCCGAGTGGTTTCCTGTCCAGAGTCCAGCTTCTTTCCAGAGAACAGATGTAGTAATGAGAAAAGGAAGAAAAGGTCTTGCCAGAGTTATTTCTTGGATTTACCTGATTTGGGGTAATTCCTGGGATTCCCTCAAATGACCCTTCCCTTTCTCTGTCCCTTTCAGGGATTACAAACTGCTTCCAGGGACTTCCCACCTGGAATGGTGGTGGTGGTAGTGGGTTGTGCACAGCCCTGTCTTTGACACTACCACCTGTTGGCTGAGCAAACAGATTATCAATACCTATAAAACGAGTGAAACAAGGACCACTTTTTCCATACATAACCTTAGATGAGCCACCTGGAGACATTCATGAGGCAGGAATTTGTATGCACAAATTGGGCAAGTGTGCATTCAGTGATCTGATTTGAACATCCCAAAGTATGTTTTCTGCTTGCACATGGGAAAACACATGTTTTCACAGTTTCAGAGGTGAGTTTGAAAAAATCTACCTATTTTGGTATCCAGCAGAATATCTTTTCATTTAAACAGTTGCTGAGAAAGACTGTACCAGAACATCTCCCAGCCGACCCAATCTAAAGGAGAAGAGATTGCAAGTTACTCTGTTCCCCCTCTTCTTTTCTGTTTTCCTTGAGGGACTCTTCTCAGGCAGCAGGATATCAGATATCCTATGTGGCAGACAAAGAATTCTGTTTCACCTCTGAGTTTCTTATCCAGTTGTTTTCAATGGGGGAGTTTGTTTTTCCTGCGTGATTGCAATAATTGCCCTCACAAGGCAAAGGACTGGGACAGATGTTCTCCCTAACTAATAATAAAAGCAGTGTCCTTCAGCTTTTGCTGGCTGTGAAATCCACTACAGTTCCATGAGATCCCACAATGAGATGCAGGTAGTGAGTATTTTAGGAAGTGGAGTGCTGTTGCTGCTCTTCCTTCTCATTTCAGGACAGGGCAAAGTCTGCAGGGTTAAATTAAACTGTACTCTCACTCTCTCCAAAAAGGAGAATGACTTTGTTAAAAGCTCATAATTGTTACAGGTTACCTGCTCTTTGCAACACAGAATTATTATGGTTTTGATATTTCACCATGAAATGGTGCTGCCAGCTGTCAACAGCTCAGGGAACAGTTAATTATATTTTTGTACAGCTGTTCATAAGAGAGCAAAAAGCTGCTGTTCTCCTCCTAAAAATAAAAAATAAAATCCTTGGCATCAGTTCTTTGGAGAGAACAGTTAAGGAGTGTCCAAAATACTTGCAACTGGAAAGCCAGTTCTTCCTTTTGTGAACTAAAAATGCATTTCCTCTGGTGTAAAGGGAAACAGCTCACTGTTATGGAGTTGAGTTGGGAATGGCTGTGTTTGAAATTCAAGGGAATTGGTAGTCTCCACTCCTAGAAATGCTGTTTCAAATCCAGGGTCAATACCTCTCTGGCCATACCAGGGCAAAGGCAGAGCAGCTGCAGACCACAACATAGCAATGCATTTGTGTGGATGGACCTGCCCCGACTTCGCATGCATCAGGTCCTTAGCTTGTCTGTATCCTGATAAATCCAGGTTGTTTCTTTCTGATGGACAGCAAAAGCCTCAGCTTCATGCTGTAACATATCCCTAACTACACCAGCGATTTGAGATTTGCATTTCTGGTGATGTTTGAAGGATCTAGTCCATTTCTGCCAGATCTTGTGAGACATGAATAGTGCTGGAGAATTTACTGTGTAGGTAGATGAGCCAGACAGAAGATGTGGGGAACTTAGTTAACTTGCTTATCTGAAAGTTTTGATTTGTCAAAATGAACTTACGTTGTCAGAAAGGGCTCTCTTTCAACAAATTCAAACCCATCAAAAATAATTGAAATACTGTGTTTGAGTATTTTCTAAACCAAAACTTTAGTTATTTTTTAAATGGGAAAATTATTTTGTCTTAATATAAATGCAGGGTGGTGGGGGTTTTCTGTTTTTCAACAGAGTGGTTGAAACCAAAATTATTTGGAAATGATAATGCATTTGTATTGGCCTCTTTTTCTTTTCAAAAAGCTCTTTTTTGTTTTGGAAACTTATATTCTCTTTTTTGTATTGGGGATAGAGGCAAACTGTCCACTTCAGATGTTTGGGGGTTAAGGCGTCATTTTGAGTTACTTAAAATGCATGGAATGAGAAGACATGACTGTCCCCTTGATGTTATTCCCAGTTCTGCTGCCCTGAAAGATGTGCACTTAATTAAGCTGCTTTTCCTACGCCCCTTCAGCAGGCAGTGGAGAAAAATGGGTCCACCACAGGGCCACAAAAATGATCAGAGGGCTAGAACTCCTCTCCTTTGGAGAAAGGCTGAGAGAGTTGGGGTTGTTCAGCCTGGAGAAGAGAAATCTGCAGGAAGACCTTACAGCAGCCTTCCAGTACCTAAAGGGGGATTGTAAGAAAGATGGAGAGTTTTTACCAGGGCCTATAGTGACAGGACAAGGACTAATGGATTTAAACTTAAAAAATGCAGCTTTAGTTTGGATATAAGGGAGAAATTCTTTACAATGAGGGTGGTGAGACACTGGAACTGATGCCTGGAGAAAGTTGTGGGTGCCCCACCCCTGGATGTGTCCAGGGTTAGGTTGGATGGGACTTTGAACAGCCTGGTCTAGTGGAAGGGGTCCCTGCCCTGGCAGGGAGTGGAGGATGGACTAGATGACCTTCAAAGGTCTCTTCCAACCCAAACCATTCTATGATTCTATGAAAAGAGGTTTACTGAAGGACCCACCACCCTGCAGGGTTCTTTGCTGGCTATGGAAGGAGAACCAACTGCTGTCTTCAACCAGATTCATTGCTTCCTAGGCCAAATCAGGGGGAAAAAAATACCATTTGACTCCCTAAGGTCACTGATAGAAGAAGAAGAGTGAAAATCCATCTCCTTTAGCTGGGGCAATGCAAGACTTGCAGCCTCATAAAGGTGATGACTGAGGGACTTGTAACCAGTTATCATGTCATTGAGGTGCAAGCTGCTGGGGATTTCTGCAGCATGGGCAACACAGTGGGCGTGTCCCAACTCTGATACTTAACCCACCACAAGCCCTACAGAGAGCCTGTCCCAGGGAATCCTGTCTACTCTGGCTCAGCAGCTCAAGGTCACTTCTTGTATCATCTACAATGTTCTAACACTCTCCTCACTAGGGCTCATGACTCCTCACATCATCACTGCAACCCTTGTCACTTTTATGACCTTAGGTGACTCATTTCTAATGTGTGTTTCTATTCTACCCATGGGCAAAGCCTCCCCTAAGTGGCACACACCTCTACGCACCTAAAAATGTTGTGAAAATTAGGCATAAATAAGTCAACTCTTGAAACATGTCACTTGGCAGCATCATGGTTAACGGGTCTATTTGCCCAGTGATTCTAAGCAGCTGAAATACTTTCCTTTAGCAGTTACCCCAAAGATTTTAGCAAGCCTGTATGAAAAAAACCAAATAACTGGTTAGTGTTGACTTGGTCCAAATGCGGCTTTTTGAGGATTCTAAATGCAGTCAACACTTTTTTTTTTCTTTTTATAGTGATACGTTTTGCTGTAGCTCTGCACTGAAACACCTTCAGGAGACTAACAAAAATTTCTGAAATTCAGAAACACATAATTAGTGGCAATTCAGTTTTGAGATAGACATTACAAGGCTTTTAAGTATTTTTGTAGATATTTAAACCAGTAAAACATTAAGCGAAAAGAGCAACAGCAACTGGATAGTCAAAAGGAGGTCCCTTATGGAAGGACTAGACAGGGCTATGATTAAAAAAAAAAAAAAAGAATAAGCAGTTTTGCAAAAGAAAATCTGTCCCACAGGATTCCAACAGAACACTTTGAAATTAAAAAGTCTTAAAAATACCTTGTAGTTTCAAGTAATTTTTTCTAGGTTCAAACCTTTGTAGATTTGAAAGATACACTACTGTATAAGTAATTTTGAGCATTTTTTTCTGTCTTCGTCCTTCCTATTGGCAGGCTGTAATTTTTTCAAAGTTGAGAAACTTCGGAAAATTTTAATAACTTACAGAAAAATATAAATAAACATCGTTTATTGCCCTGCAACTTTTTTGTCAGAAACAAGACATCTTAAAACTCCCAATTAAAATGTATCTTTGACAAAAAACGAGGGAAAGTGAATTCCATGTAATTTGCCTGATTTAAGTGAACCAGCTGAGTCATTTAGAAAAAACCCTGCCAAGATCTACAAACAGGCTCCTGTCCCAGCAAGAGCACCCAAACCACTTCAGCACTCAATTTCCAGCTCTCCACCTAAATGTGAGCATTTGTTTTTTTCCCATGAGAAAAATGCTGCTTTCACTTTTACTGATGCATCATCTTTCTGGAGAAGAGTCTTTCCCAATGAAAGGTTGGTGGGTCTGTTAGCTTGTGTGTCTGTTTGGCTGAGCGTGGTACTGGGTACTCCTGTCTCTGTTACTGGGAAAGACCTTGATTAAAAAAGCTGAGGAGCATTCAGAGCATCACCTAACAGCTCTCTACTCTTTATAGCAAACTCCTCCAAAACCAGGGGCCACATTTAATCTGAAAATGCTATCTGGAGTGCACCATTTAGTGCAAGACTTTGGAGGAGACTCATGAAGACCTTGTACCCAGGCTCCGAAGGCTTTTTCCAATATAAGAAAGTCTTTGGTTAAAATAAAACTGGAATGGGTTGGAAAATCTTGTGTCAAAGTCTTTGCAGGCTTCAAAATATGAAGGATCTGGCCATGCTGCATTTCTCCACACACTGATCAGTGTCTCTCAAGCTCTTCCTTAACTTGGCAATTGGTGCCATGGTCAGCTTGCCCTGCAGGTACTCAGAGTATCTGGGACTCTCAGATCCTTTTCAAGCTGGAAGCACAATGTTCTGCCAGCTACAGAAATGGATATGGTGAGATCCACGTCTTGCTGTCTTCTCTAGAAATACGATGTTTGCGTGCTGTGGGTGTCGGGACAGTGTTGGTGCTAACCAAATGGGAATAGACACTTTTCCAGCAGCCTGGTGGCTTCTACAAGACCTGCTAGAACAAAGCCCATGCTGAGGTTTATAAAACAGTTGGTGACAGCAAAAGGCTGTGAGGGAGGATGGCAGGAGCATTGGAAAATGCAGCCCAGAGACATGAGTAAGCATGCTTGGCATGATGCAGTGTGCTGCTCTATACCTCGAGAGGAGTCAGACACTACCAATAGTGATCCCTCAAGCATCCCCCCTGCCCCCCGCCCCCAATACCCTTGTAAGTAACAAGATGCACAAACACATTGGCTAAAATCTGTTCCCTTGACAGTCTGTTTGAAAAGCTAGAAAAATCCCCCAAACCCCAAACCCTTTAGCATCTCTTTTGCAGATGACTGTGGACTAAAGCTGTTATACAAGTAATGAGCCATGCCCAGTTCTCCACTCTACTTCAACATTTTCAGAATATAAAGCAGCAGGGATAGTGAGAAATTGAGCAAGCAACATGAAAATGGAAAATAAGGCAGATAATTACAACTTAACTTCACCAGTGCAATTGTATGGAATTGAAAAGTCATTTCAGCAGCCCCAGGACATGTTAATAGCCCTAGAGAGTCCAGACATAAAAGCAAGATATTTTCCAAACTTCAAATAAATCCAGTTTCCTAGCAGGAGGGAATTGTTTTAACATGTAGCTTTCTAATTAAATGTTGGAAAAACTTAGTGGTGGAGTAGATTCTGCCCTAATTTACACTACACTATAAAGCACAAAAATTACTCTGGGTGTATATTGCCTTACCGAAGGACGGAATCTAACCCAGCATCTTTAAAGGTCATGCACCTACATGGTTGGAAATTCTCTTCCCTGAGTGGGAAATGGTGGCTAAAACTTCTCAGAACTGGAGTCAATTAATGTTAATTTAGTTCAGTCTTTCTTGCAATAAATGGATGTAAATGAAGCATCCCCAGTGGAGGCAGATTTACAGCAGGCAAAACAGCTATAAAAGTAAGAACAACAGGAAAATGAAGCTGGTCTCTGATAAGAAGGTGTAAGCTAATTATAAGCTTCCAGCTAGTGCATGAAAGTAACACATTTAACCCTGACAGATAGTAAATGTCTAATTTAGCAATTTATGGTGATCGACAAATGAGACTTGCTGTGGGAAGAAGAAAAGAGAGGTGATGTAGTGGCTCTTTGCTTTACTCTGTTGTGCATCGTGTGTTACATAGGGTGAGGTTCTTACACAGCTCAGCTATGCAAACCGATGTATTCTAATCCTGTTTCTTATCAAAATTTCCCTGGTGGCTCCTTCTCTCCCATCACAAGGTTTCTCCAACACTTATGAGCCAGTTGCCTGATCCTCTTAATCTCCCTCCTATTCCAGGCTCAGGTTTTGTTGAACCTCCTTAGGCTTGCTGTAGACACAATTCAGGTGGGATGGAAAAGAGGAAATTAAAAAAGAAATCATATAGCTACTGCAAATCACATGGGCTGAGGGGTTCTCCCCCTTGTTTCTCCAGGAGATCTTGGTTTTGCAGCTTGCATTGGCTTTCAGTGGGAAGGTGAATGTCATTAGTGGCATTTAGTCCAAAGGAGTACACTTCACTCTAGAGGGCAGCCAACGCAGCTGGTGCAAGTTAAGAGCAGAGAAAGGTCCATGTGGCCCAGTAGTCACATGGGACATTCACAGGGAGAGAGAGAAGCCTATAGCAATGTCTCCTTCCCTGTACTCTCCCAGATACAGTTTTGCATGGCGCGACATTTTCTTGCTTCTTACTTCTTAATTCACAGTTGTCTCTTACTCAGACTTGAGTGCACTAGCTGTTCCCCCAAACTGCAGTCCCTCCTTTGTCCATACAATTGAGATTACAGGGGAATGGCATCTGAGCCCACCTGTGCTTGGCAAATAATCAGGGATGGGGAATGTATTAACTGCAGAGGCAGAAGGGACAAGCCTGCCCAGCCCTGGCCCTCTGTAAATAGTTGAACTTCTTTGCGGTGGAGAGTCTGAAGCAAGTGAGACAGGTCCATCACTAGTCCTATGGCAAGAATCCCAAGGGGAAAGAGAGGTTGACTTCCTGCAAGGGAGAACACCAACATTTCCACAGCCACAGAGGAGGTGCATTTCCTACAGAGGTTTCAGACTTCCTAGAAACTGCATGAGTGTATGCAGCATTGATCTGGATTGATCTCTGGTCTTGCCTCAAGGCCCAAGCATGGTGGGAACAGATTCTGTGAACTTTGAATCCAACACCAAGCAGGGTCAGTGCCTGAGGGTTTGCAAGAAGCCAGGAGAAAGGATGGTGCTCAGGGCTAGTGTGACATTGAGTGAACTTCAGAAGGGACTTGTAGATAGTCCACTAAACCATCTGGCATTGCATCCTCCTACAGCTGGCTATACCCCCAGCATGGTGAGCTGGTTTCCCAGCTACACTGCGAGGTGAGGAAGGAAAAGGACATCTCAGACAAAAACAGGAGAGTGGCTGAAGGAGAGGAACCAGGTGCCCTGGGGACCAGAGCAGACATGCTCCTACAGCAGACCTGACCCTCCAGCTGTGTGTGGTTGACAATTCCCCCCGAGACACCTCGAGGTACTCCAAGGACGAGAGCCAGGAACTGGCTCAGGTTGGGGCACAGCATTCCCACAGCAGAAGGAAACAGGCACATCTGGGTTGCTGGGCAGTAACACAGCATCTATGCACGTACCAAAGGCTGTGGATAAGACCCAGGAGACACCTGGATGAAGAAAGAACAGCCGTGTGGGGATGTCTAATTCTTCAGATGCCTTAGTCTGGACAAGAGGGACATCACCATTTCTCTGGGAGCAGAGATCTTTTTGTTCAGATTTGGGTGTCTGTTGTTGCAACAGGAAACCAAACAAATGCCCCTAACCCAGGAGCCCCTGTGGACAGACAGGTGCTCCTGAGGGAGTTTGCATTGCCTCCCTCAGCAGCTGGCAAACTGCAGGCACTCGGGTACCAAAGACATTCTCAACATTACCTCCAGCTCCTCCTGACAGCAGGCACAAGGGAACTGCAGGCCTGTGCCATGCACTCTGGGGAAACCACAGAGCAGTGTTTAAAGCTGCATCCTACCACCTCTTGTCACCTCCCAGCCATGTGCGGGGCAGGACTCATTTTACAAACAGTAGGGGTGGATCGTGACAGCCTGTGGGACTGGCTCAGGCCCAACAGGCAGTTTGGCTCCACAGCTCTGTTACACATCAGTGAAGGAGCCTTTTGAG
Organism: Falco biarmicus; assembly: GCF_023638135.1. NCBI lineage: Eukaryota > Metazoa > Chordata > Aves > Falconiformes > Falconidae > Falco > Falco biarmicus. Next base: position 80,717,305 of record NC_079288.1, on the reverse strand, counting down.
CCTGTAAAAGCAGCCACTGTTGCTGGTGTACATTGACGCAGGTCCCTCTTGCACTGCCACTGGAGGTCTCAGCAGAGACCGGGGAGTTTATTAAAAAAGGTGAGTAATTATGCAGAGCAGTTCACATATCCACCACACCATATGTGTACAGACTGTGACCTTCCTGGAGGTTTCTGCAGCACACCCTTCGGCAAGCTTACCACAAACATAACAGGTAACCAGAGACCTGCACCAGGGAGCACTTGCTGACTGCATTGAGAACTGCTAAACAGCTCTCTGACAATGAGCATTTAAAGAGCAGTTTCCTTCCCGCTGTTCACTTTTCTTGCCTAATTTATTAGTGTGAGGTCATTTTGATTATTAACCTGAGCCCTTTGCTTTCTGTGGGCAAGTGCTTCCACCCTTATGCTGCACGTTTAAGCACTGCCTCTCTGAACATTTTATTACTCGATTTTTCTGTTTGATTTCCCAGGGTACTTCAGTTCCTGTTCTGAGATACAGTATGTTCAGAGAGTTAGTTAAAGACTCACAGATCTTCAAATCTTCAGGGATAGATTCTTTTCCTCCTTCTCAGTAGCTGACAGATGGTTATTCTTCAAGAAATAAAATCTAAATTGTACGAGTCTACCCTGCTGCAGAAGCAAGTTCTTAATAAGCACCTTGCTGTGATGAAAGGAAACAGAGGAAAAAGCAACAACCCCAAAGTGGGGATATTTAGAATTAAAAATAGACTCCCTGTGTCCATTTGCTAGAATTGCACAGCAAAAATTCACATCTGAAGGGGTCTGAAATGGCCCAGAAGCCTGGTATTGGCTTGCTCCAAAGAGATGAGTTATATCCACAGCAAACTTTCATGAGTGGCAGCTGTTTTCTGAGCCAGTGGTAATGACGCGCCAAATCTGCCTCGTGCAGGACCCCACATATGAATGTGTATCAAGGGGAAAATGAGTGTGCACTCAGCCAGGCTGATGCAGCCAGGGGTAGACCTGCCAGACCCAACAGCTCTGCCAGAAGTATCAAGGCTGAGCTGAGTTTATCAGGCAGAAGCTGGCTCGCAGCAGGCATGAAGGGCTCCCTGTTTGCCTGCCCTGCATATTCATGCCATCCTCTGGTCCCTCTTTATTAGCACTCTGAAATGGCTTTATAAAACTTCAAAAACTCAGCTATGTCTTTGTCTTTAAAATCCCATCCTGGAAACCTCTTGGTTCACTTCTGCACGTTATGTGGCTGCTCTGGATCTCCCTGGGCCAGCTTCTGCTCTGGTTAGCATTGGCATAGGTCAATTCCCACATCAAGGTCTGGGTTGATTCCACTGACATCAGCAGGGTTAACGTGTTTGTGCACAGACAGTGCAACCCAGCCCTATTACCTTTTCATCATAAAAACTGTGGGGTTTAGTATACTGCAGATGTGGTGCGTGCTAGCACAGTGGGCATGCAACAAGCATGGCCCTTTGGTCAGCACTGCTGCAGCACCATGGGCTGGCCCAGCAGCTTACTTCTGTCCCCACCAGACAGCTCTTCTCTGTTCCTGAAATCCTGACCCAACCAAGGTTTCCAGTCACCTAAAATGTCTGTAGATTTAGCTCCTTCTCAGTCCTAAGGTAAAATAGTAAATATGGTTGTGGGAAACACAAACGCTCATCTTGCTCTGAAGGGGCTACCACTCAGGCTGGCTGGGGAAAAGTGGCCATTGGCAAACTAATCCCATGGGGGAGAGATCCTTGGTGCTCTGGCATTTGAGAGACGCTGAAAAGTATCTTTATTAGCTCTTCATTAGCTGCAGAGTGTGAATGGACTGACCTCAGACAGCAATCCTCTGGCAGGCCATAGTTTTTAATCACCATATCAACTGATTAAGAAAATAGCTGCTTAAAGGTACCTGTTATTAATCTTTGATCATATCTTCATAACTCAAAATCAATAATCCAGATCACTTAGAAAAAATTGCTCCTTAGATATGGAGAACAGAAGTGTACAAAATAATCTACTAACCTCCCAGATTTTTCCCCTACTATATCCACTCAGGTACTCTAAAAGACACTCTTCATTTCACACTGTGTCTCAGTTGGACTTCAGGTTTCGATGGCAGCATCAAGTAGGAATTGGTACTTCCCTTCCTTTTAGTCATTGCTTCAGAGAAAAAGGATTGGGCATATAGGCTTTACAAATCGGCATTATCAATTGCTTTGACATAGTTTCAAATATCTGCATCCATCTCCTCTCCCTATTCACGGCCCCTGAATGGACTCAAATCCACAAAACCCAGTCTTTGACCCTCATGTTTTCCTGGGATTACTCAAATTCTGAGAACCAAAGCCCTCACGGCTATGCTGATCTTGGAGTAGAGGACACATTCATGTTTGCCAAATCTGGACTTCATCTTTCCTGCTCATCCATCTTTCTCATGTCCTTAAAACATCTTCCTGGCCCTCAGGGACCATGCATTACAGAGGAATTCATCAACAAAGATGAGGATTAGAGGCTGAAAGCTCTTGAGCTCCAAACTCTTGGCAAAAGGAAGCCAAGCATTGTCATGACAATCTGCTGGGGGTTGCCCAGGGAGATGCAGTGATTTTGCCAGCAGCATGTAAAATTATCCAGTGTACATGCTCAGACTACAACTTTTGTCTTTTTTTGTGGGATGTGGACAGTCACCTTGGCTCCTTGGTGGGACGTTGCTTGAGTCATTCCACTTGTTTTCTGTGAAGCTCTTCTCTGTACTTACCCCTTGAGGACAGGCTGCAAGATCAGACATCTTATATCTGAGGAAAGCTTTTGTATTTTCTTTCAGGCCAGTCATAAGGTAATTAGAGCAGTGTAATTCAGATGATGCCACCAACAATATGTGCTTCAGTGAGGTGCAGCCAGCCAGGCAAAGAGGGGTTACAGAGGTGTGAAATTCTTCCCTTCCTGTTCCAAATGCCAACTGCTAGCCCTCATGGCACTTGTCACCGCTACAAATGTTCTCTCCCCACCGGTGCATACTTCTGTAAGCCTCTGCCCAGGGACTGCCAAGCTGGCCGTGCAGGAGAGCTAAACACACCACAGAGTGTTTTCTCAGCTCAAAATCTTCAGAGGAAAGTGCATTGAACCTCAGAAAAGATGGATATAGAAAGTCCTGTTCTGGGAGGTGGTGTTCTTTAAAACAACAAATCTACCTGTTAAATACCTAAGCCCGCTGGCTTGCTTTTGGCCCTTAGGAGAACAGGCTGTTCCCCCATACACATCTATATTTCTGTCCTTATCTTGGCTCCTCACCCATTCACAACCGGACTGCTGACAGTTCCCTGCATCAGTGCCTCCTGTTTTGTGCCTGGATATGGGACTTGCTCTTGAAGGCCCCTGGCTTTTGTTTGAATCATGCTTTTGACCACAGTAGCATCCTTCAGCAAGAAGTTCCACAAGTCAGCTGTGCGTTCTAAAATAGCAGGTAGTTTCCATGTATTAGTTGTGTGTTGCCTTCTGTTTCCATAGATATTGGCTTTGTCTAGTTAGTCTGATAAAGCACTAGTTAAAGCATCCTTTTTTCCCTTTTTTAAATTCATTTATTGATTGTAAACTCCTGTGAGGCTTCTCTCAAAAACACGGCAGTCTATGCAATAGCATCCAACACCTCCAGTAATTTTCAGCACTTTTTTGTCCTCCTCATGCTATATCCTTTTTGTGGATGAGGGCTGATCTGAAGCACGGGTGACCTGCCCTCAGGCAGAGCTGTTCTCTCTTCAGACTATGGCACTTGCATGAAGGCCAACCACCATGCCCATCACAGTGCTGCCCACGGGCTCTTCCCTGGCATGCTCCACTTTGTTTCCAGCCCAGTGAAGGGCTAAGGAGCACATCCCCATACCCCTGCTCCCCTGGGATCATTGCCTTGTCTGCCCCAGCAGTGCCTTGTAATTACCACTGTTGTGCCCAATTACCTGGGCTGTGTGACATCTCCCAGGAGGTACTCCAGCCTTGGCAATCCTAAACTTAATATAAGCACTGGGACAAGCAAAGGGACCCAAAGCTGTTCTTGCTGTGAAGTCCTGAAGAAGCAGTTTATATGAGCTCTTGCCCTGCTCTTTCTGAAAGTTAAAAACTGCAGCGAGAAAATGTCATTCTTTGAGGCAAATACATTGCTCCTCTACCCACCAGCCTCTGAGCACCTCTTAAATCACCTTTAATATGATGTATCTTCACAACTCCCCTGCAAGATAAGGGTGATACCATCATCCTTGTTTTACAGATGGAGAGCTAGGGCACAGACAGAGCACTGTTGCCTAATCACTTTTCTTTTATTAGTGAGCTTACCTCTGGCAGTGCCTGGTTATGCCTTAGTCAGCAGTCAGCCCTTTGAACAGCTCTGTTATGTGAAGGCTCATGAAGGTCATCAAGTTGCCACAGAAGCAACAGACCAAGAAGTCTGGCTGGTTACATCACTACAGTTCGTGCTGTACTGATGTAGATGCAACTACAGAGACCTTGAACATGCTGGAGACGTACACTAATCCAAAACCGGTCCATTTAAAGCCTGACGTTGGTTCACTTTATGAGCAATTGGAATTGATATTGGTAAGAACAGGTTGTACACCTCAGGGAGGTAATTTTATTTCATGCTTTACTCTGTCTCCTCTAATTAGTACTGAAAAGCGCTTATTTGGGTTGTGCACTCTCTGTTCCCCAGACAGGGAAAATCTTACTAGTTTCATATTTTCTGAAAATGTGTGCATTTGCAGAATGCATAGAAAATCTTCTTGCCATGTTATGGAATGCACCTTTGACAACACATGGAAAATAATCTCTTCTGTTTACATTTCCATGGTATGGCTTTGTACTCCTGCAAAGCCAACGCTCTAACTCCTGACTCAAGCCTAGTTGTTTCTGGTGCTGCTCACACCAAACCTTGATCCAAGGAACCGTGCTCACATACTACATCCATCAAAAAAAATACGATTGCTCTATTCCAGCCATGTACACAATACACTGAGGCACCGTTCTGCCTGAAGAATGAGCTAAAATCCAACTTTGACCAAAACAAAAAGAGTATTTCCATCCCTCCTGTGCAGCCACCAGCTGGCTGCTGCTTTCCAGACAAAGATGCCGTCCACTGCATGGGTAGACTCACTGCCTTGCAGCAACAGCCAGCACGAGGTGGGCTCCCAAGCTGAAGGTCTACGTTGCATTTGCACCAACGTGTGCTAAAACCTGAGCAGCTAGTGGAGTGCCATGACGTGGTAGATGGGATGTGCCCACATGATAGACCACCAAATCGTTTCCTGTTGCTCACTTTTCTTTCTTCCCTTTCTCTTCCTTCTTATCTGCTGGTATACAACACCTGCTAGGGAATGTTGGCCTGGAGCCAGCAGGAAGAGGGAGCAGCTGAAAGTTGTTTGGCTGATTTCTCTACGGAGAGCTCTCAGCAAGTTTTGCACGGATAACAAACAAAGTGCCATTTCTTGTTCTAAAAAGGGCAAATAAGAGGGGGTGGGATAGCAGGACTGCAGTACAGATTTCCCCACAATCGCAACTTTATGGAAGGGTAACACAGATCAATCTTGAGCTCTCTTAATATGGAAGGAGAAAGCCAAAATTCAGTCATCAAACGGCACGGCAGGTGCTAAGAGCCACCCAGACCGACTGTGTCTCCTGTAGTATAAACAAGTAAACTGTTTGATTTCAAGCTCCAGCTATTTTACTCAGATACCCCTTGTTTACGAAGTGCTGAATGGCACTCAGCATTTACAGATGTAAAGCCCCTGACTGGGAAGGTCATTAAAATTGGCGGGAAGATTGGGTAAAATCTGAGAAAATCCACAGGGGAGCCCAGCTAATTAATTATGGGTTTGTAATGCACCTCAGAGAACAATGTCCAGAGCTCTGAGCTGTTTGAAGGGGCTGTTTAAAAGCAAATTAAAGCAGAATATCTACTGTAAATGTACAATTGAGCTGTATGCTAAACACAGAGGCAAACTTGTTTACCCTGCTCCTGAGCCCTCTTGAGCATGGTAGGTTTGAACGTTTGAACACAAATGTCACTGGGTAAGGAGAGGCTGTGAGAATCGAAGCAGGCAGGGGAGGAGATAAAACATCCACTGGAAAAAAGAGTAGTGAAATACTGCAGCAAAGAATGAAAAATAAATAGAGGCAGAAAAGGGAAAACCAAAATATTGAGGTAGAACTGAGTCTACTCACACCCTCTACAAAATTTGTGGCTCTGTCTCTGGAAAAGTTATTTGTGAAGAGTAATTGTTATGTCTTTGAAGAGAGGCTGCTGGTACCCACTGCCAGGCGGGCCGAGGCTCCCATTCAGAGCTGGACGGGGGAAGCCAGGGCAAGCACTGGTGGTCTGCACCCCACGGGCAACCCCTGCCATGCCAGATCTGCATCTGCCACCTGGGGACCATCTGCCTGGAGCCCAAGAAGGGCTTAGCAACAACCCAGCTTGGATTTGGGAAAAATGGCCGGACTGTGGTGAGCAACAAACCATCAGAGGGTTTCCAGCTACCACTACACCCAGCCCTTAATCAAAGTACTGCTGAACCATCCCAGTGAAGCAAGCATCTGCCTCCCATCTGCTCCCCGCTGTCTGCAGAGGCTTATTTTTTCCATAAGCAGAAGATTTTGTCTTGAGTCTAAAAAGTGCCTTTTGGAGCAGGCCACAAGCCCTGGGCTCCTGGAGCTCGATCATTCCCCATGGTTGAGAGCTTGATTCCCACAGTGAATGTGGCTTTTTCATCTGAGAGTGTAACCAGATACATTTGGCAACTCAAATTATTTCGGGGGTGGGAGTGGGGGGTGGGGAATAGAACTCCTTCTGCTGATAACCTCATTGTAATTTGGCACAACCTGTTAAAAATTCTCCAAAAGGTTATGGCATATGATGCAAGGTAGGTGAAGCTCGCTTTTTGAAAAACATACGTGTGTACAAATTTGTAGCATCTGCCCTTTCTAAACTGCTTGGTGGACAGGGAGCCGTGGCCCTGGAGGACTTCAAGAGCTGTCAGAGGCGATGTGAGTGCATTCCTGTGCAGGGGTCAGATGACACCAAGTGAAGAGAGAAACCCTTATGTAACTTGGAAGATCATATTATACAATAACTTACACACACACAAAAAGAAGAGGTTTCCCAGCCAACTGCTTCAGCATGAAAGATGAGATTCGTAAGATTAATAAGGCCTCCTATCTGCCAAATCTTGCTGAGCATTACACCATGCGATGGAGCTGGGCTAACCCTGCGCGTTATTATGACTCAGCTTAGTGGGAGAGGTAGGGCAGGGCGAGGCAAACTTTGCTATCAGCATCTGCTTAGAAATTGAGCTATATTTACAACATCAGGGCTGATAAAAGGTCTGTTGTGTTTGACTGACACCAAACATTGCAATACACAGCTTACCAGAAAGGGACTGGATCAGCAGCTATATTGTTTAATTAAGATCAAATTACCAGAGGGCTAGATCTGGTTCTCAAGATGTAACATGGAGATTATTAGCAAGAAATGAGTTTTAATGTAAAAATAGCAGCTGCCACCAGGTACAACATGTAGCAGCTGGCGAGAGAAACCCAGTGCCTGCAACACTCCGCTTTGCCAGCTACTGCCTGTCACCAGCCTGGCACTGCTCCTGCACTCACCCAGGGGACAGCTGGAGCAGGGCAAAGGACTGGAGAGCAGGATTAGATGCTGTCCCCAGCTCCCACCAAGCTCCCGTGAGGACCCGCTGTGAGGCACTTTTCCCCCTGTTCTGGTGTTGAAGGAGGTAGCCTTGGGAAAGGGTGGCCCTCTTGCGTGCCTGTGCCTTGGGAGGTCAGACCAGCCGTGTCTCTGGATGGGAATGGGCACAGCAAGAAAGAAAGTCACTTCATCCCTCCCAGTAAAGGGGACACTGAGTAAATTCATCCCATGCTGCACACCCCTTCTCAAGAGAGGGGCTAGCAGAGCTAGCTTAGGGTTTGGTGACCCTGGCGGTTCCTCCAGGCTTCCTACAAGTGACTTCTATGCAGCAACAGCAACAGATACCAGTTGCAACCACAGGAATAAGCAGAGCTCAGTGCCTTGTGGTTTTGCATAATTTTTATATTTTTTTCTGTGAAGGTGTGAGCCTGCATTGCTAAAATCCCTTCCCCTTTTGGACACACTGAAAGGTTAAGTGGCCTTCCTCTGAGACAGCAGGACTTCTGGCATCCCATTCCCACTTGGCAGCCCATATCCTTCAGCCTTATTTACTTTTGCAATGTATTTCTTTCTGTCGAAGGTGAATAAATTTGACCAATGGACAGAGGAGCTATGAAGGAGTATCAGAGAAAGACATGACTATGGGGTTTGTTTGAACTTCATTTTCACAACCAGACAAAGATCCACCCACTAATGAACTATGCCCTGTTCCTGCTTATCTGGGGAGACACTGAAGAGTCTCTTAGCTTCCTGGTGCATTAAGTTTCACTTAATGCAAAATCTGCCTGTGACCTGGTGTCACCTCTGCATTTCCTCCACTGAGATCACGGCACACAAAGCATTTCAAAAGCAAGATCTAAACTTAGGGACCCAGACCTACAGACCCAAACTCTGCCTAGTTTTACCCACAAGTAAGCGGCCCTGCAGCTCCAATCGAAGCCAATGGGAGCGGCAGTATATTAGGCACAACGGTCATGGCAGCCTTTCTTAATGAACTGTTGGTTCTTTTGAGACTTGGGTTTCTTCGTCGTAGCTCAGTGCTCATGAGAGGGAAGAAAGAGAAGTGTGTTGGTCTAATGCTGAAACAACTAATTTATGTACTTAGACTGTGACTTAAGAAAGTTCTGCTTTAAATGAGTTTATTAAGTGGAGTCAGGATGTCTGACAGCTAGCAGAGCCTCTGCAAATAAGACAAGGCTGCTGGTAGTAAAAAGTAGGAATTCAGTTAAAAAATAGCTCCTCCAGTTACAAGACTGCTTGAAATATTGTACTCTGGAAATGTTTGTGTTTTAAGCTGCTTTAGTGTACAGTATAAGTCATTGATTTTTTTTTTCTTGGTTTTGTTGCTAAACCTACAAGGGGAAATGTTTTTCTCCACTTGCTGGACAGCAGCCATGAATTAGTAATGACTGACCATGTTTCAAAAGTGCGTGTGTATTTTAATCTGCATTGAAAGCCATGTTTATCTTCTTTCTGGAAGCTAAAGGAAGTTTTAAGGTCTGTGCCACTTGCAAAGTTCAGACTGCTGCGGGAAGGAGGGAGGGGAGCCTGGTGCGGGCTGAGCAGCAGCCACGAGTGGATGCTCTGCATCCCAGCGCGGGGGTATCGGCTCAGCCTGCGTGGCTGACAGGCAGACTTGTTCTGTGTCAGCCTTCACAACCTCAGCTCACCACCCAAATTAACATCATCCTGTTTAGGTAGTTTTCCCATCTCGGCACAATCCAGTTGTATTCCTTGTTTCTCTATGTTTTTTAAGATGGAAATGCAGCACCTCCATGCTGACGGGCTGCCACCAAGCTCTTGTGCAGGCAGCAAGGAGGTCTCAGCTGCTAGAGGGAATCACTGACACTGAGCAACAAGCTTGAGCCTTACAGCGCTTCCTGACCCACATCCTAGACCGATGTGTTATCTGACAATCCAGGTGCTTATTTCAGAATGCTTTATGATTTTTTGTAGCTGAGTCTGTAGCAGTTATGTTGGTTCCTCTATGGAGGCAATTTCCTTTGTCCAGGGGAAACTGAGGTAGAGAAGGAGGATCATATAGAAGCTAAAGTGCTAATTTGACATTTGAGAGACCTTGGTTTAATTTCTTCCGTAGACTTCCTTGGACAAACCTCAAAGTCTCCTACTCCTGCCATTTCCAAAATAAATGTGGAAATTTTATCAAATTTGCCTTCTTGGGCAGTGAGCAAAAGACTCATGAAAAAAGCTAAGGTGATGGGGCTACATAAGTACCTCTCAGAGACATCCAGGTGGATGTGCATGAAGAGATTACATTCCTGATCTTCATCTTTATATGAATGTAGATTGGATGAAACCCTGATAATGCAAAAGGAGTGTGAGAGTGAAGAAGGCTCCCATGACTTGTAGTGGTAAGGTCCCGCAATGAAGCGTCCTGATTCTCAGTAGCCTACTTGAAGTGGCAGGCTATTTTTCCTAATTCCCCTCTGTTCAATTACACTGGCCGCTTTTCCTGGTAACCAGACAAGCAGAAATATTCAACTCAGCCCTTCCACTGTTATTTCTTCTGTTCTAACTGCCATCAGTACTTCAGGGTCACTAGGGCGGGCAGTAACAGCAGTGACATCTTCGCGGCTGCTCTACAAGTTTCATTTGTACAAAATGTACTAATCATAATGAATAATTCCTTAAGGGGGAAAAAAATCAAAACTTTCAAAAAACTGCTGGGCTTTAAAAGTGTAATGAAATGATCGCTGTTTTGGCTACATCAGCTTCACAGCACTTCTCTATTTGGGTGGAACAGGATAATCTCTGAAAGCCACACCCAAGTAATTCCAGTATTTCTGCTAATGTGTGTACACTTTGCTTCTGTAACCTGAACTAGCATGTTCCCAGCTAGCTCAGGTATTTCTGAATGGCACTTCATGGAATAAACACATCCCAGTTGCCCCTAGGCCAATGTCCTGCCTTATGGCAGTCATTTATACCTACTGAAAGCATTTTCTTTTCCTTCCACCTCAGTTTTGCTCAGGTCCTGCTGGAGTTGATGCCCTGAGTGATGGATAGATAGAGCAAACGATAAAGGCGCTGTGGGAGAGGAGAGGTTAAAAAGAGGCCTCCAAGATCCCATGGAAATATATGGGAAGAAAGACCTAGGAGCATATAGATGGAGTGAAGTGGGATTAGGATGTTTGAGGGAGTCCTTGAAGCTGATTAAGCATTAAGGTCTCCCCAGAGAGAGATCTTGAATGGTAAAATGAGGAGAAGCAAGGAAATTTGAGATGTCCAAGAGTGCATCCCTCTAATGATATTAGCAAAAGAAGCATCTTAGTGGAAAACAAAGTAAGTTTCACAGCACCTTGCACATCTCCAGCTAGTGGGAGAATGGATTTGAACTGAAAGTGCAGTATTGTGGAGATCATACTTTTGTCCTATGTTTATATGAAAACTAATGTTCACCAGAGATGTGGGCAGGACTATATAGAGTCACAAAATTCTATCATGTTCAAGAAAATACTGGACATGATAAGCTGTCTACCACTAGTCCTTCTGTTCCCTAAAGCAGCTCAGCTGACTTCATCTGCAGTCCCCTGGATGAACCTTTCTGTGCTCTCTCTGGAACTAGAAGAGGAAGGGTGAGTCCAGTACTTGCTTGGGATGGGGACAGCTATATCACAAAGATTATGACAGGTAAGACTTCACTCCGCACACACAAAGTTTGGAAGACCACAGCTCTCAGATAACCAGAGAGACAGTCCTGATAACAGCAGAGAGGTTTAAAGTGCTTCTGGCCTTCAGCAGCTCTGATACCAGGGCAAATCCCTGTTCTTCCCAAGAATGATATAAATCAAAACTTCACGGTACCATCCAATGGACACATCAATGTAGGTTGACCCTTGAAGGTTAGTGGATTTCAAGATGTGGAGACTGCTGATTCTCAGATACGTGTGCAGGCATTGACTTCAGTGGAGCCAGGCTAACACACAGTGATCTGGATGGCTCTATTGCTCCTTTCACATTGTTCGGACCAGTGTCTGGTTGATCTGGGTGAGCAGAGCATGGCGCACATTGGTTTCCAGCCCATGTCATAACATCAGGTCATTCTGAGCAAATGAACACGGCCCTTGGGGGTCTTTGCGAGCAACGTGGCACCCATCTCAAGCTCTGGGAGCTTTGTGTGATGTGGTGTGGTGTGACTCAGGACAGAAATGAGGGTAATGGCCTCCAGCTAGTATTAAGCAGACGGTAGCTTGCACCATAAAAACCACCACAAATATTTTATTACAGCTTGGTAAAAAGGACAAGTTTTTGCTTGTGCAGAAGCTGGAATTTTATTGAGCTAAAAACTGAAATACATCTCAGATCAGGACAGTGCTTCACAGTCCCCACAAGCTGTCATTACATTGCATGTAGCTCTGTAAGCTGCCAGATCTGGATATTCTTTATGTCCTTTCCATTTCTAAATGCTACCATTTTGTGGGCTAAACATATACATTGAACAATATACTCTTCTCTCACAGAGTTTTTGCATTCCAGTTTGGATTGATTAGTACATGGATGTCTTCAGGACACCAAGTGAAAAAATAGAGGTGCTTGTCTCTGCTGCCAAAATGCCCAGTTCATCTGTGATAGAACTCCAGGGGAAAAAACCCAAAACAACCAGCAATCAAACAATGGCCTTGTAGCACAGCTGGATTTGACTCAGACTTTCATTGTTCAGTGTTAGTCTCTCAAAAAGCTAACATTGATTCAGAGTATCTATTGCAAAGCCAACAGCTAAACCACATGGTGAGGGAGGGCAAAGGCAGAGGTGGAAGTGTTTTGCAAATGGAAGACTGTGTGCATTATTCAGGCTTTAACATTGCTTGCATTCATGGAGCAATGCCCTTCAGTTTGGGAAAGCATCACAAGCACAGCTCCTGTTTGACAGGATGAATGAAAGGCATCTTACAGAATCTGTATGTGAGACCATTAGCCTGACGTCTGAGACACTGCAAAAGCTCCACTGATAAACCACACCTCTTGAAGGAGACTGGTATCCTTACATCACTGACACAGGCAAAGCCCTCAAACAGGCAAATAAGGCCTTGTCTACTGGCTGCTCTCCTTGCCAGTACTTTCCACTGTTGCTACCCAAGGGACGCAAATGCAGGGAATATCCAAAAAAAAAAATTTAAAAAAGAGAGAATGATTATGTCTCATCATTTAAAAGGTAATTTTGTGAGTTTGGGTGTGGGTTTTGGAATTAGCGTGCTGGCAGAAACAACATCCCAGTCATTACGTTGCAGTTCTCATCAGTAGCTCTTTGACTGTCTCTACAATGGAGGGCTGTACTTTGGACCCTCATTTTCTAGAAGGGTATATACTAAGGCATGGAGGAGGAAAGCAACTCAGTCAAGGCTTTGCAGCAAGCTAAAAGGAGAGCCAAGATTAAAATGAGGTCTCTAGATTCATAGCCTTGCCCATGGACAACACAGCCTCTCCAGAGGATGTTTTATGCATCTAAAGATGGAACAAAATTAGTCAACAGCGTGTTAAAGATTCTTGTGATGGTCTGTAACCTTGTTGAACCAAACTCCAGTGTTGTTCTGACGAAAAAACATGGCAGGTCTTCAACGTCATGAAGCCCTGAATAGTCACAGTCTGAGAGTATCCAGTCACTTGCCATAAAGCTGACTGATGCTGGTTAGCTGATGGAGAAGTAGCCATTTTCAGACAAGTTGTTTTAGCTACCGGCTTCAATTCTTCTAAACATTTAAATACAGAAGCTGTTCACAACCTTATATTTTATTGCTTTGTGGGGTTTTTTTGTATGTCTTAAAGTCTCTTCCTGAAGCATTTTGGATTGGTAGCCCTTTGAAACACAGGCTTGCCAAGTCCATCTTTGGATAAACCACATCACATTTAGAGAAGTTGTGTGGGTGTATTTGGAAGTAGTCCAAAGCAAATCCCAACTGTATTGCATAATTCTGGTATAAAACAAAAATACATGGGGTGGGAAGACTTTCTGGCATTTGAGTAAAGGAGAGGTGGGGGAAGAGTAAATGAGAGAAAGCATGTTAAGCACAAATATGATGTGATCATAAGGGAAGCGAGAGACTAAACAGAATGCTGTGCATCTGAGAAAGAAACTGTCTTTAATGGTAAAATAGGCTTGGAAGTCCAGGCTTCCCCACTCTTACAGGGCAGTTGGTTACTGCAGTTTGGAAGGGAGGTCAGGAAATCTAGTTCAATCTCCTGACCAAAGCAGGGCCAGATAAGAGGCACTTTGTCCTGCTGTCCCCTTCTTACATCTTTCTGACTAATGTCTTTGAATGACTCTTGACAGTTCCCCTACCATGGTTGCAACAGCGAAGAGGAGGAAAATGAAGAAGACATTAGCGATCAAAATAGCTTTGGGACTTTATTTCTCCTTCTCAAGGACAAGATGAAGTAAAACATGAAACTATGCTTGTGGCTGACACAGTTCAAAAAATCAGTGTCAGTTGTACCCAGTTGGAATATCTTCAATGTCATCCCCATGAGGTGCTCTTATGGGATGCCTGTTGTAGCATGCTTGTCTGAGTCGTCTAGTAGTTCCCCAACATTTGTGATGGCCTTGCCCTCGCACACTCCCCCGGCCACACCTTGAGTTAGCCAGACAAGCTGAGAACAGGAGACCAAATGACATTTGACACTTTCTTGCTTTACCCATCCTGATTAAAGAGATCACAGTTTGGAATCAAAATACCAGGGAAGCTTGCATCTCCCCCCTGCCTAACTGCCTCAAATGTTCCTGCAGCTTAAATACACATCAACACAATTTGAGAAACCCAAGATAGGGAGGAAAGCATGTAAGTTCCAGCTGGGCTAAGGGACACTAACAGATGTACGGTACAAATTATTTCTTAGCACCCTTGCTGTGATTGCTAATTCTGTCCAAGATTTCTAGGCCGGTATGAAGGGATAATTATTCACATAACCATGAGGATTCTGGGCTGAATACACCAGGACTGTAGTGCCTCTGTGTCCCAAATGCATGCCTGTTTGATGATCTAAGCAGTGGCTGGGTTAGTCAAACTACAACTTTGAAAATATTCACACACCCCCTCGTGTTCCCAAAGAGTTTTTTCAAAAGGACTTGGATGGTATTAAAAAGTCCCTAAAAAGATACTTGTCACTTCCTGAAAATTGTGCTAGTAGGGCAAGAAAGTCTCCTTGACTGTGCATCCAGGAATTAGACCGTCAGAATTCTCATCACGTAGAAAAGCTTCTAAAGTCCATGAAGTGTTTGAGTGGTATTTGACAATAACCCACAAACACAGAAGAGCAATGCTCTAAGGCATTAACACGCTTTGCATGAGCAGGTTTTTCAGCTAGGGTGGGAGTAGCAGAGCTCTCAGAAAAATTAATGTTTGGGAATAACATACATTATTGAAATGACCAATTCTGGGAAGACTGCCTTACATCAGAAAAGGCCAGAAAATTGTTGTTTTGTAGTTTGTGTTGCTATTGCAGTCCTACATGATTTTTGAAAAGTCCATGAAAGATACCTAATTCCCATTAGTTTCAGTGTAAATTAGGTACCTAAGAAGCACCTGTTTGCACCATTGACTAATTACCTTTTACAGCCTAGCTCTTCAAAATTAGACTGGAAGAGCTGTGAGCTGAATTTCAGGCATCCAGCTGTTATTGTACTACCATACCAAATATACCAGCCTGCATTCTGCAGAAGCTGAAGCTTAGAAAAAAACCCATAGGTAATGAAATGTCAACACTGCTTGGAAAGCATTGTGACTTAAATTCACAAAATTAGGCATCCATTAGGGAAAACTTCTTGGTGCAAGGTTCCTCCTAGGAAACAGGTAGAGTTTTCCATCCTGGAAAACACAAACTTCTTCAATGGATTATCAAAAAGTCAACAGGAGATAACAATATTGATGCAACTTCATGTCAGTCAATTAGTTATTGTTCCTGCCTTAAATAGAACTATTATTTTCATGTTATGCTTGTTGTTAGCTAATAACTGTGGTGACAGATGTCTAGAAAAAAGGCAGTGCTCAGGTGGTTTCCAGGCAGTGATTTGGAGAGCTGTCAGCAAAGCATTTCTCTTGGAGGTACTAAACATAACAATTCATTCACATTATTCTACATCATATTGTTCCAGTGGTTTGGGGGTTTTTCCTTCTGATGGTATTGCAAATAATTAGTGTTTCCCTGATGCTTGTTTGAGGACAATAACAGGAAGCACCTAATTTCCTTCAGAGGAGTAACTCTAATTACCTATAACACGGTATGATTCCTGTCTTGCTTTGATTAGAGTCTCTACAAGCCCCAGGCCATCCAGGTTGGCCACTTGAACATAGACACAACTTCCTACACACAGTCAAACATGGCAACATTTCTACCACCCAGATTTTGACACTTCACACCCAGCACTGAGTGCCCTCGGTCCCACTGCCTTCGTCGGGTGAACCAAACAGAGACCAAACCCATCCTCACACAAGAATCTCACAGTAAAGTCACTTAACTTTTCTGTGCTGCACCTCAACACCGAGGTGAAATGGAGGTAGTAGCATTCCTTTGCATATATTGGACAACTTCTACTACATGCAGTATCACTTAACATTGTAGGAGACTTATTTTCCCATGCTCCTCATAGAAGTGGAGGAAACTCAACACCACGCAGCTTTCAGCAGGGTGCTTCTCTTTCTCAGCAGTGCTCTTATTTATACATCTTCATGCAATCAGACTGAGAAATTAACATCTCATGAGTCAAAACTTCCAAGCCGCACCATTCAAACTGGGACAGATTGTCACTGCTTAGTTGTCCTTATAATGATTTTCCAGTTATCCATATGAGGACTACATTGCCCTTTAATAAGAGCTGTTAAGTCATTCCCCCAAGTTTGATATACTTCTTCTGTAGAAGGAAATGGAAGAAGTGTGAGGATTTGAGTGTGAAAAGACTAAAAATTTTACATTTCTAGGCTTCTACTTCGGGTTCTTCTTTTGATGTTGACTTCCCTTCTGAAAGCTGAAAGGACTGGTCTGTCTGTAGTTTCTGGTACAGTTTTGCTTAAATTAGAGGTGATTTATTTGGGGGAGTTTGATGTGGCTTGTTTCCTATGACCTGGACTGAGTCCTCAGAATTCATTTTCTTTAGGTATTTGATTCAAATTCAAAGACCTTTCTGTTTAAAAGGGAGAAATTACAGAGATGGCAGAGGGGTAAAGTTTTACATAGTGCTCCTCGCATCATTATCCTCCTTCCCTACTCTCCATCCCTTTACAAAATGGCATTTGCTTCTCTTTCTCTTGCCAAGACTGTTCCTCATTCCTGCCACACATTCCTTAATTTCATATAAATACCAGGAAAAATGCTATAGTCCCCGCATGGGCAAACCTCCCATTGAAACCAATGGAAATGCTACCCGAGTAAGGTTCTGAGAGCTTAGTCCTCCACTAGTAACTCAAAGGAAAGTTAGCAAGTCACTAAGAAACCAAAACACTCTCTGTTCTTCCTTATAAAAGAGGGGGCAGGAGGTGCAGGAAGGTTGAGGTAGGGTTTGAGGGGGACTATATTTAGAGAAAAACCTAAGTTTGGCATTGCTGCCAATATGAGCACATGGAGTTTCAATTTGTGGTTTCTCTTTATGCAGTACATTTTGAAACTGGAATTTAAAACAAAATATACATCTCTGTGTCTGACTGTGTATATAACAATTTGTCATTTCTTGGCGGAATTTGAAACTATTTTTAGTGCTCAGAAATAGTCTTCTGTCCCTTTCCTTTACCTCTCTCCCCCCATCTTGCTTCCAAATTAGTCTTTAATCAACCTTACAAGATTGTTAGAACTTTCCAAACTCTTGAAGTAAGGAAAATAGTGACAGGAAATTAATAATTATTAAGGAATGGGGCTATATTTTCATTTCCTTGCCCCTTTGGAGTTAAATGTTGAGTTAGAGATATTTGTCAAAAAGTTGAACAGAACCGTTACCTGCAGATTCATTTAAATGGACTCCATTCAAGAATAATGCTCTCTGAAAAAATATGTATCATTAGGAGAATCAGGATATCCTCCTAAAGCCAGAGCACTTGTGCTTTATACCAGTGCTTGAATACGCATAAAATCCCTCCTATGGGAGATGTCTGACAGTGGAGCTGGTGTGTCACTCTTCAAAACCACAGGTTTTGTTAGCAGGCACGTCAGCATGGAGTCCCTTGACCATCCATAAGCTCACCATATGCCAAACCCCAGGCATGGGAGATCCATCAAGTGGCCGGCTTGTATCAAGCTGACCAGCATCATTTCCTAGTCCATCTTCACACCTTAGCTTACAGCAGCAGTTGTCTCTGAGCTTGGAGCAGGATGCAGGTGGCCACAACCTACTGGGCTACTGCCTCTTCTCCCCACTCCCCTCCATGCCATAACCACCAGAGTGCCTGAACTCAGTCATCTTTCTGCTCCACCTGTGAAATCAGGGATCTTCCCTTAGCTTGGTCTTGATACATTCTGCTGGGCCCAGGCGACTGAGAACATGCAAAACGCAGTACTGAGTCTGGGCAATGACTTTGCTTATACGTCCCATCACCTTACTAGTGGCTGAAAATAGATGCCTAGGGAAGCACGTAAAGACCAAATAAAAAATAATTGTGTCTCCATGCAAATTCCTCAAGCTCTATGACTTTGTGGCCTATGGATTTCCTAAGCCACTGGCTTCTGTCCTTGCAGTTAATATCTGGTTGTTTTTTCCTCTACTATTTGCTCTGGTCACTTTTTGAAGCTTTGTAGACTTTTAGCCTCCACAACATCCTGTGGCAAAGAGATCCACTGTGTAACACAGTGTTGTATGAGGAAATGCCTTCTCCTCTTGGTTTCAAACCTGCTGCCTACTAGTTTCATGGCTGACTTCCTCAAATCTTATAATTAGAAAAGACAGTGAGCTGCCATTTCCTAATTGCCTTCTCCGCATCTCTCTCAATTTTATAAATCAGAGACGTTTATTCCATCCTTGTATGGGTGCCATGCCATACCTTGGAAGCTTCTTTATCACTTTTCTAGTTCTGCATTAGACAAGACAAGGTTTTTAGGTAGCTGTAATTGATATTTTGAAGTACATTTACTTCTATAGCTAGAAATACTAAACTGGCTTTTAGATCACAACAATTCTTTTCTGCTTTTCTTATATCTGGAGAGGTTTTGTGTGCTCAGTGTGTTTATGGGGTTTTTGATACTAGCTGGTCTAATAAGAGATGTCCATCCACAGGTCTTGTTTGTCTACATCCACTTGCAACTACAGTAGAAGTTTTTAAGATGGAGAATCTGGAACAGTCCACACTACTCAAGATGTGTTTTGTGCCAGAGATTTGCAAAGTAGCAGGACATTTGTTTTCTTTCTGTTCTCTATTCCTCTCCAAATAGCTCTTAAATTCAAATAAAAAGATTAGGGTTTTTTTTTTTACTGCTACTGAACATCAAGTTGCTTTTTATAGAACTGCCTGCTATCCTTCCAAGATCTCTTTCCTACAGGGTAATATCTAAAAGCACATCTGAAGAGCGTATCATTATATATGTTAATTGAGGGGGGGGGGATTTCTTAGGTGTATTACCTCTGATTTATCAACACTGAATTCCATCTGGCATTTTTTTCTTCAGTATTGTGGAGCTGATTTATTGCCTCTGCAAATCTTCATAGTGAGCTTTCATTTTTACCCCGAGTGGTCCTGTCTAGGCTGGTGAGCAAGCATTGTACTTTTCACTAGACATTGAGATCATTTACGTCGCACAGCTCAAGCACAAGCAGAGATTACTTTGAAAGCCCACTGGCAAAACGTTCAGGAATGGACCATTATTTCCTACTCATTGTTTCCTATGTCTTAGGCAGGTATGTATACTAAGATCTTACCTATCTCACAGGAGGTTCTCTAACAGGCTTTGGTGGGAGATTTTGCTGACTGCATTTAAGAAATCCAGTTGGACTTCATCAATCAGTTTCCCCTTGCCTACATGTTCATTGACTCCTTCAAAGAACGCCAGGGGGTTGATCTTCCTGTAACAAAACCTGGTTGGATTATTCCCCCATAAATGAATAAATTTTATTAATTCATGTGTCATGATGTTATTCTTTATTATAAGCTCTACCAACTTGCCTGGCACACATTTCTAACCTGTGTTGTTTCTGCTTGGAGAATTCTATTAAAAATTGGCATAACTGTCACAGTTTTCCATTACTCTATTAGAATGAGAGATCACACACCACATCCAGGAGTTCCATTATTTCAAACTTGCCTTTCTTTAGAACCCTGCAATGAACAATTTGTGATGCTGCCAATTTCTTTCTCCTGATATTTCTTAATATTTTCTATTTTTGACACTTGAAGTATTTGTTAAGGCCTTATGGTGAATAAAAATGAAAAATAAAATGTCACTTCTCTTTTACTCTGTTACCTTTCCTCACTGCTACTTTCACACCTTTGCAGTCTGCTGATCTGCATAATCTCTGCAAGGAATTCATAATATAGTTTTGTAATTAATTATTACTAGATTTGTATGCCTTTTGAAGTTGATCCCAGACTCCTTTTTAGATTTGTCTTTTTCCATCTCCACATTTGATCTATTGGAGATTGTTGTCTTTTCCTCATTTGAATACAGCTTCACCTTTTTTAGAAATATGACTTTTTTTCTTCTAACAGCCTCCCTTATTCTGTTGCTTAGCTATCCTGTATTTTGTTTATTTCTTTGGTTTCTATACACTTCAATTTGGTAGGTAGCAAGCATTTGGTCTGAACCATCAGTAAGAAGAAATCCCTACAATTTTTTCCATCTTCAAATAATCTTTTGCTAGCTGGTGTTTCGTGCCTCAAATAAACTAGAACAAGCATGTCCCTCACCAGTTCTCTCCTAGCCAATGCAGCTTTTGCAATTCTTTTCTTAACTTGTCAGTCTATCTTTACATTTTTGTTGCTTTTATTTGAGTTCCTTCAGCTACTCAGCTACCTGTGAGGACTTGTATTCCTGATGAATCTTATGTTGACATTTAGCTCTGCTTCTCACAAATCCTCTGAAATCCAGGTAAGGTCTCAGCAAGTTTGAATAGACATCTACTCAGGGATGTCAATCACAAGCATGGCTCAGATCCATGCACTCCTACTTGTGCCTCCAGACAGTACCATGATGCCACATCACCATATAAATAAACGCAAGAGAACATCTGAATCCATTCTTTTTCCAGTTGCCACGTAAAGAGACATTCAGGCAAGGGCAATACAGCCCAAAGTTGGCACTGGAGCAGGAGCCAGCAGTATCTGGTGCCAAAAAAAAATCATACGTTTCTCTTCCTCAGTCCTTTTGTGTGTACATCTCCACTCAATGAGTATTCAGTTATACCTTAGAAAGTAGAATGATTTCAAAAGGAAGGATTGAGAAAGCGCTGATGGTCACCTGATACCCAGATGGTCTAGGCTTAACAACCCGATCTGAATTAGGCAGATTGAAGGCTTTGGTCTCTGTCACTGCAAGTGAGGTCTTTGACGGCTTTTGTGCTATAAGCAGTCCTGGAACAAGATGGGGAGACAGGGGCTGGTCTCATAATTCAGTCAGAAATTTCATCCCCAACCCGGGAAAAAGTGTAGCTGAAACATAATTTGGAAAGTTTCAAATCTAACAACCCAGCATTCTCAAATGGAAAAAATCCCTGTTTCTATCAAAAGCATCCTGGCTAGCAATCTTGTGATCAAGTGACTTGGGAAGATGGATGTGTTTCTCAAGAGTTTTGAAGAAATTACTTATAAGGTTTTTCAGCCTGGTTTATTTTTAATGTCAGTGAACCTTATAGCTTTAAAATAGGACAACCCAGAGACTATGACTGGCAATTCAGGGGATAGTAAACCCCTGCAATGTGATGAAACTCACCCTGCAATGTTCACAAACATAGGTCAACAGGAGGCTAAATGGATTCACAGGGTTTGGCAAGTGAGATGGAAATTCTGAAGATTACTGACAAACTAACATCATAATATCAAGAAATTACTCTTTTGAGTATCCATGGAAAGTGTACAGCAAACTCCTGGAAAATAAACTTTAATGTGAAGGAGCCATCTGTCCAAAGTCTGGACTTATGTTTCAGCTGAACTTTATTAAGTGTTTTTGGAGCACAAAGTCTGATGTGAAAGTTTAGGTTCCTTCAACAGGTGTTAGTGCTGTTGGGTGAAGATACTCAGATCTATTGTGTTGGATAAATCATAGGAGCTGTGAGATGTAAAGTGATGGCTGCTAGGAGATCACAAGTTTCAGAAAGAATTGGAAATACAGATGTGGACATCTGGTTTTCATAGTCATGACGAAAATTATATGTTTACTACACTTTAGCACAGATGTTAATCAACCTACACATTTGTAAAACAAGCTGTCTGGTCAGTTTGCAGTCTCACACAGTTGATAGAAATGGACTGTATATTTTATTATTAGATAATACCTTTCTAAACCAATGGTCTGTAACAGAAGCAGGGCATTATTTGTGTTGTCAATAAGATGTATCCAGTAGTTCTTTCTCAAAAAAAGGGGAGGATGGAAGATTTAAGAAGAGCTTGCTACGCATTTGGGAATGCCAAAAATGTCATTCATATTTTTAAGGTCTTCAGTGAAGGCTATTGCCTCATGGTTTGAATCCTATAACATGGATGCATTATCCCCATGGTTTGAAAATAGAATTCCATGGCCGTTTATGAATTAAAACAGAGGTCCTCAAACTACGGCCCGCGGGCCGGATACGGCCCCCCAGGGTCCTCAGTCTGGCCCCCGGTATTTACAGAACCCCCCTGCCGGGGGTTGGAGGGGGAAACCAAGCAGCCGCAGATGACTGCCTGCCACTGCATCCGCGCGCCGGCCCCTTGTTTAAAAAGTTTGAAGACCCCTGAATTAAAACATTTCTCCTCCATGATACCTCGTCACCATCACAGCTGCTTTTGAAAGTCTCCTGAGTAGGAAGAGTAGCATCACCTGACATTTCTACCTGAGAAAGGGTCAAATTAGCAGCGGTTTTCAGGAAAAAAAAATTGATCATGCACCAGAAAAGTGCATACGTGTTTGCAAACATCTCTGAGAGCAAAGTCAGCACCCATGCATTTTGGGGTCCAGACTGGAGGTGGAAGAAAGGAGACTTGGTGGTATGGGACAGGATCAACATCCCACAGGTTCATATGCTAGATCTTTTTTTCTAACAACTCCAATCATCAAATATTATTTGCTTTCTTCAGCGAATTCCCACCTTAGCTGGGTCTGGGGAGACAGGCAACCTGTACTCAAAAGAAGGCCACGATTAAATAATAAGTGTTGTTGAACAGGGTATGAAACTGTGTTCCTGCCTGCCCTCAGACTGCTAGACATCATTTCATACTCTTTCTAATAGTTTTCTGGTTTGTACCTCTCAAATTAGTTTTTTTTAGTTCCTAAACCCATAGTTCTTAACAATAATGCATGCACTGACTTTTCTTATGGATACAAAAAAAAATAATCAGCAATATTTTATACACTGATACAAAAGATACTTTAACCTGAAAGGTAGCCAGGTTTCAACTTCTAAACACCTGATTGGACAAGCTGAGTTTGCTCAGAAGTGATGTGGCAGCAATAATTTATAGGCTGGGGAAGCGGGAGAGGATCTTCACAACCAGTACAACCTAGATATTGCCTGGTGCTGTGCCCGTCTTGGTTTTACAACATTGCTTCTGTCATAAACACATCTGTATATCCCTGTTAGATCACTTTGCTTTAGTGCTCGTTTCAAATGATTATAGCTTTGAAGCACTTGAGAAATCACAGTGACAAAGCAAAAACCAAAATTAAGCATAACTGAAGTGTTTGTTAAAACAAAACTGAAGCCAACCTGGCGCACTTGCATTTTATTCAGCCCTGGTGCTGGAACAGTTCCCTCCAAGAGAAAACCAAAAAAAAGTCTGAACCTCAAGAGGGAAAACAATTCAGTCCAGACTAAGGGTATTTCAGACAGTACCAGAAGAAAAACTCGGCGTGAAGGGAATTGTTTTAAGCAACAAGGGCTTTAAGGTTATTTACACGGAGTTTCAGGGCTGTCACTTTCTATGATGAAATGTTATTCCTGTTCAATATGTCAGCTTTGTCAATCTCATATGCCTGAAGTCAAGCCTGTTCATAGGAGCCTGTGTTCCCAACATCTCCAAGAACCAGAACAGTTTTCATGTAGGAACCGAAATGTAGACTTTTAGGTGTCAATATATCTGTTTGTAAATTAAGGCATATGTTTATGATGCTGGGGTTATTTTTCCTTCTTAGGGAGGAAACTTCTTGTTAACAATACCACAGGGCCAAACTGTACAAAGTGAATTTGTGCAAGAATTCAGCAAGACCACATCAGCTCTCTGACAGGAAGGACCTAAAGAAAGGAATTAGCAGGATCGGATGTGGTGCTTTCTGACAGACAGCCAAACTTAAGAAGTCAAAATAAGAAGCCAGTGCAAAAATAGATTTATGCTTAAATGAAAATGCACACAATTCCCATTTCTATCACTGCACCCTGGATTAAGCAACTATTGTATGATCGTTTTTAAATCCAAAAGCCCTGGGCTCAACGAGCCACCCATTTCACCATAAATTAGGCTGCGTTCAACAATGTTGCAGTGGCAGCATTTCTAGTGGTATTATCCCTTCTTTCTTCCCCAAAGGGACAGGGATCTGCATGAACTTGCCCAGCGATGTACATCCTGGGCCCTGCTTTGGAGCACCATGCAGCAGCAAGCCACCCCATCTAAGTCTTACCACACATTTCCTTCTGTCCTGACCCCATTCGCCACCTTGCCTCGTTTTTAAGAACAAGGTGATATTCTTCAGCCTGGAAGGGAATTGTTCCCATTGCACAAGATGGATGATCAGAAGTGCACTGAATCCCTTTTCCCGTGTGTACGAGGCTTTGCTCAAGCAGACCACATATCACAGCGATAAGTACCTGCTTCCTGAGGCAGACAAGCAAATGTCTTGCAAGAACAGTGCAAGAACCCACATTTGAAAATTCAGCCTGGAAGTGCTGACCTGTGCCCCAACAGATTTCAAGGGGAGATTCATTGTGTTGTCACAGCGCCTTGTGGCCTTAACTATTCAGCTGGCAAACACTCAGCTGGCGAGTGAGCTTCTCCTTCCAATCTGTCCCTTACTAGCTGGTGGGGACAGTGCCTTGGAGTGAAGCCCTTTGTTCCAAGTGCCTTGTGTTTAACTTGATCCTGTCTTCCCAGGTCAGGCATCTCCAGAAGTAAACATCCTACAAATGGAAGATACATACAATACTTCTAGTGAAGGATGATCCAGAAGAGTTTCCAGCTCTCTGCCTAAGAATTGCTTTATCAGGGCCAACAATTCTCTACCCTTGTTTTCATCAGCATGTTTCAGACATGCTTAAGTGAGCTGTTAGCATCGAAACATCATGCTTTATACAGTTCTGCTCCTCTCTATTGCTAAAAGACACCATGGAGGGGGACCACTGTTCAGCTCTCTTCCTTTGACAAGTAGGGGGCAACTCATTGAATTAGAAGTTGATGTGCATGAGGACAGGGAGCTGAACAGGGCACCTGGGAGTCCATCTGTGTTATCTCAGGGGACAACAGGCTTCTATCTACCCACAATGGACTTTTCAACTCTTTTCTTTTCACACCAGCTGTGAGAAGCAACAAAGTGGCTGGTGACTATACATGGGACAGCTTTACCAGGTAAGAAGATGCCACTAGAACTTGTAAGCTATACGGTGGCACTGGGAGTAACACCAGCTTCACTCATGCCCATGCCTGGGGTGCAAGTGCCCAGGCTGCACACTGCACATCTCCTGGGCAAGGAGTAAGGCACAGAGCCTGAAAAACCTCCACTCTGTTCCTTTATCCCAAAAGGTCACCATTTCTCTCCCATGAGCCAGAGCAGGAGGAAAATACGAGGGCACAAGTCACTGCTGAAGTGGGGCACATGGAGACATGAGGACAGTGCTTCTGAGGTAATTGCTGAGGTGGCATGGCTTTGGCAAGATGTCAAAAGGCACAGCTGGCTAATATAGACCCCTCTTTTCTCCAGAGCCACCTCAGAGGCAGCTATTGATTCTTAAGGCGGTAATATTCATCTGGCATCTCATTCATTCCAAGTTAATTGCTTAAATGGGTGGAAAAGGAAATTTGTGAAACGAAATGTGCTGCTGCATCAGGCATAAAGGAAACTTCGTCCCTATTAAGCTGGAAATGCTTCCCAAAGACAACACATGGGCTTTACTGTGCCGAGGCACTTAAGTTCAATTCTTCAGTGGGGCCACTGTTTAAAGAGAGCATTACTAACTCGGTCACAGCAAGCTTCTGTGCTTCAACTTCCCAGTCACTCAGTTTACTCTTCAGGATGGTTTCCCCTACAGCTTAAAAATATGACCTTGGAAAGAATCACTAAATAAGTAAATACTGGAGTCTAGCAGGGTTTTCTTCCCCAATCCAAACCCTGGCACAGGTTGAAGCCTTGCAACTATGTCCTATCTGCTGAGGAGACTTCTGTTGGTATTAAGTGGCATATTGTTTAGAGAAATAACACATTTTCGTTAGGGAAGGAGAAAACATTCCAAATAAGCTGCTAGTCAAACACACATTTTTATGCATGTCAGCAGCTTGGGAAGAAGAAAGAGAAGGGAACAGTTTCATTTTAAGTGTTTCTCTGAAGAAAAGTTCCAGTTTACATTACCATGAATTTCTCCTTCAGAGTGGTTCTCATTTCCAGGATGCAATTTTGCACTTCCTTCTCACAGCAGACTTTTTTCGCAATCTATATGGCAGTGCTCCTTTAAGAATTGGCTGCTTGACCTCTTTAAATAAAGATATTTTAGTACCTGCATTAATTCCTTGTATTTGCCATTACTACCATACAAAATGCCTTTTCTGCAGAGATAATAGCACTACATCTATTTATTTAATTGTTTGTGATGGTTGGCATCTTTTAAAGAAGCTCTTTTAATGTTTTTATTCATCACTTGATCCCACCTGTGACCCCCAATGTATTGGCTCACTGTCAGGTGAGTGTAGAGAAGCTTCATTTCACTGAATGTAAGGCCTGAGGAAGGTCTGAGTGGTATTTAAGTGATTGGCCCAAAATGCTGTCTCGGGATCTGCTGCCATTAGTTTTCTGTGCCTGTGAGCAATTTTCTCCAGAAAAAAAAACCCAAAACATTCAAAGGAGATTTTAATCCCTTGTAGAGTGCTTTTTCCTTCCTCAGCTCTCGTACTGCTGTCTGACAAGCCATTCTTTCCTTAAACCTTAACTACCCACAGCCTCAAGGAGCCAATACAACCAGTGACTGCTAAAATAGAGACCTATTCCCATGCTCCCATGGTCCTTGAGGCTCTCCAGCTCAGCGGCAGCAGGGTAAGCCATGCATTTCCATCTCCTGTGAGTTCCCAGTCCAGAGACCCTGTTCTCAGGTCTTGGCTCAGGGATCCAGTGTAGTCTGAGATGCATCATTTTGCTGGAGAACATCTCCTCCAGCAGCTTGTTCAGCTTATGTTTTCAAGTTTTCTCCAAGGAGCCTGAAAAAGTCTTCTTCCCCCGTCACCACCCACCTACCCACCCCCCTGGAGGAGAATGCCATACTGTTGTGCTTGGGCTTTTAAGGGGTGCGGTGCAATCTCCTGTGCAGCCAAAGTCTGCAGGTGACTCACTCGCAGTGATGGTAGGGCTTATCCCACAAACGTATGGTTGAGTGGACAGTGCAAGAGTTAAAAATTTCAGGTAGTCAGAGGTGATAGGTGAGTGAGAAAAAGAGGAGAAGGAGCTGCAAAGAGCTAAAGGGAACTGTCAGAGTCAGAAACAGAGCAAGGCAAATCCGGAAGAATAGGGCTGAGAAAAAAAACCCAGGAATTTCTTGAAAGTAGCAGAACAAGCTTGGTGCAGTTGGTGCAAGTCTGTAGCTGTGAATTCACTAGCCTTCCTTCAGGCATCAGCAAAACAGGCTCTTCAAACTCAGTATTCTCTCATGTCCTGCCTAAAGGAACATTTTAGCTGCTTTCTCGGTATTGAAACACTTCACTTTACCACTCTGGAAGGAGACAGCTGCAATGAGGTAGATGATGACAGCGATGTTTAATGCTCAAGCAGTGGGAGCACCATTGCCTTGCTGGGTGACTGGCTTCACCAAGGCTGAGGAAAAGGAAGTTTAACCTGGATCTTTGCACTTTAAGCCCATCCTTTTTCTGTCAGGCATGGACACAGACAACAAATCATTCCCTCCCGCTCCACCTCAGCAGCTTCCTTTATTTCTGGAGAAACTCTCCTATCCATTTCAGTGTGTTTCCAGCTTCAGTACTGCTCCCAGGATCTGGCCCCAAGGACGGTTGGTTTACTTTCTGCGTAACAATACAAAGCTAAAAGTTTCCATAAGGGTCTCTCATAATGAAAGTAAGGAGGCTGACAAAAAATAAAGGCATTAATGCTCACTCTTACTCATGTGCCACCCCTCCTCACCCTTTTGGCTCTTGTGTTACACTTGTTAGTGCAGCGTATGTGTTAGAAATAACTTCTCTCTTGCTTTTTTTAAGGGCATTGTTTTTAAACATAGGAGATTCCAACGAAACAGCCCCCACAAACACTGAGGAGGTGTGTCTGAAGAACAATTAATTTCATCTGGAGAGGTGGAAATGAGTCACAAGAGAGGCAATTGTAAGAAAAAAGCCCTTAAGAAGAAAGACTTTCAAACTGCACCTTTGAATGTAAAAAACACTTTGTCTTTCAAGTCAGAATACTGCTGCCCAGAGGAGGTGTTGTACAATGTGTACAGCATGAACATGACCTACCAATGCAGAACTTCAAGATAGCCCCCATCAGCCCATGTCTGTCATTTCTGCTCTAAGGTAGGTGGGCTGAGTGAAAAATGAGCCTTACCTGCGGCACGGGTCCGTGCCGTAAAGGCAGCAGGCTCTGCCCAGAATCGTAAGCTCTAACACAGCATTTCACAATCTTAGATGGTTTTTAAGTGAAGCTTATGAGAGAGAAAGGCTGATAGATGTTTGCTCAGGAGTTTGTTTGTGATTTGGCTGAAGACGCGCTTCCAGAAATCTGTGACCAGTGCTCTTGTACATCAATGCACTGAGTGTTGTAAATGGTTATCAAGTAACCTCCGTTTCAGAGGAAGGGTGTACAAGTTCACCAAAACATTGGTGTCCAAAGAAGCCTGTGGTGAAGGAGCCCTCTAAAGAACGATTAAAGCAGCTAAAAAGAAAACCTTGTGAGAACACTTTAGCTTTCATAAGCTTTCTACCCCTAGGGAGATGTGTAAGGAGGGAGCTGAAAGATACAGCAACACACTCATATTTGCCTGTTTGTTTGCCTTGGTGTCAGTTATCTGGTACTTGATAAATGCAGTAATTGTATTCACTGAACTGCTAGGATGATGAAATTTTACTTTCTTCATCTGCTGTGGTTCTGGCAAGAGATAAAGAGTAACTAAAATGAAGCTATAGGGAAAATGAATGGTTGAACCCTGGAATTTCAGAGCTGTGCTCAGGTTTAACTGACCACTCTCAATGAGGAGAGCACTCACTGCCTTTAGATTTTAGGCTTAGGTCAAATACCAAATTCCTGAATAAATGTGCAAACCCTCCCAGAACCCCGAGTTTGTTATATTGAGGCTTTCTTGCAAGATTTCCAGTCCATCTGCCTTCCAGAGAAATTAGAAATGGTGCTAGAACAACTCATTTCTGCAATCCCAGACAAACTGGGAGTCTCACAAACAGCTCTAGTTCAGGTTTAGTTTCAGAAATAAGGGAAGAGTACTGTAGAACACTCAGTTATTCTGCTAGTGTTTCCTCTATCAAAAAAAATAGTCATTAATATATCTGGACAAACTTGCTTTGCTTCATTTCCAGCCTAAAGGAACATCTTGCTCTCAGCTCAGCTTAAGTATATGTCAGCAAAAATGAGAAAAGAGCCCAACAATACACTAATAGATTCCAGAAATGCTGTACAATGTCAATAAAGAAGTCACTGAGCCATTTCCAAAAATCTGAAGTATTTGCAAGATATGATGAAGTGAAATAAATTGTTCCTTTTATGGCTTGTAAAAGAAGCCGTATGAAATGTACAAAGGATTCCAATGATTATCTTATCAGAAAAAAACAATAATAATTGATTTGTATCCAGTGAACTTGTAGCAATTTATTGGAAAGATTGTTTCACCTATAAGCCAAATAGCTTGATTTGTGGCATGTCATTTCCACTGCGAGCAAATTTCAGTCTAACAGAAAATCCTGTTTTGCTAAATGGTTTCATGGTTTTTCATGTAAATATTCCACAAATGCTCATGGCTCTGCAAAGCCAAAGTGAAAGCCATTTTCTCAGAAAATGTAAGGAAGAAGTGTAGTAAAATTAGTAAAAAGCTAATAGGTCAATAAGAGACATCTGATTAATAGTAATTGAAAAGTCACCTTGGGATTAGGTGTCTGTGAAAACTCTTTTTCCTACATGCTAAAGGAGGGACTGAGGTGTCCAAAGTCATCTCCAGGACAGGCAGCAGACAGACAACTGGCAGGAATCTAAATTTTGGACAAAGGCTCCTCCAGGGACACCTGCACAACACATAGGCCCTAAGTTCCTCTTGTGGAGTTGAGCCTCCCGTGGTTTTGTTCTTCAGCTGTAAACTGGAGGTACCTACCGTATTTTCCTTGCCCACCAGAATGTTGCAAAACTGACTCAGATTAAGACTTTCAACACCTGACTCTAAGGAACTGGGAAGTGTCTGAAACATTACTTTCCATTGCAGCATCAAAAATGATATCTGCTTGATCGTTTGACAGCTGAAGGGATTGGTTTCTGTGCAATCGCTAAGAAAAGAATTTGAGAATTAGATTTCCATTTCTCATTACCTTGTTTCCGTTCTCACAGGGGACCAGCTGATTGGAGATACAGGCTGCTTTTTTGGGTTTACAGAATGAGATTAGCTATCACTAACTATGGGTATCACTATTTATTCAGCTTGTCAAGATGGATTTTTTATTGCCTAGAAGGGTGTGTCTGCTCTTTACATTTTCCTGAGAAAAATGGGAGTTAAGACATACATCTAGAAGCAGCCTATAGTCATGACACGTGATATCCCAGACCTCTAACCACACCAGAGATTTCAAAGAGAATTCTAACACCTTAAACATTGTGGTGAGCTTGGCAACACTCCCCTGCCAAGGTTATTTTAGGCTGGTTCAGGTAACTGAATCCAGTTCTCCAGAATCTGGGTACTACTGCTGTGATGGCAACTTCATTTCTTGCTATGTTTTATCTTCAGCAAGCATGAGTGAATGCCAAGCACCTGATGAAGGCTAGCAATTAGTGTCTGAGAGGACACTATATATACTATATAGCTATAGATTCCGAAATGTAGAAACTCTTCTTGCATTAGTCCATCCATATACCTAATTGGGTTTTCATTTCCATCCACATCACCTTGAGACCCCTTGCTATGTAACTGATAGAAAGGCACAGACACCTTGGTAAGTGTGATTTCTAGGGAATAAACTCCTAAATGAACAGCTTGGTTTCCAAAGCAGAACCTGGTTAAAGAAAAATGTTTATTCTAAAAAGCACCACTGTTTATAATGTCCCTGAAGATTATAATCACTCCACAAAAGCTGCAGACCTCACAGTGACTGGACAATATAGGAAATTTTAATACACTTAAAAAAAAAAAAGAAAACAACCACCAGAAACAAACAAAAACTCTGCTGAAAAACTCTGCTGAAATTCCTGTACATTCAAAGGCAAAATGTAAATGTCCCCCTAGAGAACAGTCTACTGGATGATTGAGGAAGAGGAGAAAATTAAATTCAGGTGACTATATAATAAAAAACCACTACTTGCATGTAGCTACAGTATTATAATTCATGTGGGCATCGCTAACCTCTTGCTGAATTCTTAGAGATGACAAAACTCATTTGTGGCAGTGGCATTAATGTTGAAATGTTACACTTAAGCACAGTGGTTTTTCATTCTCTGAACTTTTATTATCTTCCTCAGTTTTCTGCAAGGCTTTTCCACATCTGCTTTCTCTGCTTATCACCAGCCACATTGGGGGGCGGGGGGGGGGGTTTAAGGTTTTTTCCAGCTCATATTTGTTACTTCCTTCTTTTTTTAAGGAAAAAAACCCTACCCAAACCTGCCATTAGAGAACCATTATAGATCCCCTTTCACCTCTGAGGCTTGCTTCCACACCAAAAGTTCTTGGGTCAGAACTGACCCCACCAGTGGACGCTGGTATCTTGATGCCTAATGGCCTCCATAATCTCATAGCTTCATAGCTGTGTCTTTGAGAGCAGAGTAAGGATGGGCATCAGGAGGAACAGTATGGCCCTACATGAGATACCAGTGCCAACCAGGATGGTCTTCTAGGGTATTGCCCACCGAGGAGACCCTTTACTCAGCTGTCTGTAGCGTACATGTACATGGGGCGTGGATCTGCTGAGGGAGTCCTGCGCTCAGAGATTCCTGAAGAAAACCCCAGCAGGAAAGCCTGGATGTTTGCATTCTCACCATTAAATAAGTAGCCCTGATAAGAAGGTGGGCAAACCCCTTCTATCTCATGGATTATCACTTCATCATTACAATTCACAGACTCTAACAGCCTATGATTATTTTGACAGTTGTTACCAATACCATTCCAGCTGGTTTTCCCCCCATTTCGTGCTCACGAAACGGTTTCTTTGGGGGAAGAATTCTGAGCTGCCATTAAAAGATATCCTCAGTGCTTCTCTTGACACATTGTGCAGGAAACAGGGACAACCTGGCAACTGTGCAAAGGACACCTGATATGGAATTATTAAAAAACTTTTTCTTCTTTTTCTGTCAGAAATATGTAGGATCAGAATAAAACTTGTTAACTTTCTAACTTCATGGGAGGAGGCTGAGGTACTTTCCCATGGCATGGGGAGAAGTCACTTGGGATGGGAAGACTTGAGTTGAAGAACTTGAATCTGGACCTTCTTGCACCCCAGTGGTACCTGAACCACAAGCCAGACAAGCAAGGTGGGAAA
Organism: Falco biarmicus; assembly: GCF_023638135.1. NCBI lineage: Eukaryota > Metazoa > Chordata > Aves > Falconiformes > Falconidae > Falco > Falco biarmicus. The sequence continues at coordinate 80,684,657 of NC_079288.1, read as the reverse complement.
TCCTTTTTCTTGTTCATGTTTCGAAAGGTAAGACATTGGTTATAGTGCAGGAAGAAACACCTCTGAACTAGTACAGGTTTTGTGAAATGGGACTGGCATCCTCCCCCAGAAGACCCCTCTTGCTGGGCACCTTCTGCTGCCCCTGCACACAGAATGCTCTCCTCTCCCAGCAGGAATGGCAGTGAGGGTGTGGGACCACCAGTCTCACACCAGCTCCACATCAAGCAACAGCGGGATTTCATAGAACTGTAGAATCATAGAATGGCTTGGGTTGGAAGGGACCTTAAAAATCATCTCATTCCAATGCCCCTGCCATGGGCAGGGACACCTTCCACTAGACCAGATTGCTGAAAGCCCTTTCCCATTGTGTAGGCAAAGATTCTAAGCACACTGATTTTGCGAATTCACCCTCTGACTTCATTAGAAACGTACCAAAACTAAATACGCTAATTTGCTAAATAGTCTCAAAAATCAGGTTTGTGTTTTCCTGAAAATAATATCTTCACGTTTTTGAGTACAAGTCTAAAAACAATCAATTCTTTACCCTCTTCTGCCTAAGTACCTCAGAATCCACAGTGTAGTTATCCCCTCATGTGCAGAGAGGTTGTTGGTGTGGGTTTTATTCTACTTGTAGATGAGCAACCATGGCACAGAGCAGAGAAGGGATTTGCCCAAGGCCATACAGATACTTTGTGGAGGAGCAGGGACTTGAACCAGCTTTCCCACATTCCTTCTCTGGTTCAGTAAGAGACCAAGATTATTTCAGTCAGTAGACATTACAGGGTTCTTCGCCTGACCCTGCTCTCATGTTTCACAGTGTAGCAGTCAGGTACAGTATTTTCTGCAAGTGTGTTTCACCGTGCTAGTGGTCCTGTTTACCTGCTTTCTGATGGACGTGCTCAGTATTTCCAGCAGAGAATTGTGACTGGGCAGAAAAAAAATGGGGTTTTTACCATTTGTCAGAGATCTCCACATTTTGGAGTAGCATGGTCAGGTTGGCACTGGTGATGGTAGTGCAAACTTTGTGCAAGTGGCCTTTCTGCAAATCTGCTATGTTTCTTCTTCACCAAGTAAGTTGCATGTATACATACATAAATCCCTTTTTTCTTTTAGGGTTTCCTATTTAGAAATATGCAAGACCTGCTCTGCCCTTTTTTAGGCTATAGGAATGATGTGAGTTTCTTTTTGCCATCTCCAGAATCTCTCCACTGGTAAAAATCCAGAAGCTCCTTATATCTTGTGAAACTTTGGTGTAAACAATACTCTAAATTTCAAAGATTATGCTTCCTTATAATTGCTACCAATCTCTACAGTGAAGCCTAGAGTTTCTCAAACATAATAAGAAGAACAGAGGAGGAAAATGAGATGATTAATTATTTCTATATTTTTGCTGCATTGGTACATTCTAAAACAGTGCACATGAGAGAAGAAAAAGGGTTTGAGGGATTCGAGGGACTGTTCTCATTTCGGCATGTGCAAAGCAAATCACTGTAAAACTAATTAGATTTATCTTCATATCACTGTTTGTGATAATTTCAGTCTGAGGTTAACACCTGTATGTCAGCAGAGATTGTGGGCATATATGTGAGGTGGAGGGCAGAACAGCAGTAATATTGTCCGCCTCTTTATTAATTATCTGATAAAAGATTGCTGGTGAAAAAAATACGTACTACACTGTCCTGACATTCAATGCCCTTTTGTGTATGAGTAGTTTCACTAAGGCTTCTTGGTTCCAAATATTTTTAGAACCATTTCTGGTATTTTCCTACCTAAATCTCATGTAGATCATACCTCACAAGCTTCCCCCTGTGCTCAGCTCTCCTAGATGGCAGAATTTTTAAGGACACTCGTTTGTGAAACACAGTTGGCATCTATATCCCTTATAAGAAATATGCAGGAGAGAGATTTCTGCAGTGGTCATGCAGGAATAGCAGAATTTAGATTCATTGACTGCTGCTGGAAAACTGCAGCATTCCCTCTATAAAATATAAAGATATATAGTGCTCATCCTACAAGCAGGATTTTGTATACCAACACATATATCTTTATGTGAAATATAAAATTATTAGCCAGTTAAACAGTCATGCAAATGACCAAACAAATCTCCAAACTGGGTACTGTGTGGCCAGTGCCAGCGTGAGGTCTGCTGCTCCTCTGCTTCAGTGAACCTGATCCAGAAGTTGGTGGACACTATCACCTCATCGATGCATCAAACATGTGGGGCCTAGCTTGTGTCTCTGACCACAGGCGACCTCATGTCTCTGTGCCTCTGAGAAATTATGTGTCGAAGTGCCGGGCTCCGTTGGAAATGGTGTTGTGACTTCCTGGGGAGAAGCACCCATGGAGGATTAATGAAGGTTTCTGGGCAGCAGCCGAGTTAATTCCTGCTCTCATTTCCACCAGAATAAATGCAAAACTGTGTGACAGAAGCAGAGCAGCACATCAGCACCTTAAACCCAACGTAACCGAGATCCTCTGCGTCTGCACACAGCAGCACCTTCCTTGTGGACACAGGCACGTACTGCCTGGAAGGATTTGGCCCAGGGCTTGTGGAGTTTGTCCTCATTCCCCCTGTAGACGAGCTCTCCTTGTAATTCCAAAAACGTAGTTCGGTAGCTCAGCACAGCTTGGCTGATGACGAGAGGACACAGTGCAACTTTGGAAACACAAACTGGCACGGGGAGACAGTCTTTTTGGCTTCGAAAGGACAGCGCACACATTCGGAGCCAGAATGTGTAAAGACTTTTGTTCACAAACAGAAATCCCTTGTGCTGACAGGCTCCAAACAAGGCTGACGCTCTTGTGAATGCAATATGAAAGTTGCCTTGTATTGGAATTAGCCGAGCGAACAGTTTGCAGCAAATAATTGACTCGGAAAATTTAGTGGGAGAAGGATAGTCCTCCAATGTTAAAAACAAAATAATAAAATCGACTCCAAATGCTCTACTGTTTTGACTTTGTTCTCTCTTTAAAATCACCCAGCAAATGTTTCAGAACACACTTCAGCCCAAGGGTGGCTCGTGGTCTCGTTTGTTACAAATATTCATTATTCCAGGTGTGATACTCAGTCTGCAGCGTGACCTGTATCTGTGGCTGTGGTCTGTTTGCATCCCTGGAGCCGCGAACAGATCCTGGCAGCAGCTCTGTGAAGTGGGGGGCGGGTTTCCCCCACCTTACCCATGGCAAACTGCTGTTAATGGGGTCAGACCCTCCAAGTCACACCGGGAGGCTACAGCCAAACTGGTCTTGCTCTGTCTCCGTGAGCATCATGATTTCAGAGCCACATCTTCTGGCAAAATTTTTATCTTCCTGATAAAAGGTTCTTCACTATCAGGCAAGAAAATGAAGTGTCCATATGGACACGGTCTCCTGGACTCATCTCTCCCATATGAGAACGGATGGGCTGTATTCTGGATAAGCTGCGCTTCCCATAAACTATAGATGGAGCATAAACAGGCCAAACAATTCTCTTACATGACTTCAAGACTGCTGTGGAGGGAAGAAGTTGAAGCCAGATTGTGCTGAAGTTTCTGTTTTGGATCAAAAGTCCTATATTTTACAAACTACTTCATTTTTTTCTGATTTCTTCTCAAATTAATTTCAGACCATTTTCAAAAAACAAATTACTCAAATGTCACTTTTCTCTGTGAACTTTCATGTGTTCCAGCTTCTCCAGAGCAAGTATTCTCCAAAAAGGTCACATACAGACACATAATAAAATCCCTAGATGATTTCCAACACTTTCCCCTCACTTCAGGCAGATGTGGGGCTCAGTGCTGCAGTGCTGCAGTGCTGCTGTTCGTTTCACTGCAGTCTTAGTTCCTCTGCCCTGCCTTTGTTAATTATCTTGAATGCAGCTAATTATTACTGGGTAAGTTCATTTATGTAATATGACTAACCCTCAGAACTGAAGAAGAATGAGCCAAGCCTAAACATTAATAGGTTAAAAATTACGAGATTCAGAAAAATACTAATTTTTTTTCTTTGCTGACAGCTGAGCCCCACAGTCCTCAATTTCAAGCTTTCTGCAGTGTTGAGAAGCTTCTTGTCATCTAAAAGATAAGTGCCTTCCTGCCTTGCATGGCTTGTGCTGGGAAAGCATCAACCAGCATTTTCAGAAGCCCCAGTGCAATGCGGGGACCGGGGAGGGCTGCCCTGGCTAAGCAAGAAGCAAAGCATTACTTGGAGGAGGACCTCAATGACAAGGAAAGCAGTAGGTTCATGTGATACAAGTCCATTTGAGAGTAGTCTGCGATTAATACCCTTGCGTGGTGCCCCTTGCATGAGTCAAGCCATATGTACGCTACCACTGATTGGTGGGGGCTGAGGATTTCAGGGCTTTGCTTTTGTATTTCTTGCACACCAGTCACCAGACTGTGGGTCTTCACACCTGACCCCCTGTCCCACCAGGCTGTGAGCATTGACGAGCCCCAGGGCAAGGGAATGGAAGCAGTTTTGTGGGAATTTCAAGACCAACAGCAACCCTGTAAGATCCAAGCCTGAGCCCAGGTGGGCAAATTCTAGGTTTTTAAAAGGACACTTTTACTTGCCCTTTTCTCTGCCACAGCAATGTGAAGTAGCATGCTGTTCTCTACTTCCAAGATGTGCCTCCAAACATCTTTTTCTCGGTTTTCCATAGCTATCAAATTACTTTTTTTTTTCCTTTTCTTCATTTCTTTACTCAATCGCTATCTCAGCTTGCATGAGGGAGTCTACACAAATTCAGCTGAGGGTGAATAGGAAGAGCCCTTCCACTGAATATGTAGTTAGGACTCACAGGCACAAGCATTTTCCAGCAGCACTGAAAGGATTAATTGAAATGTTGAGCCAGAGCAGTTAATTATTTTACCAAACAGTGAAATACTATTCAGCCCTCCCTTCTTACCTGCTACTGATGTAATCAAGGCCAAATGAAGCCAGGATATAAAATTACCACTGCAGTTCACCAATACTCTGCACTTTCAAAGCAATTAAAAGGGAAAGGTGCCCATGATTACTGTATAAGAAAGAGGGTTTTCATTAAACAAATGGGTGTAATGCTTGCTTTAAAGCCCTACTACTGCTTCCCGGCAAAACAAAACATACAGAACTGGACTCACTTCTGACTTTCCAGAATGAATTAATTCACTTGAGTAGAGTTACTCCAGATTTACTCTGTGAGATCAGAATCAGACCGGCTCAATGAAAGACGTTAGAGGTGCTTTTTCTTTGCATTGCTTTGCTTTCCTGTAAGCATATTTTTATCTCCTTCTATTTGCAGTTCAAATACAGGGAAAACAATAAAAGTCCCAAAGAAGAAACTAAACTGGGGTGGAGAGCAGGAAGCATATTCCAGTTTTCATGTTTATTCTTGCCACAGGAGTAAATAGGGCTTGGTTCAATGCACAGCTCTGTCACAGCACGTTGTGTTTGCTTCTGCTTATGCCAGTGAAACAGATGTGTAAGCACACTACAGTAGGCAAATTGAAACTGGCTGATGCTCAGAGTGGACAGCAGCTATCTCCTTCCAGCTTTTAGAAACTGGAACTGCTGAATTGTCTGCTTTATCAGACCTGTAGAAATTGACCATCACCCTTATGCTAAGAGTGAAGGGACCTGCACTTTTATCACTATGAATCTGCCTCATCAAATCTATGAGGGCAATGCACATTTCCCCCACTTGCATTTGCACGCTCTTCTTTACCCACCAACTCCACACATTTTTGTTTTTTAATCCACTTGAAACTTTCCAAAAAACTCAACCACCTTTGCAGAAATTTTCCATGTTTCGTTTCTGACCAAAGGTGAGTTTGGATTTTTTAAAAAGCCATAGGAAAATTCCATTGGCTGCTTGTGAACTGAAATGAAGTGCCAAAGCAAAGAAACATTTCCCTCCCCCTTTCAGAGGGTTTCTAGCCACATCTCCTTAGGGAGTGCAACACCAACCATTCAACAGACCTTAGGAAGGTCTCGCTCCACCATTCAATAAGCAATAAAGAGCCTCACCTGGACTTGCACAAGCTGTGGCAGCTTGAAAACCACATGATGCAGCAGGTTTCTTTATGTATCCAACTTAAATCCTACTGAAATCTGCAGGCAACCTTTCACTGATCTAACTACAGCTTGGCCAGACTGATCAGCAATGACACGGTAAATGTAGGCTGGCTGCTCTCTGAGTGTTGTCTGCCTGTGGCTAGTGGGACACCCGCTATCCCAAAGAGGCTGTGAGCTCCCTGCATACCTCTCTGCCTTACATCTACCTTTTTACCCCCAAAGCAAGCATTTTTCTTAACAGTTGTCCTGATTCTAGCCTGAATTGCCAAAAACGACCCTCTGCCTCTGTCTCTGAACAGAAGAGATGGCCGGTAATTTTCTACCTTTCCCAGCCAACACAGAACTGGTTAGTCCTTTTCCAGAAGAACCAAACCTTGGGATAAGGTCTTTATAGAGGTTTTCATTGAAGGAAGAGGGGGCACTATTCCATCACTGAAGGTGATCTTGCAAGTTTGGTCTTTTTTTCACTATGAATTAAAGTGAAGCTGCAGAGATCTCCTAGATCTAACAACAGAATGCCCTCCAGAATGCAGGTACCTTCCTAACTTCACTTTGGAAAGTGTGAGGCAGGCCAACCTTTCCTGCTATTTCATTTTCATTATTCTTTTTTTATTCCCTTTTCTTTTTCTTGCTGCCCATTGCAATCTTATACCTAAACTTCTAGTGCTTCTTCGTCGTACTAGTGCTATGGTGGTATCTGACTTACTGGGTACACAGCAACGCTGTTCAGCCCTCAGAAGGAGCTCTCTTGGGTAGGACTGGAACACATTAGGGAAGTTTGTTATGGCCTCTCTCTTGGCTGACACACTGTGATTGAACTGGGTGCCTCCAGAGCTAAAAGCCCAAGTTGTTGCAGGCTGAGGTTCAGAGCCAGGCTGCGTAGCTGGGAGCTGCAACAAGCCCTGTCCTCCACGGATTAGCACAGAGGGGGACTTGTGAGTGGTCCATGTGATATCTGTTCAGGAGGTAAACAGAGGATTTTAGTCTCCTGGGCTGTCAAACCAGCTCCTTTGACAAGCTCTAAATTCACTTAAAGCCATGTAATTTGAACATGCTGTGGGGTCCAAGTCTACTTCACCCTTGATACTGCGTAAATAAGGCCATTAAGATTTAGCCAAGTTTTGTGCGGTTTGTTCGAAAAACAGTCACCACGATGTCTCCTTCGGAGAGATAAGCACTCCTCTGCCAGAGCACAATAGGAGCTGCTCACATGGTGTGAATCCATGACTTTTAAGTCATTGGGGGGGATGGAGGGGGTGAAGGGGTGGGGAAGTGCAAAACAAAATTGTGTACAAAAGTTGTTAATAAGTTTTAACAACTTTGCCATCTTATGTGTATTTTCCCAGATAAAGACCTTGTATGCTGAGCTACAACCTTTTCAGCACTTGAATCATAAACAGAGTCTTGTAGGGCTTTTATAAATCAGAAATAAAATTTTGCCATAGGATGGAACTTTGCACACAACTCCTTAGCTAGAAGAGAAGCACTTTCTTCTTTTTAAGGTTAGAAAATCTAAATATTATGTAGATACCTCTAAGTGCCAGGATGTTGTAGGACAGTTTAGATTTTCTATCTTGTTGAACAGAAATGTCCATGCAGAGAACCTCTTTTTTTTTTTTTTTTTTTTTTGATAAAACCATTGCAGTGTCAAAGTGGTTCAAAAATGCAGTCTTAGCCCTCAGATCATTCTCACAGTTCTCTGAATCAGCATCACATATCACTTTTCAATCATGTAAACCAGAGGTAGTCTTCCATAAGCACTGGGTGTGAGTCTCAAAGAGGGTGACTTGGCAAACCTGTTCCAAACTTCAACAAGAAGCATAAGCTGGACACCCTTGCATAAATATTTCTGCAATAAATCAATTTTTTTTATTTGAACCATACCAACTGCTTCAAACACAGCATCTATGCTTATCTTAAAGACTGAAGAATCTTTAAGATTTTGTTGTGCCACCTCTGGGTGGAAACCCAAATTATTGCCACATGTAGGAAAATTCAGGTAAGGAGAGAGAAATCAGGAATCTAAGTAGTTCACAGATGCTGACTGAAGCCACAGGGGAACACAGGATTTAGGTGAGTTGTTATTTTCAAACATCTAAAAAGAGAGCATAGTTGGAAAAGACTTTGCTGACAAATAGTGCAAGTAAGATTTCACTGTTGGTCTTCCTTGTTGTCCCCAGTGTGACAGAGTAGGACACCAAGGGAACAGGCACACAATTGGGCAGGGTGAGAGCACTCATGAGAGTACTGAAGGCAGCCAAAGCACAGAGCCTCAAGCCACCAAGGTGGGACATGGACCCACACTCTTCTGTGCCTACAGCTCCTTGGTCAGAGCAGAGATCTGGAAGTTTGGGCATGGCTGTCTTAGAGCACAGGCAGTCAAAGTAAAGTCTTCTTGCAGTGGACTGTTCCTTGTCCAAAGAGAGCTGGCCAGGTTGTGTTACAGCTATATGCTCTCACTGGTAATATTTGCTTTATCAGTTTTGTGCCTTACATCATCTGTATGGCATGTAACAAGTTTGCAGCAGTGGGTTAACCCTCTCTCTTTTGCTGATATTATCCTTTGGAAGGCTGTGCTTGCAGGAAGCTGAGCATAGAGCTGTTTGCATATTGATCCATCCCCACCCTGAAGGCCAAGGAAAGGCTCCCACTGATTGCTGTGGGGCCAGATCCCCCACTGTTTTTGCAAGAAGAAAGCCTATAAAAACAACAGGGAAGTTGCTCCTCCTGGAGCTGGCCTCAGTCCCTCTGGTCAAGACCCTCTTCAAGCCAAATCCCACTTTTCCAGTCCACCCTTAACTCCCTGAGACTTTGTGGCTTTCCAAGTCTCTCATCACTCCGTTCTCCTTCAGGTTTTTTAAGTGCTTCTGCACACAAATCTCCTTGACGGCTCCCTGGTGTTTTAGCTCAGCAGCATCCCTTTGCACTGTGAGCCATGCAAGACAAACACTGTCATTACATTACAGCTGGAAAGGAGACAACGTCGCCCTGCAAAGCAAGCAGCCATCTCAGCACCCAAGCTGCTGGTTGCAAGTCTTAAGGAAGGGGTGTCGAGGTGTGTCTCGGCTCCACTTCAGCACACTCGTGGGCCTTCCTTAGCCCCTTGGTGTTGCTTTAATGATTTTTTGTATGCCTGATGCTCTGCCCTTTGCCTAAGCTTCCTCCTGTTCAATGCAAGGCTCTCAGGTTTTCAGCCTTCTATGTGGAAAGGACTATTCGTCTTACGCTGAGTGAGACTTTGGGGAAAGTGAATGAACAGAAGAGAGCACTTAGAGCCCAGACGTTGAAAGGCTTCTTACACAAAACACAAAAGAGCTTTTCTTCTCATCAGTGTTTTCAGGAGACAAAAGAAAACACATTTTCTGAAGTGTTCCTTGGAGATATTTTGTTTTGAAGTGGTTAAAGAATTTCGAATGTGAGATAAGGGGGAGACACTGGCATGGAGCGAGGATAACAGCTTGTTCCTCCGAGGGCTAGGATTAAATTGCAGGGAATGCTGGCACTCAGCCCAAGCTCAGCTTCCCCAGCCCCAACACTTGCTTAAAAAGGTAGAACTTGAAACATGTGCTTTGCACTCTCATCTTATCGTCACCCTCCTGGCTTCAACCATTGTTCATGTGCTCTGGCATTCACAAAGCCTGCATCTAGGTTTTGCTCAAGACAGCATTGATAAGCCAGATGATGAATGTGGAAAACTCCTCCCTGGATCAGGACTGTGTTTGAAATTGCTGGCAAACAACTCTCCTGTTGTTTTTTGTTCGTCTGTGCCCAGTACTGGGGCAGCCCCATTCTGCAGAAAGCTGCATGGTGATGCGAAGGAGATGCTCCGCTTGCAGGTGACACGTTATCAGATTGACAGTACTTGTTGCCTGATTATGCCAGCTCTTGTTTTGACGCGACACAGCTCAAGATCTGTTCCATGCACAGTTCCCACTCTCTCTCCTTACCTGCTGCTGCTCTTTTTTTCAGCAGCAAAGATTTACTTGCAAACATTTGAAAAATAACATTATTTGAGCCAGAAACTCTCTGCAAATCACTCGCAAAGTCCTTCCCTCTCAGTCTGCAAGCACTGCTGACAGATTTGAGATGTTTCACCTGCCTAACCTTCAACACACATGTTCTCACAGCAGATGGGAGAGTGAGGATTTTCATGTACTCAAAATCAGCGTGGAGTTGTAGATTAGCCAGGTCTGTGAATCAGAAAACACTACGAGACCCTTTCTGCACACTGACAGGGAGTGTCAAGACCTGTGTTTGCCTACAACCATTTATCATGGCTTGGTATGTTCAAAAGTGTTGTTGTTCTTCGTTAACTCTTTCATCTGTAAAAGGCCAGGATCTTCATGCTGTCTCTGCTGCCACATTCCCGGGTCTCCCAGGTTAATTGATTAATGAAGTGGAGCTGCTGGTATCTGTGGAAAAGAGGGCATCTTGGTTTAATGTAGATACTACAATGATGGTCACCAGGGGCCTGAGGTAAACACAAGGGCCTGGTATGCGAAAAGACAGTGCCCTGAAAACCTTATGTGCTAAATAGCAAGGCAGAGTACTTTTAAAGTAAGGGAGGAGGTTGGAGTGGATGGAAACAAGGGCAGGAAAAACACAGGGACTTGTCTAAGATCATACTAGGTGGCATCAGGACATCTAAGAACTCAGGTCTCAGCCATGTGTCTTAGCCACAAAGAAATCGACTTGCAATTTTAGGAACATATGTCGTTAGGTACATGAGCTATGTGTAGATTGCCGGCTTACTCGTTCTCTCCCGTCAAGAAATGATGAGCAGTCCTGTCTCTAATCAGGCAGAATACAGGGATGCACACTGAGCCGTAAACCTCCCCAGCTCACTGCTAAACCCAGCCGCTGGAAGAGAGTAAACCTCATTCTCCAAAAGCAATTTTGGCAAGCCCCAGCCTGTCTGGGTTACAGATTGTTCTACACTCATAACTCTGCTTGGTCCCATCATAAGGACAAGTCCCAAATCCAGCATATGTAAGCACAACCAGTATTCCTGCACGAGTTAGAATTCCCCTGGTGTTAAAAGAGAGTCATAAAACCCACTTCCCAGATAGGATGCCAGAATGTACTGGGACTGGACTGGGGAAACAGATGCCCCATAAAAAAAAGAAAGGTCAGTTTGAACCTTGATTTTCCTGTGGTTTGGAAGGTGCTATGTGTCTTGGGCTGGGTTGGTTTCATTTATTTTAGGAATTCTGGAGACAAAATAGGGATTTTAGCCTATGTATCTTCAGGAGTTTGTATCATAGTTTGGCCTGCGTTGCCTCTGACATATTGTATACATGCAGCTTTATTTAAGTAACAGCTGGGGTATATGCACATATGCCGTCTATCAAAGATTGGAGAGAGAAATGCATGAGCTGGTGCATTTTTCTATATTTGCTGTCATCGCGTTCATGTAAAAAGAATTAAGGCTCAAAGGAAAAAAGATCTTGCTGCTCCATCTGACCATGGAAATGTTCTTCCTTTAACCTTATGCCCTGCATGGTTGAGCAACTGTACAGAAAAATCTAAGTGGATAGTACAGAGATCAAAAGAACTCCATCCATTATAAATTATTTGAGTCTCTTGCACTTCAGAAAAAAAACCGGGAGTCAGGTTCTGTTTATGCTGTTGTGGGTTGTTGTTGTTTTAACCTGTTAGTATTTGTTTCTTTAACTTCTTGTTTTGATGCTGGTGGTGCCCCTCATCCAAAGCCTAAGGAAATCATTAAAACAGAGACTGTCAGCTCTCTGGAGCTAGGACTCTTTGTTTGGCTCTCTTGGAGTAGTGGGTAGCTGCTTGAGGATATAAATAAAAGTGATTTTGGGCACTTTCGTGGATGGATAAACCTTAAGTGACCAAAGTCCCTAGGGGAAAATGGTGTGTCTCTATTAGAGCTTTGCAGAAGGTATCAGAATCCCATTTCCCTGGGTAATGTGGGTGATATGCATGTGATACAGGTGACAGGAGGGCCTGGGGGAGGTCAGAGCACACCTTGTTAGAAGATGGATGACCTTCCACTTGAAGCGAGATGGTGTCTGGCTTTGAAATGCATCGTTTTGGTAAAATCACCTCTCAGCAGAAGCACAAGACCCAAATACTGGTTACAGCTTTCTTTAGGCTTTCTCAGGCAGCAGAAGCAGCTGGACTTCGAAACACTGAATCTAGGTTTGGATACCCTTTGTTCTTCACGCCACATTAGAGAAGTCAGTGAGGCATAAGAGAAAGACATGAAAATCGTAATTCTCTTCTGCATATCTCACCTACAGATCTACAGATTGTCTTCCCCCATCCTCAGAATACAGAAGCTGACATTTTAGAAAAGACCCAAAGCTGATCTAATCCAGTATCTTGGACTCTGACAGTAGCCAGTGGCAAATACTTGAGATAACTGCACTAAACCATGACCACAGGCAAACCTGAAATAATCTCCTCTCTCAGAATACCCATCCTGCGCTGAAATAGTTAAGGAATGACTTAAGCTCTGAACCAGAAGATGTACTAGCCTTTAAAATGTGTGTGCTATTACGATGTGTAACTTATACCTGGGTATCCTCATTATTGCTAGGAATGTATTTTTTTTTTAAATGGCTCAGCAGCTCCCTGCAGCAGTGAGTGCCTCATGCCTTCATGTATGGTACCAGGAGATGGTGTTTCCTTTTGTACTTATTTCAGATCCTCTGAAAGCCTTTTCTGTTGTGAATTTGGAGAAACTTCTTAGGATGTCTCCCAAAAACGTATTTCTATCACGTTTTCTGATATTTACCTCCTCTCTCACTTGATACAACCACCACTTAACATGGGCCCCTCCAGCTTGAGGAGCTTTGCCCTTAGGAACATTCTTCCCAGCAGTGAAGGCTCATATGCATCTCAGCTAACTTAAACATCTCAGCAAACTGACCTAAGGAGATACTTCCAGAGGCCAATTGAGAGGTCATGGTCTTGACTCTGGGAAGTGTCACACTTTCTCTGTGGCTGGAGGTGAAGCTGAGGTTCCCAGTACCAAGTGTCTTGAGCTGGGGGGATCAAGGCATGCCCTTCATGAGTCTGCTTACAACCACCCCCACCAGCAGCCCATCTGCATGTCCTCTTCAGGTCTTTGTCTTGACTCAGTGGAAACACTAAGTCTAACCACACTCTGAGAGCAGATACCTTTCAAAAGATGGCAGAACGTAAAAAAATACCGTAAACCAGTTAGAGATTGCATTCAGATTGGTTTTAAAATGCTACAAAGCTCAGCAAATAATAGCAACTGAGTTTTGCCTTCACAGTCTTCTCGTGACCTGAAATACAGCAAGTGCCAGATCATGTCTTTCCCTTCCCGAGCTGCTGGGTGCAAGCAGAGCTGTCATGCTGTTCCCCATTAACACCACCACCAGTCTGCGCCTCACACCCAGACTTTGTCACAGAAATCCAATGGCTTGCATGAGCTGTAGGTGCATTTCTAAGACCTAGATTTCCTTGGAAGCATTTTCATTACTCATAAACAACATTTTCCACAGGCCTAACTGTAACTCAGTCTCTGAGAAGACTTGACATGGATGCCACGTATCTCCACAGGCTTGCTCTTGTCCCAAGCGTGTTTCCTGTAATCTGCTGCAAGTAACATCATTTCACTTGCCTGCAAGACTAGCCAAAACCTTCATCTGAACTCTGTGCACTGGTTCTGAAGAGCTTCCCCCTTCCTTTCAGCATGTTGATTTTAATCTCCTGTATGGAAAAAACTGTTAAATCCATATGGACTGATTTTGCCATCAACAGCATTGTACCAGCTTTTATCCTACTGTGAAGTGCTGCCAGATCAGGAGAGTGGTGTTTTACTGTCACCCTGCCTGCAGCAACTGACAACACTGGACAGGCGTGTCCTGTGGTTCATGTTTAACTTAATCTATGGCTGTCAAAATTACTGGATACTATCAAAAGACAGGAAGAAAAGAAAGGAAAATCTTACTTCCAAAGGGCTGTGGGCAATGGGTGTTGAAACTGGCATAGCTGAAATGAGAAAGTGTCAGAGTGAGGCAACTTATCGTTAGGAATTAAGAAAAACGAGGATGAGCTGTGAGGATAACCCAGGTCTGCTGTGTATCCTGCAGTGCAGACTGCAGGGCAAAGCTCTTCACATCAGGAGAGCATCAGATGAGCCCAGACCTGGGTCTCAGGGCACCAGCTCTGCTCTCCCAGTGGAAATGGTGCCATGGGTAGGGATGTGATCTGTATTTCTGGCTCTGCCTCTGCCTCTCTTTGGAGCTGATGTGAGACTTATGGTAGATGAATGCATTTTGAGGGTGAACCACTCTGGTTTCTAGCTGAGGTCACCTCTTGCATGCCTTAACTTTGCTGGAGAAAGCAAGGTCCATAGGGTGAAACACTTTGAGACAAGAGCCATATAAAGCCCTGTATGTATGGCTATACATCATCTCCCGCACCACACACAGACTTCAGCAGGCTGTGACCAGTTTCATACCTGTACCCACCCTCCGAAAGGTGCTTCCTCATGGCTTTTTATGTTTTAGCAAAACGTCTGGGCAAATAGTGAGCGATGATTTCCTTCAATTGTTGCCGCCATCCTCCACCACCCTCAAAATTATTCGTTCTAAAGGAAATTTAAAAAAGCTTTTGTTTGAGAATTCCCTCCCTCTAATTGAGTGCATTGTACAGAGATCAAAGCACGGGGTTTAGTGGGTCTTGGTAGGCAGGAGTTTTTCTGAACAGACTCCAAGCTTTTGGTACAGAATGGGTCAAAACGACCTTTGCTTTCCCCACCTCCCACATGCGTACATTAGTGACTGCTAATTCACATTAGCTGGCATGGACTAGACTTAGCTTCTAGATCAAGTATTCTTACAGCCTTATAGTTTTCACACAGAGTGGAAGAGTAAACAGTGCTCCTAAATTGCACACATTTGAATCTTAGAGGGTTGCTCTAGGAGAGAGAATGTCCCTCTCAAAGGGTTTTTGATGGATACATTTCACCTCCAACAGCTTTCTGCTTATGAGAGCAAGCAGCTTTCTGCTTATGGGAGCAGAGTGGAGGGAAGTGGAGGGAAGACTGAACCCGTGGCAAGCTGCCTTCAAAGAGATCCAGATTTCATGTGTGGGTGAGTTTCCTGGTGCAGTACTCTCATAGGTGGGCAAAGCAAATAACAGCTCATTTTATACTCCTGAACACAGAACTCAAATGTTGAACTTGGGCAGAAACATTCACCACAATGAGGAACACAGACTGTTAAAAGACCTAAAAAAAAATAAACAAGTGAATTTTATACATCACCCGTGGGGAAAACCTCCTCCCACACACAAGTGTCAGATGCTAGTCTTAGCTTGACTGTTGCCTGAAATGCTAAATCACTAAAAAGGGAAAGGAGATGGGCACCTTATTGTGGCTGGTTTCAAAGCTTTGTGCATGTAGCTAATGACCTTTGGAAGGAGCCATTCGTCACCTGCAGGAAGTCCTGCTTTTAGAAGGGTTATCAGAGGAAAGCAGCGGTGGGATGGCTCCAGAGAGAAGTACTTCATGGAAAAGGGCAAAAAAGAAGAGCAGGGGAAGATAATGTGAGGATTTACTCATAAACAGACACATTTCACTGCTGCCAAATCAGCAATCTTACTAATGAAGGTTTAGAGAGCCTCTTGCCAAATAACTAATATTACAGTGTGTGAAAAAGCTCAGGTTTTCTAAATGCATGCCTCTAAATCTCCAGCCAAAACCAGCTGAATGCTTCCTCATTTAATACTCAGTAAAAAGTTTTATTTAAATGTATCACAATGCATTCAGTGTTTCTACTACACTGAAATGCAATTTGTATAATTGAAATCCTGAAAATACCACCGCTTTTCAGGTTTGTTCAACCTATCAAATACATCATATTGCCCAGCGCTGCTGTACTGGGGAGTGTTTTGAAGAGAGACAGTAGTCCAAAAGGGTATTCATGTTACAGCAGTTTCTCAGTCTCAGACAACTTTTTTTCCCTAATTTTCAAAGTCTGCAACAATCCATCTGGAATTTTAAATCGATGATCTTCTGGAAGAGTCGGCTTTTCTTTCTGGAAAGTTTGAAGTAAAAATGGACAAAGCGTCTTTGAGACCTAGAGGTTCAACAAATGAGGTGTTTTCATTCTTAGAAAAGTTGCCCAGTTTGTGTTTATTTTGGCTCATCCAATCATATATGGCTAGAGCTACAGACAACCGGGGAGGATCAATGCTTTTCACCAGCTCTTAGTAATGTTGCTCAGAGACAAGGACTGGAGACCTGGCCCAACAGATGCAATTAAAAAAATGGGCCAATATGCTTAAGTTTAAAGCTGAAAATCTTAACATGGAAGATCACTGAGTCCAAGAAGCAACTAAATCACATTTGCCTAAATGGATAACGTTCCTCACATGAAACTCTGCCGTGTTTTGAAAAGGAGGACTGTCAAACCCAAATTAACAGCAACATAGTTTTTCCACTGGTTCACTTAGAGCTTATTCCCTTGCAGACCTGTCTCCTGAGGCTGCAGGAGATGTCCTGCTGGGCTCAGCTCTTCTTTGGTGCCGTCTCCCCTTCCCAGCAGTGCAGTTAATTTTCTGCCTCCTTTGCAGATCCTCAGCTACGCCCACAGGCCACCTTGGATTTCCCTGACTTTATACCTATTTTCTTCACCTCATGGCTCATTGGGGTCAAATAACTCTTGACTTTTTTAGCAATTGGAAGTCCATTTCCCCCCACCAGCCACCCACTTGTGACTATTCTAGCATTACATATTTGCGAAGATGCACCCAGGCTGAGGGATTCTCTGAAGCACAAATTGGCGAATCTTGTTGTGTGCTTACCCTTTTCCTATGCTTTTTCTTAGGCACCTGCTACTGGCCACGGCTCAGAAACAGAGAGTGGGCTACAAGGGTCTTTATACGATCATTCTCACGTTACTGCATTCTTACAATGCATCATTTATGCCATGCCATAATAACTAAATCTGTGTGAGTGACAAGGCTGTGTTGTTTTTAGGAAAAAGGATGTTTCTTCTTTTAGGTGGAGCACTGATCTGTGTGTGTTTATAAGCTATTCTCTCTGTCTTATCCACAAAGGAAGTGAATTTGGGACTCTCAACTCAGCAAAACCTGTGACTGCAGTCATGATAGCTCAATGTAGGCAGGCTGTTAACAACAGCACTGACAATATGCTGACACTGGCTTTAGCAACAGCACTGCGAGTAAATAGCACAGTCCAAGGAGCATTCATATGCTGTCACCAAAGCTCTTGCTGTGGAGTCTTTGCTGCTACTGCAATTTACTCCATACGCGTACTGTCCATTCAATTTTCTCCTGGAAAGCTAAGCCTGACTGTAAAGACTCCTGCTTTCCCAAGTGCGATACCCAATGTGAGCCTGAACTGAGAGCATCCCAATGGCAAAAGCTGTTCTACTCTTCTATACACAACTTGGTTTCTGGAGTGTAACCTTTAGGCAACCTACAGACACTGGAAAGACAAAAGGCCCATGGAAATCGCACAGCTTCACTTCCACGGGACTGCGACAGTCAGCCTTGAATTTTGAAAAACCCTGTCCTTTGCAATGCCAAGACATTTTGGAGGAGTCACAGGAGGCTGAACCAACACCTCACCCTTCCTTGCCCTGCTCTGCCAATACAGGATTAGATAAAGTTCACTGTGTCATATTATCCAAACTATTAAAGACTAGCATGAAATGACACATGGCAAATGCCCCTCTAGCCAGTAGATTACCACCATGTAATCATGTGAAATTTAATGATAGGAAAAGAGAGCAAATATTTTTCTTTTCTAATGAAAAATATGCATATGCAGCTACAGTAATAACGTTTGTCTGACCTTGGCCTGTCTGCCTCAGTAAATATGCAAAGTGCCTCCTAGGAAGAGTTCAGGACACTGAAGAGTTTGGAAATTGCCTAGGATAAATCATAAACAACACGCCTGCCCTCTAAATTAAAAGCCAAGCTAATGAAGGAGTACAGTTCCCAAATACAATACTTGATGGTTGTAAGCTTGCCTGTGTTAGGTTGTACACACACAAGCACTGGTGAAATAGCAAACCATTTATAAGGAGGGAAAAAATAATTTCAGGCCCTGGATGGGAGGATAGATGGGAGAGGAGCTGCAGAGTCAAGGCTAGTGTCACTTCTTCTGCAGCCTTCTAGGCAATGTAACTATTCTTTTCAATTTACCGCATAAGCTGCCTGGATAAAGAAGCTGTTTCTCTACAGCACGAGGGTACTCTCTGTCTCTGGAAAGTCTCAGTCACATGGAAACAGAAGTGGCAAATGCTGGCAGCATTAGCATAGGCATTTTTCCATCACCCATGCTGAAAGTTGTTTTCTGTCTTCAATCGCTTTGACATAAATGGTCTGATTCTGAAAAAAAAAAAAAGTGTGTGTGCAAAAGGAACTGCTGAACACAGTAGCAAGAAAACTTGTTTAATGTGCTCATTTAGTTGCTGTCATAACCTGGGTATTTTCGGGGTTCATAAGTTGCCCACTCTGTTGTGGAAAAATCATAGTTATAGCTTTTCAAAATGCTGAGATAACCGTAAAAAATCATGAGATGGTGAGAAATTAGCAACATACTTTTACTAATTTAAATTCTAAATATTAAAGCATCAAAGTTCATATTCTCAGCCTCTTCTTTGCAACAGCTGCTTGTATTTTTATTTTCATTAAAAGGTGAATTCTTGTGTAGATGCCCATAGGAAAACAGTCATAAAAATTCATAGAGGCCAGTGATTTTGGTTTAGTCAGACGCTTACCACTATACGTGCAGACAAAAATGTCATGGGCTTACCACAGGTCTCACAATCTTCTGTGTTTTTGCTGAAGGTCCACTGG
This sequence comes from Falco biarmicus, assembly GCF_023638135.1. Classification (NCBI taxonomy): domain Eukaryota; kingdom Metazoa; phylum Chordata; class Aves; order Falconiformes; family Falconidae; genus Falco; species Falco biarmicus. Next base: position 80,665,790 of record NC_079288.1, on the reverse strand, counting down.
CTAGAATAAAGAGATGTGTATGAAAATCTAGCTTTCAGTCAAAAAAAAAAATGAACTTCTAGGCATTAACATTACAGAGAAATATTTGTATGTGTGAAGCTGAGGTTCGGGTGGTTATTCAGATATTAAAGGCACAACTTTTGCAGTGAGATGTCAAAATTTCAGAGTGAGTCACTTGGATCTGAAGGCTTGGCTGAGGGTTTAGACCATGGGGTTGGGATGTTAATGGTACCACAAAATTATCAGATGATCTGGGGGAAAATCTGATCTGGAGCTAAGTGCATAGGCAGGCCACTGGTTTATATATGTGCCTCTGTTACAAGGGGGAGTGTATATACACAAACCTGTCCATGCATATTAAAAGAACCCTTGTCTATTTACAGCAGGAGGTTCTGGGAGCATTGAGAAGTGACTCCATCCCCAGTTGTTTACACCGCCGTAACATATAATGCAATGATGCTCCTAGCTTGCAAACCTGAGATGCAATGGCTGCTATCAACAAATGCACAGCCTGGATTCATCTCTAGCAGCAATGAAGCCTGAATCTTAAAGTTCTTATGTAAAAAGCAGCACGTGGAGTGAGTTCCCAGCAGGACTAAGACTGCAGCAAACTCCCCTTCCTAAGAAGGGAAGGGTCCCCAAGCCCCAGTGGAAGGGATTCAATCCCCAATAAAACCGTCTGGATTCAAACGGGTCCTCCCAAGTAAAATGTCTGGCTGTTCACTGTGTCACCCTCAGAGCCATCTTACTCTTGGAGGAGGATCAATATTATACACCTTTGAGCCTTGCTGTTTGGAAGGTTACTGTAGGAAACCAAGTTCTGGTGCTCTCAGAGCATCCAGAGACACCAAGACAAAAACCACCACTCATACACAGCCAGCGGCTGAGTCCCAAGCCCAGGACTTAAAGAAAGAGCTCACGCTACAGTAGCAATGGTAAGCCAGAGGCTAGCACAACATCCTTGCATGTGAAAGCTGAGATTTTGTGATGTATATAAAACACTCACAATGAATACTTCAAGATCTCTGAACTCTGCTCCCTTTTACCACTTGTATGAGTCAGTAACCAGGTTTAGACCTGCAGCCTTTCAATAACTCCACCGTCCCTGTGACGTAAGTCACAGATGCAGGCAGCATCTGTCCCCAGTGTCCCCACCAGCATAGGACAACACTAGGCATATATATGCTTACACAATTACTTGCAGGGCGCAATACATACCAAGCAATGCAATTCAGGATGTGCTTCCCTGTATCAGTGAGCAACCTGCGGACAGCCGGAGTGATGCCTTTGCTTGGCACCTCTGCAGAGAGGAAACAGGCACCACCCATCTACAAACACAAGCTGAAGAATTAGCTCTTCTCCAGCAATCGCAGAGGGATATTCATCAGTCTGTGTGCAGCTTGAATATGGGTATGTAGCCCAACACCAGGCTCCTGAGGCAGCAAATCCAGCCCGTGCTTTCTGGAAGCTGCGGGACAGAGCGGATGAGTCTGGCTATGGAGGGTCAGACCCTTGCTCAGCTCCTGCCTCTGCCTTCCAGGACCTCAAGCAAACTATCTGTTAACTCAGATGTCAGGTGGGTGAATGATGGGCAACTCCTCCACAGGGCAGAAACTTGAGGTCATGGCTCTTAATACAGCTATGAAAGGCACATCAATATTCACTCCAGGCTGCAGAAGCGCTGGGGCTTGTACTGTCTTTGAGCTGGTACATGAGCACATTCCTCCCAGGTACAACGGGGCTGCGGAGCCTCTTCAAACGCAGGCTGCAGCTTCCCGTGTGGCCACAGGCAGGGCCAGATCCTGCTGCTGAGAAGGAATGCCGTCAACAGTTCTGGGATGGAGCAGCCTGGATCCATTTTCCCAGATATTTATTTGGGGGATATTTTTGTTTACCCAGCTCACTCATTTGCATTTGCTGCTTTGCTATTTCATCTCATATGAGCTTGCTAAGCAATTCTGCACGGCTGTGAGCATTGGCAGAGTGCAGTCTTCCACCAGACTGTTACTGGGACTTTTCTCCACCTCTACAGAGTGAGTCACTTGAGCACTCTCTCCTCCCCTCTTTTCTTTCTCCCTGGGCAGAGACATGTGCGAGACACAAAAGAATAAAAGTCCTCCTGTGAACTGCCAGGCGAGGGCTGAGATGCTGACACTTCTTGCCACAGAACTGATAGGACCAAGTTTATAAAAATAAAACTCTACAATAAAGAGCTCAGGAGACTGTTAAACTCAAGAAGAGCCATTTTCTCAGCTGAGGAAGTCTTCTGGAAATCCTCCCCCTAAAGGATTTCGCCCTGGTTTCCTTCTGTTGAGCCAAATTGCTTTTATTTTGATCAAAGCATGACTCCCAGAAAGGCGTTCAGTATTGATTTGAAAATGTCTTGCTTCCCACCCATAGTTTGTGCTAAGGGTTAATCAGCCTTGCTGTTTTAATTTGGTTTTACATGCTTTATTTCCCCTGAGAATTTGACTGCCCTTAACTTCCAGGCTGAGCTTCTTCTTACTGGTTCATTCTGGCTGAATTTGAAAAGCCCTTGTAGTGCCGGGTATCTCTGGAATGTACCTGGACGCTTCATCAAGTCAACTCGGTATTCAGTCTTTCTTTTATTGTCTTATTTATCTGGGGGACAGGAGAGAAATTGGATCTATGGAAATGACCCTAGGGAAGTCACAGGTAACTGGGGCTGTATCCAGCTCTGGAGGGATTACCCCACCACATCACAAGTTTGATCATGTCTTCTTTTCTTTGCAAGCCAGGAGGTTCTGGTGGTCCCCTGGTGGGGGTTGCTTTCTTCACTGACCCCCTCTGAAACCCATCCCTGCCCCGGAGAGCGTGTAGGAAGAGTTACAGGGAAATGCAGCAACATGATGGCATAACCACTCAGTGGCCGAAGGAGGACGGTGAGCCCAGCCTGGTCACCAGAGCACTCTACCAGGAACCAATGTTTCTTTCTTTTCATGACTTCATTTCCCTTTACATAGCCAGTTTCTCATCTTCCTTTGCATTGGCACCTTTAGTCTTAGGGTCTGTTCTTTTCAGTTTCTTGTCTTCTCTCTCTGATTTGTAGGCTACAGACTCCTGGGACAAAGATCCTGATCTCACTACATCTGCATGGCACCAGCAGCATCCCCTGTGCAATGGGGCAAAGTTGTGTTCCCAGCGTGAGATGTGCTACTTGTCTGTGGACATGGGCTTTGAGCCCTTCTCCAGTGCATAGTTCTTCACATGAGTCTGCTTCTTGACGTGTCCAGCAACTTTCTGTTGAAGTAAGGGTCCGTGCCTCAGTTTCCCCAACCACTGAGAGTGTTTCAGTGAGGTTATCAGTATTATTCATGGAGTCACACACTTTCCTGGTGGGAACAGGACCAGAGGTCTGGTGAAGAGGTGCTCTAAGTGGTGGCGTTCAGATATGAAATTGCTCTGATTGCCAGCACTGCTTGGTTCCTTAGATTTTATAACGAAAGGCATAGCCTTTGCAAGTGGCCAAAAAGGCATTTTTAGCCGCAAATGCAGAAAGGTCCCATTTTGCAGCCTAATGGCAACAGAATTTCACACCCTTTCACTCTGAGATGGACCTAGGATTTCTTCCCTCAGTTTTTCCTGCCTCAAAATCCAGGTTGGTTTGTTGAAATAAGAAGTAAACATAATGACTTTAATGGGATGAGCTTGTGGGGCTGTTGGCTGACTGAGGCCACCCAGCTAGAGTTCAGCATGAGACAGTCTGCACCTTATAAGGCCAAGAGATGAAGGCATTTAAAACAAAAAAATAAAGGATCTGAACATGTTCTTTAAATCACGGTGCAGGCAATTTTTTTTTTCTCCTTCTGGTTCATGACAAAACCTGAAATATGCAAGTGAATATAACGTCTAACATTTGTTAAACCCAGACTGAAGGCCAGCCAGATAGCACTGAAAACAAACTGTGAATATTTTAAATGGAGTGAGATATACATGACGGAGTAAATAAAGGGCACATACCACATAAGAAAAATTGGACAAAGTTCAAATGCTATTCGTCTTGGAGAAAAGCTTTTGAGCAGAGCAGCGCAGCTTGGAAACACTTGCATGCGCATTAGGGTCCATTATGGTCAGCCAGCTTTTGGGAGCAAGGGGAGTCAAATCATTAAAAAGAAAAAGGAAAAAAAAATTGTCATCCCAGGTATTGCATGCTATTAGGTAATCATGATTCTGAAGAGCTAGGAAAAGAGAACAGGGGTTGTATTAGGCAATAGATGGAAGTGATCCAACATGTCAAGAGTTCAATGCTACTTCTAGGTCTTAAGTGCTAATAAAATAAGCTCTTAAACTGCTGAAGGCACATGTCCAGCTCCAAATGCTTTTCAGTTCCTTAACAGCTATTATTTTTTTCTGTCTGATATAGCATTTTTAACTCTAATTCCCCAGGCTCAGAGATAGTCCCACATTCTGCTTGTTTCGTCTTTCTTTGGGCGATTTTTTAGTTGACCATTTTGGAAATCGAAACTATGAACTGAAATTCCTGCTGTACGTAATGCCACTTTTCCAGTGTTTAAAAACATATCTCACTCTGCTTGTGGATTTGGTGGGGATCCCAGCTATGAAGAAAGACAATCTACACAGCACATACAAGATGGAAAAAGCTGGATATACTTTACCCATAAATCAGGAGTTTGCTTTGTGCAAGCAATAGGCCGAACTCTATGACTGCAGAGAAGTTGCCCACAAGAAAATAATAATAAAAAAAAAGGCCTGAGAACAAAATTAGTATTTTTAGAAATGTCAGGAATGGGCCTTGGAGCTACAACTAGAAGTGGTAGCTCAACACCCCAGTACCACTGACGGAGATTTTGAAGCTCTCAGTAGAGCTGAAACAAGCTGTCTTGGAAAGTTTATTCTTGTGAGAGAGCTGGAGACAAACTTGCAGGTCGGCAGGAGAGCTAACAAAACGCTGCCCATGATATCCTGCTCCTGAGCCATCCTCGCAGCCCATTCCCCAAAACCTGGTGCATCAGCATTCTTCCTCAGCCAAAAGCTGACAGCTCTTGGCAGCCCAGCTCAGCGTGGCTGTTGGTTTTAATCACATTGCTTAATTTCTGTTTTCACTTCATGCTCATGTATCTGTTGCCCATGAACTCTGCATTTTAATAGCAGCACGTCAAAAGAGCTGTTTAGATGCACTTTGGTGTATGAGCAGGGAACGCTCATTTGTCATCTTCCACAATATCGGGCATCTCTGGGCTGTTTGGCTATCTCCACAGGACCTGTTTGCCAGGGTGGAAGGAGACAATATTTTTCCAAAGACTCTTCTCTCAATCAAATGACAGGGGTCTTTGTGCTACCTCATGGGAGTCCTTCTCACCCCACACTGCCCTCGGAATAAAAAAGCAGAGAAGCACACTGTTTAAATATGCATATAAAGCTCTGCTGCACAATAGATTAACTGCCATCAGCTTTCTATTTAGTGCGAGGAAAAAACAGTAGAGATTTTTAATTGATAATTCAGAAAGACACTCCATTGAATGGTGTTAATAATTACATCTGCCTATTCTGAGCTCTTCATCTACGCAGGGGTAATAGAGCCTTGTCCCTCAGGGACTGAAGCCCAGCTGAGAAGGCGGGACACCAAGCAAAGGAGTTGTAATTTGTATTTTGTCAACAAAAGCTGCTTAATCCTCCAGAAAGGCATCCTTCAGAGAGGCAAGCCTTTGTCCCAGGGTTTTCAGAGTGGAGGGGGAGAATGGGGAGGGAGGGAGAGAGGGAGAAAAGGGAATTACTGGCCACATGTAATTTATGGTTGAAAAGGTTCATTTATAGCTATCCCACTGTTGTATGCTTAGCCTGAGACCCTACTAGCTTCTCATTCTCTCATCAAGTTTGCCTTTTGTGGCTATACGAATGGTAATGATTTGAGGAGAGGTTGGTCATGGTTGTTAAGAGTCATCTAGTGTGATCAGAACTGAAGTCTCAAATTGATATTCATGTTTAAATACATTTCACCACCATGAAATTTGGGGTCCCTGCAATAATCATCCAGGAGCGGGCAGTCATGATGCAGTACTATGCATATAAGTATTTATTAGCCACATTTCAGTTTGTTTTCAGTAAGTTTCAGACAACACAAAGGGTCTTTAACATCTGGTAGAAATTGTTAAGTATATATGAGGAATAAATAAATAATAAAAACATCAAAACTGGAGCTGAAGCCCTCTGAGCTCTGGTGATCCAAACATACCATCTAGTTTTGCTTTCAGGTCAGATCCAAACCAGAAGACACCTATTTCTCATGCAGTAGTTTGAGTATGGCCAGAACTCCTGAAACATGAAGCAAGAAGCCCCGTAACTGCAGCAGCTGTGTGACATTTATGCCACCTAAGGCTGGCATTTCACGGGAACATACCCCAAAGCGGCGTTAGCTGGTTCCCCCGTCTGACTTCCAGCCTGGACAGCCTGCACAAGTTCCCAGACCAGAAATAAGGCAGAGTAGTCAGCTACCTTCGTGGCAAGTATATCAGCTGGCTGGCCATAGGCTACCAACAGAGCTGGATGTAGCCACAGCTCTGCCTGGTGTGCTCACCCCGAACCTTTGCAAGGTGTGGTTCCCCACGTGTGCAGGCAGGCTCATGCCCAGAGCGGTGCTCTGATGATCCTCCGCCTCAGGAGGCTTCTTTGGAAAGGTGGAAAATAGCCCACGCATGATTACCAGGGAGTGCTCTGCAAAAAAGCTGGGCTGAAGCCAACGAAACTTCTGACATCCTCAAAGCCAAGGGCCCAAGTCCTTTGCTGCAGGACCACTTCAAAAAAGCTGTTTAGATGCACTTCAGTGTAACTGGATCATCATCTATGCGCTGATGGGCACCTGGCCAGGCTGGTGTTACCCACATGCCCTTTTTTGCAATGGGCTCCTGGCTTCAAGTCAGAGAAACAGCTGTGGGGTAGAAGGCTGAAAGAGGGAGATGCTCCTTCTTCAGCACAGGACAAAAAAGACGTTGGTAGAAAGGAAGGTGGCTATAGGCATGGGGCAGTAGTGAAAATAACATACAGCAGGATCTGATTGCAAAGCACAGCCTGGTCAGCAAAGTGTTTACTCTCCTCCGTTCTCAGGAGGAAAACGACCTGGTCTCCAGGAGTTCAGAACAAGAGGTGTATAGAGCTGTGGCTAATGATTGTTCAGGCATCTTGTTATTGGAAACGTGATGACAAACTACACCTCTGAACACACTCGGATCTGACACTTGAAATCCAAACTTGCCACTTGATCTGCATTTTGTCACTGGGATCTGGGTCTGTGACCAACCCAAAAGCCTCATTTTAATACACGTCAAATTTACACCATGAAAATCAGTTATTCCAAGCTGGGCTGGAACATATATCAGCCAGGTTTCAAAACTGGACCTGAACCTGACACTTTTGATCCATCCTCGTATGTTTTCCTTCCCTCCAGCTTTCTCCATTCTTCCTTCTTCTCCCATCCCATCCTGCCTGTCTTCTCCCCATCTTTCTAAACTAAATTGCACACCCTGTCCCATTTCTAGAGGATGGCCTTCTTTTTACCTTTGGAAGCTAATGGTCATAGAAACTGAGTAATACGAAGTCACCAGCCTAAATTCAAGAGTAGTTTAAGGGTTTCCATTCTTGAAAAGAATTAGAAACATAGTAAATGATGAACAAAAGCAGCAAGGGCATTTCTGGGACAAAAAGAAAAGGCACTTTACAAACCAAATCAGTAAGTGTTCCTGCGACAGCCTAATCATTAATTGATTCATATGGCATTTTATCAGTGCACCCATTCAACAGGAAACTCACTAATAAAGGCAATTGTTCTCTGTATAGTACACACCATGGACATTTTTTTTTCACTCAGAGGCATGGCTCGGGAGATAGACAGGACTAAGCAACTGTCATGCCACTCTTATTGCACCACCTTCATTGAACACCTCACCCTCAAAACCTCAAAGAGCTTTTTACTTAGCTTGCAGATCCGTAACACTAGTGCTTCTTTACGTCCTGATAGCTACCCAGCCTGTGAGCATGTCAGAGTGCTTTTTCATCTTACTTTTTAACAAATAGAGAATTTAAGGCCATTACCACATTCCTATATTTTATCTAGCTTTTTCTCAAGTTTCACTGTAGATGTGAGTTTCATAAATGTGAATAGGGACAAATAATAGTATGTGCATACGGACAGGGCAAAAATAATTTCTGCACTGAATCCACTGAAGGCAAACACTAATGCAAGATCATTACCCAGGTAATGATTTTTTCCCTTCTTCATTATCCCTGCTAATATGTGCAGTAAATGTCTCTGAGTAAATGTCTCTTAGCAAATGTCTCTTGGCCATGGATTGTCATGCACCTGTAGCTGTGTTTTAACACAGCAGCTTCCTTGCCCATGCCTTTCTAAGCACCTTCGATTTTGCTTTTGAACCATTAGGGTTAGGTTATTAACTGGTTACTGATCTTGGGTCTGCGTAATTGCTCCATGGCATTACCTGAGTTAACAACTGAATCACAGCAGAGGGAAAATAAGGCATGGTGCGTCACATAACCAGGACAGACACCTGGGACATTTTTGGGTGGGTAAAGTACATACGTACGGTGTTGGCTTACTGTACAGTATTGACAGATATCGATGCATGCTTGCGTTGATATGCTGCGGTCACAGTACCAGGGATTGCTTGTCTATTTAGAGGTGTCATGCTTTGTTTAGTCCCTTTGGTCATTTGGTAACTATTTGCATTACCTTTCTTTGCCTCCATTATTATTGAAGGAGGACCAGTACGTTCTTAATTATAAAAAAGAGTTGGACAGGTACCTGAGAAACCAGAAAAACAGGGTAAAAACAATGTCTTGAGGGAAACTGCTCTTAAAAGAGCCACCAGTGACTCAGTAGAGGAGCAGCTGAGAATGGGACCAAGACCTCCTCCCAATTTCCCTCTGGAGTACAAGAGGTTGTTCTGGTCTGCAAATAAAACCAGAACCAGAGACCTTTTTTTTTTTTTTCTTTCCTCTCATCATTCACAAGATGACGACCAAACATCAGATCACTTAAATAACCCATTAACAAAAAGCCTTTTGTCAGGCAGGAACAGAATCAGCTTGACCAAAACACTCCGCTCTGCCCTGCGTTTGTGAGATGATGACTCCAAATAACACTTGGGGTTTACTCACAAAACAAAAACAGTGTGGTTTTGTTGAGCTAAAGCCTGTTTAAGGATTTCATACGCGGCAGACCAGCTTCAGCCAGAAAGACTGTGCCAGACTGCTGAATTTGCTTAAACTTTTCAGTTTGTTTAAATCAAAAGAGGAAAAAAACGTACTTTCAGCCAGGGAATTAAATAGCTGTGCTAATTTACCCCTACCTTGTGTTCCTTAGGCACTGTGTTGAAGGGAAGTCTTTGCTCATGTTTTCAACTTTGGTCATGGGGAAGTAGGAGGAAAAGAAGGCTAAATTCAGTTTATCCTTTTGTAACTTACCAAACACTGTCTGCTCATTGCTAACAACTGAGGTGGTCCCTTTCCAGACTTACAGGATCTTGTCCTATATAGCTTTTCTGGGGTTTGCTACATTTCAGGGAAGAAAATTCATATTGGCATCAAGAAATAAAGTTTAGAGTTGTTCCCAGCTCTGATTATCAGCTTCTTAGGTTAACCAGAAATATCATTTCACTGTTAGCGCACATTTCATTATCTGTATTTATCTTGCTGGTTGACATTTTCTCACTGGATATTTCTGTTCCCTGAGAAATTGTTTTCCCCAGAAGCAGAATTTTTCCCAATAAACTGCCAGCATTGTTACAATTTTCCATCTTTTTTCCTTCCCGCCTGACTTATTACAAAATATCCGTATTGACTGATGAAGGTGGGACTAGCAGGGATCTGCCAGGGTTCTGAATTTGGTCTTCTGCCATCCTTGCCAGAAACTGCCCCAGCGCTGTACAAGCTAAGCCCAGCCCTCGCTCCCTTCGCTGCTGCTGGAAGCCTACTTCAGAGCCGCGCTGCTCAGGTGGCTGGAAAACATCTTCTAATTTCCTGACTATGTTTATTAGTGACCAGTTTATATCCATTTGTTCTCGTGCCAACCAGATCTTCTGCTTTAATAGCTCTTTTCCCTACTTCGTATTTACTTCCTTGATGTATTTATAGACAGCAATCATGTTCCCTTTGCTTTGCTAGGCTTAACAAGCCAATCTCAGTCCTCTCTCATAAAACAGGGTTTCCAGGCCCTGATTATGCTCCACTCTACTTGCTTTTCTCTGCACCTGTTCCTGTTTGAATTCATCTTTTCTGATAAGAGTCAAAAAAGTTCAAAATCACTGAAATATCTGAAATATCCCACTAACTGAAGGGCTGGGTTTGATTATTTTTCCAGCCAGAAGCGTTATAATAGACCTTGATATTATTTTATAAGAGCTATGAACAAAGGCTACGTATTTTTTTAGACTCAGGTATAATCTAATTAGTACTTGAAGGACCATGATACTTAATAAAGCGGCTGTTCTGACTACCCGGGAGACATGTGGCCATGACTGGCATGAGGCAGATGCTTGCTCTGCCTGTGACATCGCTCCATCCAGTGCTGGGGAAGAATCTATTTATTTAACTCTAACAGTTAACCTTTATTTTTTAACGTTTGCCATATCATCCATCGAATTGGGAGGATTGCTTTTCACAGGTGCAAATGAGTCATCATATGTTTGCCAGCTTGGAAAACATTTAGAAAATTAGGGGACAGAACTTAAAAAAAAAAAAAAAAAAAGGGAGGAGAGAGAAGAAATTATAGTCAGTCTCCCGGCCCTTGCTGGGATGTGGCTGTCCTGCAAGAAGCAGAGATGGGTTTTCTCCCACCACAGGTTTTGTGCTGGTTTCTGAGATCCTTGTCAGCAAACGTCAGCAGTTCTAAAGCTGAGCCCATCCCGTAATGAAACAGTTATCCCAGCCTTAAAGGCAGGATTAGCTACCCGAAGTGGAGCAGAGAGCCCCTCTGCACTTTTTAACACCTCATGAAGAGATCTGGCTGCCAACAAAAGGAAAATCCTAATGTGTAAAAAATGCATAATAATAAGGACTTTGGCTGAGTGGAATTCCATCACGGATCAGATGAAATTGCCTTGTGCAACTTGCTGAGGGCTTCATGCTATGCTAAATGACCTTTGTACCATGTAAAATGGGCACTGCTGCAGGATGTGGGGAGAACCAGGGGCTGGGCTGCTCTTTTCTTTTCCCCCCCTATGGAGTTCAAGCTTGTCAAGAATACAACAAAAACAAGACGGAGAAAGAGGGGTAAGAAATGTCCCATTGAATTTTTCATGAATGATTTTTGTCAGAGGAGAAGGAACATCTGTGTTTATGAAGGGTCCAGGAAGGGGACACAGCAAAAGCAGGATGAGACCCTCTGGTCCTGGGTACCCAAGGACATGTGCAATGCCCCATGTAAGTGGCAAAATTCAACCTCTGCTGCAATATTTAAGGGTGCAGCTGAAAAGCACCCTGCCTTTGTCTTCTGCGTTGCCTGCCTGAGGCTACCTACTTTGCACTTGTGACTGAATCCCAGAAGGTTTGGGTGCAGAGGTTTTGGTGGGTGATGATGCTCAGCAGCCTAAAAATCAAACCCTTGCTTCCCCAAAATGATGAAAACTCCATGACAGCCCATTTGTTGGTATGTCCAAGAAGGGCTGTTAGGTGACCAGGCGTGGTTATGTCCCTGTCCACATGGGACTAATAGTCACTCAAGGCTGGTGTCTGCAGAACCTGGGAGGAGCTTTTCTTTCTCCTGGGGTTTCCTCACCTTTCTCAGAGGCACCTGAGACTTACAAGAGCTGGGAAAGGGAGGCAGAAAAGGACGTAGGGGTTGGTCCTCCTGGAGGTGCTAAACACTCCCAGGATGATGATTGCCTTGGATCACACACTAGGGGCTACACTTGGCACCAGATTTGGAACCAAGAATTGTTCTCCTCTGGCTCAGACTAGCAGGAGCCGTGGGGTGCTTTCCTTCTGTTTGCAGTAAGGGCTGTGACCCTTTTTTTAGAGTCAAGGGGGAATTTTACTTAATGGTTTCCCTCCTGTGTCATGACTGAAGATGGCCTTGAGCTCTCCTGCATCTTGCAATGCAGCTTTGAGTCTCTGTAAGTTTGAAGTTTATTATGGGGAGCAGAGCAGCATTTTTTGATCCATGGAGGTGAAGACATGTGGAATAGCTATTCAGTCGTGTCTTTTGGGACTAGATTTGTGTTGCAGAGCTGCCTGTGGTGGAGGAGGATTGAGCTCAGCATCAACGTGCTAATTGTCAGTTCTGCCTCCATCCTCTTTACTCCACTAAGGATGGGACTGATATGCTAGGAGCTATACAAACACAATGCAAAAACGTATGCCTGCCTACCCAGAAATAATGCACAGAACACACTGCTAACAAGTAAACACCACAGGATGCTTCCTTAAAACAAACAACAACAATAACAAAAAAAACCAATCAAAAATAGACATCCAAAATTGATGAGAAGAACGCAGAATATCTCAACAGCCATGTTGTAAATGTCTACAGAAGCAGAATATGGACATCTGTTGTCACACTCAGTGGCTTTGTATTTGATCTGGCTATGCATCCAGTTCCAAACTTCCCAAGAGATCACCATTCAAACCATGATCAGATCTCAAAATAAATGGTTTTCACCAGAGCTTACCAGGTCAGCAGCCACTGAAAGTTTGCCCAGAAGGGTGATGAAGGGCTTTGAAAGAAGCAAGCCAACTGCAAGTACAGAGCACCCAAAAATCAGCCCTTGAGTTGTTGTCAAGACTTGTATTTCTGATGTTGCCTTCTGCTCCCAAATAATCCCATACTGCCCCACACATACCCACATATCCTGAAGGGTCAACAAGCCTGAACAGGCAGAGATGAGTATCTGCTCAATGGCATTAGATACCTAAATTGCTTCAGTCTCCTGACAGCTCTCCATGCTGCTCTGCAGCTCTTCAAAGGTGCCCCAAGTAGAGATACAAAATTCACAGAGCACAGGATATACCTGAAGGTCAAATGGCACAAGGAAAACACAGCCAGAGAGGAGAAATGGATCTGGAGTCCTGAGTTCTTTTTCTACTCACTTCAGTGCCGTATTGCATGACTCAAAGCTGTTTATTCACTCTACCTCCAAATCTCTTTTTGCCTATCTATGGAATTCATACCGACTTGCCAGGAATTTTTCATGAGTTAATTTGGTCTGGGAACGTTGGAAGAGCTGTTACTGAAATGCAAAGGGGATTTTTTAAAATATTATTATTATTTTTATTAAACCCTGTTCCTCCCCCTACCTCTCCCTCCACCCACTGCCTGTGGCCAGAAGGTAACTCTGCACCTTCTGAGAGCATTACCAAGTGCTTCCACAAATCTCACTTGAACTTTCCTCCTGAAGGGCTGGTACCATACTGTCAGAGATGTGATCCATCTGGAGATAACAAGAGTAATTTATTCTGTGTGGCAGCTCTTCTTCTTGCCCAGATGTCCTCAGTGCTGAAGCAGGGTGAAGTCTCTCTCTAAGGGCAAGCAGGAGAAGTTACACTTGATGCCTCTTTTTCTGGTGGCAGCAGCAACATTTAACTCCAGTCATGTCTGATGCCCCTTCCCCAGCTGAGATAGATTCTGAGTGGCACATGCATTGGCCTTGCAGCTCATCCTCCCATGTTAGCATCCCCTTGGAGGGGTTTTGCTCTTGATGCAGAGCTGGAACTCTGGGAAAAGGCTAAGGAGGATGGAGGTCCCCTCTGCCCCATCAGTGTTATCTATGGTTGTATACTCACCATACCCAATGTGGCAGCACCAGGGCAGCTAAGCAACGTCCCTCCATCTCCCTGATCCTGAACAGTGGGCCTCGTACCTCTTAGGAAGGACCATTCCCCAGGGCCACTACTGGAGACGCAGCCCCATGATTCACTTTTTGTGCCAGTCAGCTGCAAGCATCAGTCTGTGCCACACAGTGCAGAGTTAACGGTGCTCTTCCAGACCCCACGGCTCCATGGACATGGCACGTTTACCCACGCGCGCTCCACAGGGCAATGCTCCACAGTGCCTTCCCCCCATACTAACCAGTCCCCACACAGCAACCCCTTTCTTCTTCAGTTCAAAGTGCTCTGGCACTTCATCTGGAAAATTCTTTAAATCTACATTACCTCTGCCTTATTTAATCTTTTCGGGAGCACTGACATCCAGTGCATGAAAAAGAGATTTTGGGCTGAAAGGAAAGCTGCACCCAATCACTTCTTGGGGCTAAGTTACAAACTGAATTGGAAACTGGAAGGTGAAAAGAATATGTTACCTTTTAAGTGCCACATTTCCCCCTGCAAAAATGCCTTTTAACTGAGCTGTTGCAGAAGGAGTAGAAATAGCATCAAACCTTAGGTTTTGCACTGTGCTTTGAATGCTCCTAAACAGGTACCTTTGGTGTCTGGCTTTGTTTTTGCAGAAATGAGGGCCACCAGGCACATACTTGGAATCTGGAAATCCCTCAGATTGGGGAAGGTTTATCCGTCTGTGCTGAAGCACTGAACTGCAAGTGCCCATTGTTTCAGCATTTCACAAGCACAAGCCAGGTTCATCCCCACATCAGCAGGAACAGCCCTGGTCATACTGCAAATATCAGAAAGAAAAGCAAAGAGGAATTTTTAGGCAGCGCCAATGTAGCTGAACATCATAAATCTCTATTTATCATACCTGAAAAATGCAAACCACAATGCCACTTGGAGCTTATGTGGTTTTAACTTCAGGTGTTGCAGACTTTGTGCATCTGAGTTGAAGGATGGGTCTCAACTTACTCTACAAACATTCCCTCCACTCTTCAGGACCCAGGGCAGACAAAGTACTCACATTATCCTGGCTGGATCCCCACCAGCAGAACAAATTTAGGGCACAGTCGGTGAGGATATAGCCTGGAGCGCACCACCTCTCCAGGAGGCACAGCTGTCTCCTGCTAATTACTGACCAAAACCTATCAGGTCACCCTATCCCCAAAGTGCCTTCCTGCATCAAAACACCTATTTACTTAGGGTGGATAAAGCATCAGCTGGCCCTCTGCAGATCCCAGCAGGACTGTTCATCCACTTGTCCTGGTGGATGTAGGATTTGTAGGTGCCAATGACAGAGAGGAGGCAGGCAAAGGTGCTGGGACAGGACAGGGAAATGCATGGACTCACTGTGCAAGTTCAAAGCAGGCAGAGGGAGAGGAATGCTTTGCTGAAAGCAACTCTCCAGGGCTGTTTCTTCCCTCTGAATCTAACAAATACACCATCATCTTCAACCTTTTTTGTGGCAGCTGCCCCTTCAGCCTGTACCCGCAGCTACACAGGGTTGCCTGACTGGGCTCACACCCTCGGGGTCACCAGCCCCTGGGGAAGCTCCTACATGACGGCTGTCTCCTGAGACCCTTACGTGGGCCATCCTGTCCTGAAGTTTCTGAATTTAGCTTCTGACAAACTTCTGTGCCTGCTCCCTTTTCTTTTTTTCCCCCAGGACACTCACCTGGGCTGGGACCCATCAATTTTGACAGAAATTAACTTTAACAGGAATTTTGCCCAATTAAGAAAAAGAAAGCCGCAGTTTCCCCATAGAAAAGATAATCACTCTTGTTTGTGAGCAAACAGGCTGTAGGATGCTGATAAGAGCAGTGTAACAGAATAAAATACTGTTTATATATCAGACAGACTGACAAATACTGATTAAAATGTCTCCTTTCACAATCAAATGGCAAATATAAGGACATATTTTCTTATCTGTTAAGGAGCTTTAGTAGCAGCCTAGGCCAGAAACTCTCTGATATTGTACAGTATCCAGTAGTGTGAGTGCTCTTTACAGAAACAGGCACAAGCTCTTGTTGCTGGAGATCTTGGCTCAGTCTCTTCCTCTGACAGTGGCTTGATTTAAGAGGTCCTCCTATGGCTCAATTCATTTACTGATGCATGGGCATCTAGTGCCATTGGGCATGGCCTTCAATGTCCCTCCAGCTTTCAGAAGGACACAGGTGGCCCAAACGTTTCTGTTTGATGTGTTGGTCCCCTTCAGGTGTTTGAGATACTCTCAACCTCATCCAACAGGCAGCAGATAACGAGACCAAGGCAGTCAGATTGAACTCTTATTCCCCCATCCATCAATCTGCAGTCTACAAAACTTGAAATACCTTTTCCTCCACCTCGTTTTTTAAAACAGCCTGCAAGATCTGGGGATGGGATCTACAGCAGGGCTCTCTCTTAAGCGAGTACAATTATGTCCTTCTTTAATACACGTACCAAAAGCAACTTAGAGGAGAGCTCTTTCCTGGTGCACTGATTAAAGGTTTATTGGTCTTCCTTGGGAGGCTGCTGAACTCCTGTGTGTATGTATACCTCCTCTGCATGCTGTGAGCCCACCACACATCAAAACAAAATGCAAACAATCAGGAGCAAATTGCTTTTTATTTATGCAACAGAGTTAATAGGCATGCAGGGCAGAGGCAAAGGAAGCTCCACCTCCAGCTGCTGAAGACCTCCCTGTGAGCATCAGGTGGAGCTTGCCCTGCCCTACCCTCAGCTCGGTGGGGCTGCATCCCCATCCAGCAGTCCCAGCTGAAGCGCTGAGGTCTGGGTAGCGGTAGAAAAGAGGAGGAAGCAGTTGTGTTCGCACCAGAGTGCTGCAGCTTGCACCCCGCTAGCTTGCGCATTACAAGTGGTGGATGCATGAGCAAAAACTCAGGAACAAACACCCCTCCTGAACAGATGTAGACAGCCAGGAGCTGGGAATGTATGTCTGCTACCAGGCCAGAGGGGCTTGGCTGTAACTGGAGGCAGGGCTGCAAGGAAGGGCTGTGTGGGAGCAACTCCATCAGAGCAGCCCCAGGACAAGCTCTGGTGCAGACAGCTCTGACTCACCAGTCCTCCCAGCTTCGTCCTGAAGCAGGAGTGAAGAGCAAGCCTGCACCAGCCCCAAAACGATGTTATGTGTTCCCCCATGGCAAGTATGTGGGGATGGGAGCAAGGGGAGGTGGAACAACCACTCACTGCTCACCATCCTTTCCAGCCCACCTCTTGTGTAGAGAAGATGAACACGGGAAGCCCTGACCAATTCCAGACCTACAGCCCAGGACACTTAATGGGGTGCTGGGGGGCAGCGAACCAAGACCAAGAGACTGATGGCACAAAAAGACAGACACAAAGCAAGGAGCTGATCATAGATCCCTTGCAGCAATTCGCCCCCCTGGCAGGAGACCTTTCTTCTCCTTTATAAGGGAAAGCACTCCTGTTGAACACCTGTTTTTGCAGCATTTACGCACACCTGAGTTTGCTACTGCCTCTTATCATCACCGTCAGTGCCTACCTCTCCCAGGGCACCCCAAATGTGCGATTCATACCTGGAGCTGCCTGAGGGGGGACGGGCTTGGCTCTGATGCTGGACAGACAGGTGAGTGCTGCTGGTACCAAAGCTCCTCTGGGGGAATGACTGCCTGATTTATCTCCAGCCAAATCCTCCCTGATGTAAATTGTAGAAGCTGTCTTGGCAGGGAGCCCCATCCCCTTATATAAGCTGAAATATCACCCTTTGAGATTTATCCATTACTGCCAGACTGCTGAGCTGTCTGTCTTCAGCAAGGGCCCCAGAAGAGGAGAGTACGGTTGCGTTTGTACCGGTTTTGTCTGTGCAAGGTAAATATTATTGTGTGTTCTCCCCTGCGGCAGAACGTCCAGCACTGCTTGGACAGAGATGCTTCTGCTCTGTTGTGCTGAGACACTGGCTCAAATACCAGGAATTTAATTTGGCCCTGTAAATATCTTTCACCATTAAATGTTTGATCATGGGTGGCAAGGAAGGCTCTTTTGGGGGACTGAAATTTATATACACGCACAGAGAAAGATTCCATAAGAAAAACTGAAAGCAGCAAATCACTGTGCATATACAAAATGGGGTTTTCATTAAACTGTAACCCCGTACCCCTTCTGTCTTTCTTCCCCTCCTTCCCACTCACAGAGATATGCACACAGATGCACGTTCCAACACCTCTGGTCCCCACTAGAGCCAAGAAGATGCCTGGGCCCTGCCCAGCTGCTCTCCCACACAACCACCATCTCTCCCATAATTTGTGCCCCTCATTGCTGGAGGGATCTGCTCCCCACCCCCATGTTCTCACACAGGTTACGTGGCATCGTTGAACCAGTTGTTCTTGGAGAGCTACATGTTTAACTCATCAGAGACGTGGCAAGTCCAGAGGAGGGAGGTGGCTGTTCCCTCTACAAAGCTCTGATAAGACCAAGGGGTCTGGTTAGTAGACCTGGAGGGGATGGTGGGATGTGCTGAGTTTTGAAGTGCCTGTCACATAGCTGCAGATTGCAGGAAAGAGAGCAAAACTGGCACCCAAGCAGCGTAAACCGAGAGATAGCAACAGGTAACCTGGAATTACTAGCTGAAAAACTAGCTGAGGCATCACTTCCCTCAATTAATTTCACTTAAGCTGACACGTGAACTTAAAGCCATTTCGTTGCACTGAAGTTTAATAAATGCCCTGTGGCTGTTATCATTCCTGAATCCACTGCTGGGCACTGGCACGAGGGGGACTGGTGCAGAGAGGTTCTCGGGTGGGATCTTACAGCAGGGCTGGGTCAGGTCTTCCCAACACAGTGACAATTCACAGCCCCACGCAGCCACATCCACGAGAGCTATTGTCCTGGAGAGGACACCTCTTCTTTTCTTGATCTCCCAGCCTCTTTGGGAAAGGTCTGTTTCAGCTCCCCCTGCCCAGCCCAGTGCTGTGAGCTCTGTGGTTCCTGCAGTGCCGAGGCAAACTGCTGCCTCTCCAGGGGGAAGCTGGCTTGTATGCACTTTTCTCTGGCTGCAAGGGCAGCAGGGAAGCACACTGCTGGTTGTCACAGCACAAATCCCTGGGCCCCTTCTCAGTGCTTGCCCTTTTTGATACCTCTTGCTTCAGACCCCTTTGCCACTCAGCTGCAGGGAAGAGACTCACCTGAACCCCCAAAAAGCAAAACTGGGGTTTGAAGCGTGAGATCCTGCACTAGGTAAACCCCAACTTACAGTAAGGCAGCCACCGCGATCCCCTTCAGCATACTGTCATGTTTCTCAAGGGCTGGGGACCATTGTTAGAGAACAATGCAGCATTTTTATAAAAGAGGAGAGCACAGTTAATAAGTTCACTGACTGAGAAAAACACAGCCTTTTAATATCTCTCTTTGTGACTCATAGTGTGAGAGCCAGCTGTTACTACTGGAGTGAAATTCCTTGCTGATTAGTCTTTTAAAGGGCTTCCCAGATAATTAAATAATGATTTCTCTCCCCATTCATTCTAAGTGACAGGAGAGCCTGGCAAACCCACTAAGCATGGAAGGGCAGCATGTTTTCCCAAGCCTTATAGGAGCTTAGCTATTCTGCAGCTAATCTGGTGCTTAAACCCAGCACATATCCCATCACCAAGGGGACAGCCTGTCACACCTTCATGGTGCTCCAAGGGGTGACTTGGGTTTTGCTATCCGAAACAAGGCTTTAGGCCAGGGCTGTGTTTTCAAGTATAAAAATGTGACAGGAAGGATGGCCTCACCTGGGCAGATAAATGAATAAATGACTTTTTTTTTTTTTTTTTTTCCCTGAGCTTCCAAAGTAACCAAGTTTGTCCTGTGGTTTGCATGAACTCGGCAACACTGAAGATGAATTAATCCCTCTCTGTCCTTCCTGGGTTATGTTCGCGGCCACAACTGGAAAAAATGAGTGGCGAATATGGAGGTCATTTGGAGGTATTTCTGGGATTATCTGGTCTCTAGTACATCTGATGTTCCCACTATATTTCTAAGTCACGGCAGGATTCACAGCGATGTGCTCAGGGCAAGCATTTCAACCACACAGTCGTCTGGCCTCTCTGGGTACAGCTCCATCAATCTGATGGAGTTACTCAGGATTTCTACCAAAGGATAAAAGGCAAAGGGCAACCTGTGTATTCACTAGGTGTAACACCATGGTATGTATAGCTGATCAACACAGGATTCAGAAGTCAGCATGCCTACGCTTGAATAACTGCATCCTCACTTAGTTTCCCTTGTTTGGCTTTTAGAGAGGCTTCTTATCTTGTACCTCACTAAGTCAGCAGGCAATTTCAGGACCTAACAACCTCTGGAAAAATTAATGTCAGAAATCTGTTATTTTCACCATCAACAGAAAATAGACTTAACACATATTTCACCAAAGAACAAGACTGGTTTGTAGCTTCACTTATGCTGAAACATTTTTCCAGTAAACAGATGCTTTTATTTAATTGAAAATCAATCAGAAATATCATCTGAGACAGAAGAACATTGACCAACCACATAAATATGTGAAAATGAGCTTGCAAGGTTTGCCCGTTCCTAATTGAGAATCTGTTCCCATGGTTAATTGAGAATCTGTTTAGGGGCAAGACAGGGGTGGGATAGATAGAAGGGAGAAAATATTTAAGAAGCAAGTCTCTATAAGCAACATACTGTAATGAGAGTCTAGCAAAAAAAAAAAAAATTTTTTTTTAACTAAGAGCCATCTGGCCATCTTGGCAAGAAGAAAAGATGCACCATTAGCAAAAGAGTCTTTCTGAAGAAGTTGTTCCAACCTAAGTGTAACCTACAAGGCATGTTCAGGCACTTGGAAATGCTATGGATTTGTAATGTCCCTACAATACCAGCACTGTTTAACTGTTGAATTGACAGGTAAACTGAAGGAGAAGGTGGTTGAGGTGGTTGGGTAGCACTACCATAGGACAAAATCCATCAGTAGTAGAGGCAGAAGTGCTTCTCCTCTCTTTGCTCCGATGCCGAAGCAAGCATCACCCAGCTATACTGCAACCTGGAGATGAAGTGAACTCTGGTGGCAGGAGATTTTGGATGAACTGTCCCCAGACCTGCATCCATGAAAGCAATGGGCACTGCAAAACTTTCCGTGAAAGCCTGGCTGGGGGAGGATTCTCCTATAGAAAACTTGCATTTAAATAGCATTGAGCACTTAGCCTGACAAAAGGCAGGAAATTCAAAGCAAAGGGTGACACTCTTGTCTTTAACTTACATTTTTATGCCTTTTATTCCTTTCTTTCCCACAGTGCAAATCAAGGACAGGGGGTCAAATTGATCCCTTGAAGAACTCCCTGCATTAAGTGCTGTTCCACCAGAAACGTTTGGTGGCCCAAATCATCAGACTAAACTTTTCCTGGGAATAGGAAACTTAGGCACAATTTTCTGATTCACAGTGCAGAAGACCAGTGTAGCCACCCTTGTCCTGGGGGATGCAGTGCTGCCCAGCAGTGTGGGTCCCAGTCCCTTGCCCCTAGAGAAAAGGTTAGTGAGACAAAGATGCTGGGAGACAGGAAGAAATGGAGGATGCTTTATAAACCGATAACATTCCCTTTGATCTGAGAAGAGTGAAGGAAGGCAGAATCTTTTTCAGATAACCCGAGGAAAGAGATCAGTGCAGAGCACAAAGGCTGAGCTTCAGCAGAGGCTGGAAGAGAGAGGGACCTCTTGCTAAAAGATAAATGCTTCAAAACCCCGAAACTGAGCTTCCCAGGCAGGAGAGATCTTCTCTCATCTTCAATTCAACAGGATATGTTTTTTACATCTGCTGAAACCATTAAAAAAAATGCTAAAAAAAAACCCAGCAAAACTAGCCTGAATTCAGGGAGTCCCAAGCATTGGAAAAAAGTTCAAACTTAGTCAAAATTGCTACTGCCCCCTAATTCCTTTTTATTAGCTGTGTCCTTAGGCAAAAGAATATCTTTTAAGCATCACTACATCATTTGCCACATAAAACGTCCCTGATGATCTCTCTGTGTGGTTTCTAAGGACTCTCAGAGCAGGAGCACAATGGAGGAGTCTCCAGCCCATCTCACCAGAGCAGTTTAGGATGCTCTTGCCCTCCACTCCCTGTCCCTGCAGCACAGCCCTGAATCCTATCAGCTGAAGGGAAGGGAAAATGTGAGCATTCATTTAGTCCGCTCCCGTGCTATGGCAGCCACAGACTGCATTCCTGATGGGCTGAACCTTGCTGGCAAGTTTGTTGGGTGGCAGAACCAGCAACAGACGCAGTAACCAACATCTGGGAATTAAGGCTGGCTTTTAAGCTCTCGGCTATTAGCAGATGTTCCCATGCCCTTCATCTTCTATGGGCAGAACTAATAACCAGGTTGAGGTGAGCCATTGCTTTACTTGCGTAGGGCTGAAATGGGACAACTCGTCTTTCTCCATGGCCTTAGACAGATGCAAGAGCCTCCTTCTTCAGGGAGCTACAGCAGGAATCACAGGGCAGGTGTTGAGGTGTGGAAGTGGGGCAAAAGCAGGGGTCAGAAGGGTAAATATTCCCAGGACTATGCAGCTAATTAAGGGACTTCGGGAGAGAGGCTGAGGTTGCAATGCCCCTTCATTCCCTGCATTCATGAGGAAAAAATGAGATAACTGCAGAAGGAGGTAACCTAGCCTGTGATCAGCCAGCACACTGAATAACACATCGGAAAACCCCTGCTATGCTGTGAAACGTGCACTGTGATGAAATCGGTCCAGCCTCAGCCACTGGACCAAACTCTTGCAACAGGTGCATGGGACAACCTCACTACTCTGAGCACGCAGCACCATCAGGCAATGTTGCAAGGTGCCCTGGTTGTGCTGTTCTTGTGCACTGAAAAGTGAATTTCACCAGCAGAAATGAGCTCACTAGAGAAGGCTGGATTTAGCAGTAGCAGCTTTGCTGCCATAAGTGCGATACACACCAATGGTGTAGCACAGCTCTCCTGCACAGACTTGGCTCCTGCACTGAAAGAATAACCATCAGTTAACCAAAGGGGCTTTCACTCCAACAGGAGAAACCCTTGAAAGGAATTGCATTGCTTTTTTGAAGAGAGCCTCTGGGTGAATAATTATCCTAGGCTGAATCTTGGCCTTCCCAATCTTGACGGTCCCTTTTTAACTCCACCAGGCTGGGAGCCACACTGCCACAATGAAGCTGTTCATATTTTCAGGGGGAGCTGCACGCCCAGATAACTCCCCTTCTGTTCACCCACCAAGCACAGCCCTAGAATTGTGGCTGACACTAAAAGACTGATTTTTGGTGCCTTCAACTGCTCATAGCCAGTCCCCAGCAACCTCAGCTAGTAACATATTGATGAAGTAGTGAAACCCCAGATGCAAGAAACACTATCTTCTTCAGCCTGGGGGATCTACGGTAGGTTGGGGTTCTGTTTTGTCTTTTTTTAACTACTAGGGAAAAAAAAAGTAATCAAATCTTTCTGCCACTCTTAATTAGCAAAGGGAAAAAGCAGTGCAAGAAATAATTAGCAGAGGCAAATTTCTTTTAATATGAGACCGCAGTCAGCCACCCCAGGCGATCCAAACACATCTGATCGTGCAGGGGCATTCAAAGTCAGCTACAAAAGCGGAGGAACTCCTCCACATCCAATGTTACTGCCCTCCTTATATTGCACTATAAAACCCGGGTGTCAAAAAGGCTAGAGATTTTACACTTAGGGTCAGTGTTTTATAGTCATTAGACTAATTATGTTGGTGTTTTTACCACCTTTATTCTACTAATTGGCCTAAAAGCCAAACAGGGACATCATTACTTTACACAAACAAGCAATTATTGGGCTATAAACACACCCTGATTTGTGTTCCCTGGGTGAGGAGGGAGCTCCTAATGCTTTCTCTGTGGTGTCTGCCACAATAACAGGCATTACAGATGCACTTGACTTTAGTTGTGCTTACAAAGAGGCCTCAAAGCTGCTGATACACGAGAGAAACTGGATATTTGTTACCTCCCTACAAACAGATTAAGGAAAGTGGCATAACTCCAGGTCCAGCCCATGCATTGCTCTTTCAGTGCCAGGGTAGCTTGGCTTCATTTTTGGTTGGGATTTGTCGTGTATTTGCTTTCCTAGAAAGGGACTGCTCAGTGAATGTGGCCAGAATAAGTTGTTTATGAGACACCCATGAGAAATGTTTTATTTCCAAGAAATCTGGTCTCCTTGCAGACTACTGGGTGAAACATTAGCTATGACGTTCCAAGACTTGTCATTGCTTGGAGCACTGCAAAATATATCTACTTTGTCCGAAAGGGCAGCATCTTCCCAGGTTACACTCCCTGGCAGTTCCTCGCCAGCTAGTGCTCTCCCAGCTGGTCTGTTTCAATAAATGCTCCAAAAAAACAGTGACTGCGCTTCATTCTTCCTTGCATTCCTAGGAAGATTGTATCTGCTGGCTACAGGATTTTTTCTAAGGCTTAGACGCGCTTCATGCATGTAAGTACTACCTGCGCTTGAAATTAAAGTTACTGGAGAGCAAACATTTGTACGGGGTCAGAAGAGGTGAGTTATGTGTCACCTGGCAGCAGGACTGCCAGGGCTCGACCTGGGCTTTTCGTCACTCACAGCAAAGCTTTTCAGAACTGTAACTCCTCACAGAAACACTATCACACCTACTGCCAGTGACTGCGTGTACAAGGGGTACTTTGGAGAGGTATGCAGAAACAAATGTGAAACCCACCTCAATACTACCACACTGTCAATATCAATGGTCTAATATCAGTATCATGCTCTAATACTTTTATTTTATTTTGCCATCATGGAGATAGCTCCTCTTCCGATGAGGTTATAAATTTAAATTTATCTCTAAGTGGAACAAATGGACCATTCATTGTCTTAAGGAGACCATAATAATTTTCTGTAAGCATTGAGATATCAGGGAAAGATTAGGACAGTTTGGAAGGGGGAGGTTTTTCTCAGGCAAAGCAGGGAACGACCTAGCACCTCCCGAAATTCCCTCCCCAGTTTCCCCTGGGTGTGACAGTCCTCAACACTGATAATAAATTGAAATGCAGCGTTGTTATGAACCATTAAATAATAGATGCGCTTCCTACAAGGGAGAACTGCTTTTAAAAGTTGGTTGAAACAATCTGTGTGATTAGTCTGGGTTCTGATGCTGAAAACGTCTGTGTTTTGCCTGAATAAAGTGCTTGGGACTGTGGCCTTTTCAGGTTGCTGAAGGGGTTTGAAATCCTTGTGTCCTTAACGTGTCGCTGAGTTTTTTAAGCCGTTTCCCTGAAGACTTCATCAAGGACCCTCACTTCAAAACTGATGACACAATATGGTCCATAAGAGTTAAATTACATATGAAGTAAAAGTCAAATGCTCGGTGTTTAGCAAATGTTTCCGTAGCATGACTGGCTGCTGTATTTACTGAACACATCAGATCGTTGACTCCACAGCTTCTTAAACAAGCCAAGTTTTTGTTTTGTTATGTTTGTGTTCCATAAATCCATTTAAACAGAGCTATAATGGTTATTTTTAAGCCATATCTCAAATGTTTCTAAGGGACTTCTGTAATATCCAACAGAGCTGGCTCCTCTCCTTTGGAAATAAGAAACTGCAGCTTCAATGAGAAACACTATCTGAACAATGTCCTCTTTAAACAGCCCCCAGAAGCACCGCATTTCCAACTCCAAAGGGAATTTGCATGTGTTTCAGCATCAAAGGCCGATATGACCCTATCACCTAGGGACTGTCATGTTATCTAAGTGCCCGCATATCAGGAGCACGATAACATTGTGTGGTTCACAGCTGCTGCCGAAAGGACATATTTTCTGAATTAACCTAGGCTCAGATTTATATAAACGATTCCCGATAACATCTGCCCAGGACTCTTCTTTGAAAAGGCGCGGCCATCCTGCCCGAGAGGGCTGGGGGCGGCACACAAACCCAGCCGAGACCCTTTCCCTGGAAAAGCCACGCTCGGGTTCGTGGTACCCACCCCACAAAACGGTGCAAAATAAGCCTTTGGCGGCGCCGGTGGGGCGATGAAGATGTCAAGCGGCTTCTTGGGAGCGAGCCGCCGTGCCTTGTCACGGCTGGACACGGACGGGGCGCAAAACGTCTTCATCACCCAGGACGGTGACCTTGAAGTGCGCTGGCTGCTCCAGCCGACAGCTTTGCCGTGAGGAGAGGGCGCCCGCCGCCCTAACGAGGCGCAACGTCGCGGCTGACAGCGCCTTCGCCTCGCTGCGCGGCGGCGTGTCCGCGGGGGGCGGCTGCGGGGCCCAGGCGGCCGGGCCGAGCGCTCGGCGGGGTGGGGGGGGGCGGCCGCGGCCCCCGCCCCGCGCTGGTCCCTGCCGGGGCTCTGGCCCTGGCACCGGCTGTAAAGCTGTCGCAGCAGCCCGTCTGAACGCTCCCCCGCTCCTGGCCTGGAGCTTCCGCCGCTCTCAGCAGAGAGCTGAGCCCCGGCATCTCTTGTTTGCATGAGAAACCGCTGGCATCTTCCATTTGTAAGGTCTTTTAAGGCTCTGCTATGAAAAATAACTTTGCCTCGAAAATACAGGGGATTTTGCTGCTGTTGGGTTCTTTCCACGGCACACAAACCAGACCGTGACTTTGGGTGCTCCTCTGAGAAGTTATTTTTACAGGGTGGTCATTTAAGATGCAAAGGCGTTTACCAGGCTGCAATCTTTCCACCTTGCATATTCATTTCGATGCCTAGAAGCAGAGGCTGCTCCAAGGGGAAAAAAGCAGGGATGGATTCCTGCCTCTGTGAAGGTGCTCAACCTGGTGGGAAAATAAGAGGGAAGAGCAAGTGGGCCCACCACCCCTGAAATGGGCTTCTTAGCAGTGTTCCTGTAACCGTTCCTGTGCTGGATGGATGTGGAGAAGGTATCAGGAGTGGTCAAGCCAACTTGCAGGCTAAGATGCAGCGTGCAGAATTGCATTCTTGTTTTCTGTTGGTTTTAATTCGGTTTAAGCCTTTGAGCATCGAGGTTGTGAAGCTGCAGGTCAAATGAGGACCCTGGGGCGTGGCTGTTGATGCAAAAGGAGAAAGGCTCCACAGCCAAGCAGGAGGTTTCATCACAGCCCTCTCAGATGTTCCTTGGCTGCTTGTCATCACTCTGGTTGAACTGGAGATAGATGGAGAAGAGCTTCCCCTATTCTACTTTGGCCTCTCCATGTGAATCTGAGAGCAGACAGGGAGAAAACATAAATCTTGGGAAAACAAGTAAAAGTAGCTGAGGTTTGGAACCTCTGTGAGGCTCTGCTTTGTGTTACAAATGCACTCCCGGTGCACCTTCAAGGGGGCAAGGCTGCCCTGGTCTCTGGACCTGCCTGCCCGCAAGGACAGGCTGCACACATCTGCGCAAATCCTCATTTCAGTGACAAAGTACTTTTGTGTCTGGACACAAGGCATATGCAAGGATTTTCTCAAACTAGAGGGAAACTTTCATGTATTTGATTCTTTTGATGGATCTGGAAATATTTGCTGGGGAGTTTCCCTGACAGTCCTTGGTCTGGAATTGTATCTGAAATATTATTTTCCTGTGGATTTAGTACATTCTGAGTTTGTAATCCCTCAGAACCAGTGCAAGCATTTCTACTGAACTGGGACAGCAAGAGGAAGAGGAGGCTATTCAATTTGTCACTGTGTGTTCCTTCTTGAGTATAGTTACTATTTTAATGCTAGTATTAATGCATCATGGATTGAGACCTGGGATCTCAATATATATTTCGACATAGTGGCTAGGTGAACCACTGTACCAGGGCAGATGGACATTGGAAAACTAGCTTCTTTCCCAGAAAGGCTGACCCAAGGCACCAACAGCCAGACCTGAAGCCATGGAATCAGCTGTGCCACCCACCAAGAGCAGACTTCTTTGTATCTAGTCATTTCTCACAGCCCAGGAATGAACACTCAGTTACATGGTCACACCAGTGAACACTTGAATCGATGGCTGGGATCATCTCAGTCAGTGGAAATAAAGTACAGCATTAGTGTGATGGAACTGACTGAAGTTATACCAGAAGTGATACACACGGAGAAGGAGTTTAGATGTCAGATATTTTGAATCTTCTCTGTATTTGCAAAAAAACCCAAAGCAATCCTTTCATACCTGGTCCAAGCAGCTAGTAATGTTTTTCACCAGCACTGAGAGATGTTATAGGTGGGTTGTTGGGACCTACCAGTCCTACATTCATTTGCTGCAGTCTTGGTTTTGACCCAAGCTGTAACGATTGACTGAAAAAAAACCTTCTGGACACATCTTTTCCTCAGACTGTATCAATGAAGTTTGGAGTAGTTTTCCAAAAGTTTTTCTCTTCAGTCTCCCAAATCCCCAGTTGGTTTTGCTTTTTTTCCTTCCCATTACTGCCCCCTCCTTGCCTCGCACTGCCAAAGGGCTCTGGGAGCTGTGTCCGTCCAGTGCCTGGATGAGGACTCTCTGCTCACAGTCACGGCAAAGCCTCTGCATCTTGGCAAACACACCACAGAGCATCACAGTACACACAACAGTGTTTTTAAAACCTCTCTTTCCGTGGAATAAAAAACCCCTGACATTGCAGCCTGATTTCTGAGAAATCAGGGAAGACCTTGCAGTACTGGGCTGCAGGATGGATCCAACTGGGGTGCCAAAAACCATCAACATGAGTGAAGGCACCTGCACTGCCCCACTCTCAGGGCTGTACGTCCTTCACCAACCACTCACTAGAGCCCACCCCGGATCCTCTGGGGACAGCAACAGTTGTTGGGAAGCAGCTGGGGATGTTGCAGCACCAGTATCTTCCAACACACAAAATGCAGCCTCGGGCTACTCGATCGCACCCTGGATTTCTGCATGGAGTATCTTGGGATGTGTTTAGATAGAAGATATTGTCGAAAATAAACCTTGCCCTACAACTGTTTTTATTCTTTGCAACAACTGGACCACTGGAAAAAGGACTGTTAGAAAACAAATCTGAACCTGTATTGTTGGCCAAGGCGTAAAACGATTGTCCAATATAAAGCATAAAACTTGTTAACAAGCAAAACACACTATCCAATTCAATGGCAACAGGAGCAGGGAAAAATATCAAAACCTGCCCGAGGCACCCTGGACCCAGCCCTTACGAACTAGACCTTTTTCAGAGATGTCTTTTTATTTCTTTCCCATTTTTTAGGGGATTTGTTTTATTTTTAGCAGTGACCCTTTTTTTCCCTTTCCTGATATATTGCTGTAAATAATAATTGGTTCCTTTGTGGCAGCATTTCCACATTGGCAGCAGCGTGTAGTGCTTTCTTGGAGGTGGCAAGAAAAAAGAGAGTGATTTGTTTCAATGGGTTATTGTTGAGTGAATGCAAATATCTGCAGCCACTGGAGCAAATAGGAGCAGGGGATTAGGCGCAGGAAGCTGGCTGAGTGGCATAGGCCATCTGTCCCGGTCCTGAGAAAAGAGGAATCTCGTTTGCAGTATATGTTAATTAGTTAGCTGATTGGCTCAGCTGTCACCTTTCCAGGGTGAAAGCACACGGGCACAATTAAATTCATGTCCATATATGTTTATCAAAGCACATGTTTTTAGACGGCCTTGGTTTTTAGGTGTAATTTTGTCTTTTCAGGGACCGAGAGGATTCTTTGCTATTGTGCCCACAAATGGAGGGGAGAAAAAAAGGAAGAAAGAAAAAAGAAAGAAGAAGAAAGAAAATACCTTAATTAAAACATGATCTGGATTGTTTGCTGAAGCGTCTCTGGTCGCATTCTTTAATGCACTTGAAATTACCCATTTGCATCAATAGGCGTTAGCTGAATTTATTTCCATTCAAATGTATTCCCTTGATGTTTCTACAGAAGGTGGTAGGTTTGGAAATATATGTATGGCAAGTTTGAGCTCCTACGGTGCCCCCATTCAAACACAATGTCAATATCCTACACTTAAAAGGAACCCGTTAGTTAAAATAAAACACTCCCTGGTTTGGGGTGGGTTTTGTTTTTGTTTTCATTACATTGACATCTCCAAGGCAGCATCCCCAGTAACTTTCCTTGGGAAGAAGTTGTCTGCTTGCGAGCCCCAGGGAGTTATTTCCCATGGTGTCATTTCAATTATTTTTGATTTATTTGTTTACTGTCTTTCAGTCCTTGTCAATGCACAATGGGCCACGTCTCCCCCTCCACGGGCACACAGGGCCCTGCCTGCGGGGTTTTGGGATGCTGCAGAGCACCGTAGGAGCCACGAACATCTGCCCGGCCACTCGCACACTTCAGGGGCTGATGCAGAGAGGGCAGGCGAGGGGAGAGGGCAGGTCGGGGGCAAGGGATCCTCCCTGGTCGAGGACACCAGCGTTGACCTTCACACAGAGCCATGAAAGAGCTGCAGAGGCTCCCGGTCCCAGGCTGGAGGAGCAGCTGGGGAGCTTCTCTCCTGAGGCTGTTTTGCAGCAGTGGAAGATTTTTTCCTTACTGGCTTTGGGGGAGAAACCTGTCACTCAGCCCACTTGGCTCAGGCAAGTCCTGGGGAGAGGAACTGTCTCAAAACACTCCAGCCCAGTGTCATTCACAGTGCCAGGCTGCATTCACAGCCCCAGCTCCCCAGAGGAAAACCCATCCTGTCCTTCCCATCCTCTGGAAGGGTCTGGCCACGGTTCCTCAGGCTACAAAACCAGCCAAGGGCCACATCTTCACGCCCTGGGGAGATGCTGTGCTCCTCACTTGCCTGTGTCTGCCTGCAGGGACTCCCCCTGAAGACAACAAGTTGATCCGCAAGGCAGGGAGGGAAAACAAAATGTCAGGAACTCCCTTTCTTGCAAAAAATGAGCAAAGGCATTCAAAGCTCCAATGGGCAGAAACAGGGGAGGAAATGTTCATATCCAAAAATTGAAGCTCCTAGTTGTGAGCCATGTAAAAGGAATACACAGCTCTATGCTAGGGGCTTGCATCCTGCCTAGGGATAACGAACTCTGTGCAGACTGGGGTGAAGAGGAGCAGCAGGGGTATGGGGGGATCTGTGTTAAAACCCAGCATGTTTGAATGCTCATCTCTGCAGAGATGAGACATCTCCCATATGCACACAAAATCATAAAACAGGTAGCAACCTCCAGGAAAGTGTATGTAATACCTTCTTGCCCTGTTTCATAGGGCTCACACCCTTTACCTGCTGAGGGTTTCCTTCTTCCCTCTCTCTCTCCCTCCCTCTCTCCCTTCCTCCCTCCCTCCCTTCCTGCCTTCCTGCCTTCCTTTATAATTTTTTTTGACCTGGGGCACAAGCCTCCATCCATACGGTGCTTCTCTGTCCTACTGGAAAGGTGAAAGCTGAATTGGGTGAAACCACTCTCAGAGATGCTGAGTCCCACCATGAAGGACACCTAAGCAATGTCACCAGTACGTCCATTGATGGCTGGCATGGGCTGCCTTAGAAGTATATTCAGCCTCTGACAGATCAAATTAAACACACACACACACCCCTAGCCAAATTACTCTTCTGTGTGGTTCATGGGTCCTGGCCAACTACGATATTTCCTAATACCTTTCATTGGCATCACACTCTCAGGGGCTGTGTGTGTAAATGTGTGTCGTCTTCCTTTTTAAGAAAAAGCACTAAATCAGCTATATTTATAGAGGATCAGCAGATGGCCAGCAAGCTGTGAAAAAAAATTCTATTTGTCAGGCTTATAAATCTGGAAGGGGAGTTTAAGCAAAACTCCACAGCACTTGATGCAATTAATTTCTGGAATGGTATTTTGTCTCTGCAAAATTATTCCAAGCCTTCAGTGCACAGAGGGTGCAAGGCGTTATATGGGTGCTATAACAGCAGCATCTAAGTGCTCCTGGGATATCCTTGCAGCCCTCAAGTGAGGCATAGCACTGCTGTCCTCACAAAACAAAGGGAGATGAACTGGGCTGCTCAAGCCTGTGCTGAGGATCCTGCAGCAAAGAAGGCAACTGAACACGGGCCAGAATTTGCGCTTAGTGTGATATGGGAGACATGGAATGAGCTCAGCCCTTTCCATGCTGGTGCTCATGGCTGGAGCAGTGCATCCCTGCTGACTCTATGGTATTTTACTCAGCGGCTCTTCTGGTTATTCATGAAAAAAACATGCCTTTGCAGGGGTTTTGGGGAAGACTGGAAGAAGACCCAATGTGAGAATAAAGAGAAAAGCTGGCAAGGCTAAGGAGGGCAGAGACAACCTGTGACTGTGGTCCATTAGCAAGGGAAAGGTAGGAGCCCTGTAGGAGCGAGTAGATATACTCCCAGCGTGGTTGCAGAAATGGCACAACTAAAGCAAAACAAGAGTTACCCCTTTTTTCTTTAACCACTTTGCAAAATGTATCCAGACACTCATGTCACAGCACTGCAATGTTTTCTTTCATGTCCTAGCTAACCTATATTCCTCCCTTCCACTACTGGAGACATAGGATCTGGCTAAGCAGGGCTTAAAAATGCATATAATATATTAGCAAAGTTTGGCAAAAGTCCTAATTAAGACAGGTAAAAGCTGTGCGTTAACATCAGCCAATCAGAGCAACCGCAGGGAGTTTCTCCTCAGTAACACAGCAGGTGCGAAAATATAGCTTGTCCCCTCTACGGGAGGCTTTAGGATACATTCGCTGAAATGTTTTTAAAATATACTTTTGCTTCTAATTTAAACCAGCTTGCTGCACCAAGTTGCTTTGGAGTCATAGTTTTTACAGGCAGAGAGTCGAAGATGCTGTTTTATGAAGGAATTTAATTTACAGCAGGGCATGGGGTGACAAATCTGTTCAGCCGTCGGAGGGGGGAGAACACCACTTTGCTGGGGAGATGTGCTGTGCCAGGGCCAGGAAGATGTGCTGTGCTGGGGAGATGTGCTGTGCTGGGGAGATGGGCTGTGCCGGGGAGATGGGCTGTGCTGGGAAGATGGGCTGTGCTGGGAAGATGTGCTGTGCTGGGGAGATGGACTGTGCCAGGGCCAGGGAGATGGGCTGTGCAGGAGAAATGGACTATGCTGGGGAGATGGGCTGTGCTGGGGAGATGGGCTATGCTGGGGAGAACACCACTGTGCTGGGGAGATGGGCTGTGCTGGGGAGATGGGCTGGGCCAGGGCCAGGGAGATGTGCTGTGCAGGAGAGATGGGCTGTGCCAGGGAGATGGGCTGCGCTGGGGAGATGGGCTGGGCCAGGGCCAGGGAGATGTGCTGCGCAGGGGAGATAGATGGGCTGTGCAGGGGAGATGGGCTGTGCTAGTAAGCACCGACCACCCACTGGTCCTTCCTCACAATAACTGTTTCCACTGAGGAGGAAGAGTGAGTGCATGTGCAAAAAAAGCCAGCCTTCCACAGTCATTACTCTTAATTACACTATTACTTGATTCAAGACTACCACAAAATTATCCTGATTTGCCACTGCCTTATGTAGAGGTCTGTACCAGCACAAACAGAGTGCTAAGTGGGTGTAAATCAATACCAACTCCTGAGCAGAGATTTCTGGCATGGCAGCGTTTTACGTTCAATTTCTGTAGCAGTAAAGGGCACCATATACAACCGTGGAAAATCAGCTCCTCCCTCCTTAATTTTACTTGCGAGACCTCTAAGACGGGGAGCAGCTCTCACTTGCCAGATCATTCCCAGCAGCGAACCTTATATACCCACACACGTTTTTCCTTGCAAATCCTTGCTGCTTCACTTTTTTGACCCTCAGCCCTCACATTTCCAACAGTAAGTGGTAGCTCTGCATCTCCCAGGTCGTTTGTCTCCCACAGGGATTGCCAGTGCTCCATGTTTCATTTAAGAGCTGTCTCATGACAGCCAGAATTTTCCTCTTAAAAAATAAAGCTCCTCTCCCCACCCCTCAGAAAAAAACCCGCTCCAAAACCCAGCAAGAATCAAAGCTGAACTATCCAAGAAAACTTATTCCTTAAAAAAGACCAGTGAAGTTATTTTGGAAGACAACTGCTGGAGGTACTGTGAGAACATTGATATCCAAAGCTGTCATAATATTTGACCCTCAGAAAATAGGAATGTCCATCCCTTGGGTAAACTGGGATAATATTAAGCAGGGAGAGGGAAAGAAAACACTTGTTGTCTTTTGGAAAAGGGATGCAGGGCTGCAGCAGCACTCCTCGGCCGAGCGTGCAAACAACACGGAGATCAAAAGCTGAGCTTCAAGTGCTTCCCGTCAGGAGCCTTTCATCTGCAGCTCTGCAAGCGTTTAGAGATGAAAGTCCTAGAGTTTCACTGGGAGTGACGAAAAACATTCCTTAGGACCTTGCTTGAAAGCATGGCTGTCTGCGGAACGGATTTATATTTGGGGTTTGTGTTCTTTTTCTTTTTTTTTCTCCCGTCCCTAGGACTTAAATTATACACGTTGGGCCAAATGCAGAATTAGACTAGCTGCAGGCAAAGGAGATGGTGGTGGGATGCAGGGTCTGCTCCACCAGCTGCAGGTTGCAACGCCAGCCCCTTCAACCAGACAAGTGCAGGTAGGGTGGTCTTACTCCCCCCAAGAAGAAGATTTAATCCTCTCCCTCTGTTGCAGGTCTAGAGAGATGCATGGCTGTTCCCGAGAGAAAGTGGCTGGGGAAGGAGGAGACCAGACCATGGCTGCCATGGAAAGCATCGGGTATGCAACTATTCAGCAAATTCTCGCAAATGATGGTTCTGTTCTCAGAAATCAGGATCACTCAGCATACGCTTCGCAAATGGGGCGGCGGGGGTGGTGGGGTGGGGGTGGGGAAAGGCAGGGGGGGATAAATTCATGGGATAATTTATTCACAATGAATAATTCAACCAGCAGAAGTGACTACTCCAAAGATCGGGTCAAAAGTTGAGTACTTGAATAAATGAATTGCCCTTTCACAAATATAAAAAGCAGAAATCTCAATATTTATCATTTGCAGACACACAAATATTCCAGAACAACATTTTCTAATGAAGTTGGGAGGGGTGTTAATAATAAATTCTATTGATAACGGGAGTTAGAAAAGCAAATAATAACTGACTGGAACATGTTTATATATGAGAAGTGACTTTTCAAACAAACTGTCAACAGTGGGCTGCATTATAAGACTATTAGGAAATAGGAACTCTCTAAATAACTTGACTACCCCAGCAACTACTGAACCTACTGCCAGTAAATAAGCATTACCCTGGAGCACGAACCAAGCTGTTGCAAGCTCGGAGACATATGGCAAAAGCGCAAGCAGAGAGGCTAGAGATCTGCAGCTGAGACCAGACACACAGACAACCAAGGCAAAAAATGGGAACTGTCAGAGACCTTTCCTGGTGGTTCACCCCAAGAGGAGTCGCAACCCCTCCCTGGGTGTGAGATGGGTTTTGCAGCCGCTGCAGCCCAAGGACTCTAATGTGCAGCCCAGGCAGTGTCCCTGCACAACGGTGCAGGTCCCCACTGCAGGGTGACCAAAGACACCTATCTCCAACCCAACCAGTGTGGCCACTGCATCCTTTTCACCAGGACCAACCACATCTAGGCTGCTTCTGGCTGGGTCAAATGCATGTGAAGCACTCAGCTGTAACATGCCTGCCCCGTTGGCTGCCTCTATGGTGATATACCCGTGGAGGCTCACCGTGCTTTCTTGGAAAGATGTCCGCAGCTCCTCCAGGATCCTCCCACAGGGGTCCAGATGGGCATCACTAGATGCTGTCGTAACATGAGCAGATGCTGAGCTTCTGCATGCTCTGAGAAAGTCTGTCCTCATAGCGTTCCATTATTGGCCGACCTGCTATACCATTGAGGCAAACCTACTCTTTTCCAGTAATTATAGCGCCACACCAATACAGAGGTAGGAGCTGATCTGGGCTCATCAACTCATTTCACCCAAGTTTCTGCTGGTCATGCTTGCTCATGGCTGATCTAAGCCATGGTAGGAGTTCATCAGTCTTGGGGAGTCCTCTGCCACCTTGCTGGCAGCAGTAACTGAACTTCAGCTGAGTCAAGGGGAATTTGATTCAGTGTAGTTTGGACGGGTGAAAATTAGGGTGCAGGTCCTGCAAGTCAGCTTAATCCAGTCCCGAAGTCATGTCTTGAGATCATATTTGAAAACATGA
This sequence comes from Falco biarmicus, assembly GCF_023638135.1. NCBI lineage: Eukaryota > Metazoa > Chordata > Aves > Falconiformes > Falconidae > Falco > Falco biarmicus. The sequence goes on along the minus strand of NC_079288.1, from coordinate 80,630,024 downwards.
AGGTGCTGGGTGGAGAGTGAAATTCCTTTTTTCATTATACTGTGCACAGCGGTGGCTAGCAGAGCTCTCAGCAGAGATCAGTCTCTGCACAGGAAAAACACCTTGAGGCATCAACAGCCCAAAAAGGAGGAACGAGGTGGATGAGAGGCAGAGGCATGGCTAGCTGCCGTTGGAGCTGAGGTGCTGCTCTCCTTTTGCAATGGGGGTGCAGACTAAAAACATCCCAAATACTGCCTTCCAATGATGTCCTTTGCCTGCCCCGAAGAGCTGACATCTCCGCCAACTACCCTGGGCAACCAGCCTGGTGTTACTGAACTACAAAGAACTGTGAAACACTGCGCAGATGGTTTGACAATGCAGCCAGGGTTTATGGCCTGGAGCAGGACAGAGACGCAGCTCTGCTGGGACACAGCCTGGGAAGACTGGTGTGCCGAGCCCCACTTCGATCTGCCGCAAAACCCTGCCATGGCCCACGCAGCGACTTGGTGGCCAAGGTAGGACTCTTACCCCACTGCTTCAGAGTGCCCATCCTCTCACTGCAACCCCAGCACAGCTTCTCCATCCAACTGCAGACCCAGATTGCAAGAAAATTGGCTTGATTGGATTTTTTTTTTAGATTTTATTTTAGTTATGGAGGGGGAAAAAAATGGCTGTTTTCAACTTGGCAACAGGAATAACAAACACATGAGTACGAGAGCTGACAGCCTTAATTTGTGGTTACGTTTCTACAGCTTCATCTCAACAAGGATTCTGGACACAGGGGAGGCAAATACTGCTCCTACCCTATAAAAGAGGTACAGGGGGGAAGAATGTAGTCCACTAATTATAGAAATGGTCTGCAGTCAGAAGGACTCCACTACGAGCAATTAAAAGGAAAATTAACCATAAGAAAAGTTTTCTTTCGGTTTTATAGCTAAACCCACAAATTGAAGAAATACTGTACAGTTGAACTCCAACAAACAAGCATGCCTGATTTTAATGAGCAAAATGAAGGGCTTGTTTTATGGGATATGTAATATAATAGTCCCATGGTAAGGGAGCCTATTTCTCCACCGCTCTGCACTGCATGCAGTTATTCCAAGTGGTGCGAAGTGGGTGTAAAATGCTACCGAAACCAAATTTCTTCCTTGTATCCTCCTTCAGTCATATCCTACCCCCTTGAATGCATGTGTGCACCGCTGTGCCACAAGCAAATAAACAGATTAAAGAAAAAGGACTAGAACTGTGGTTAGGAAAGGAAGGGAAGGGAAGGAAGGAGGTTCTGGGCTCACCCCCTTGCCACAAACTTTCTGCACGATCCTGGTCGATTCACTTCATTTTGGCAGAAGCTGGGATGGCAGGGCTCTGGCATAGGTCCAAACCACTGGTAAAGGTGAGATGCACAGGGCTGGCAGACCACTGAGCTATGCATCTCCCCACTTGCTGCCCCTTAAATGCCTCTGTAGAGCTGTAACTCTGCTCTCAGGGATGAAATACCGTTCCCTGTCCTCACGGTCATGCTATGTGCCTACAGCCATCACAGCAGTCAAATACCCCTACAACAGAGGTGCACCGGAATTTGCAGCTGAACTTTGCTGTTATTGTAGCAAAAAGGTACTGTTGTCTATGAAAAACAAGATGAAAAGTCAAAATCTAGCAGCAACAAGGATGCAGCCTCAAAATTTCCCTGGAGGAGCTCCAGATGGTTGGGGTCTCCCTGCACAGCAGTGGGGACCACAGACATCTTGTTTTTCCATGCGTGTGTGGGGCACACAGCACCATCGCACACAATACCACCTCCCCCCTCCCCCTTTCCCATGCCCCTGCACTCACTGAGCTCTCTTTCACACCAGAGTGAAAAAAACATAACTACACCTATACACCCCCCCAAATGCCACCACCTTTGCCCCACAGACTAATCTGTTCTTACTTGCCCAAAGTTACTGAAATAAAAAGGCAACTTGGTGTTTATAAATGCAAAAGAAAATATATGACTTCTTTGCCAGGGAAAAGGTCTTAAGGCTATATAGCAGAAATTATTTCCAGTTGACTCCTTCCACCCCATCAGTTTCAAAGAACCAATTTGTTGGCTACTTTGTTGCTTTATTCAAAGAAAAATACCACTTTTTTTTTTAATTATTATTCTCACTCTCATATTTCATGTTGTTCTTCTTGTGGGTAAGAAGAGAGCAGGGGCAATACCAGCACAGAAAGGTCTGACAAGCAGCTGGGTACGAGTGAAAGCCGTAATCTTCAAAGCTGGCTTTTGTCTCTCGTAACTCGTACGATATGGGAAGGCAATCTCACCAAGGGTCATGCTCCTTCTTCTTTTCTCTCCATTTTGGGTGTTGCCAGGAGAGGCTGCCCTGTTTAAGAGGCATATAACCCAGGCTTGCACCCTTCAGGGCATAACACATGGTGAATCTTGCTGTGATGCTCATGAGCATCCTGGACTGCACTTTCCAAGGTGGTGACGTCCCAGGGCCTTTGACCCAGAAGATGCCAAATGTCCAGGATCAGCTCCAAGCAGATTGTACTGCAGGGTCTGAGGGCCACAAGGCTTGTGGAAATGGGTTAAACATAGTTCACACAGGCTTATTTGTCCTGCATCTGCCACCAGCAGCATGCTTCTCGCAATTTATATCAAACCACAAATACCTCCCACCTGTGTCTGGGGCCATGGCTGGTGTTGATGGAAGGGCATGTTGTGCCAGGTTGCAAAGCGGGTGGAATCCTCTGCCAAGCAGCAGCTGGCTCTGCTGGAATGACCCCGTCTTCTGCAAACAGCCAACAACACTCCATGTGTAAATGCATTATACCAACAAGCCCGCTGGAGTTGCTGCTTCTCAAGAGTTTCTCAGTGATACCAAAAAACAATCTCACCAGATGTATAACCCTTCCTACATCCCTGGGGAGCTCCTCGCTTCAAGTGCCTTCCCCACCGGGTTTGCTGGAGTCTTGGACTGCTGAAGAGGGGGACAGGAAGGCAACACCAGTTTGGCACTCTCTTCCCAGAGCAGGGGGGAAAACTATCTTGATGTAATGGTTGCAACTAAGGTTTGAAAGGCAGAGCCATCTATTGCCCATGTCCTAGGCTGATAGCAAGTCCATCTCAGAGGTACCCAGCTGCTCTTCTCTCTCTCTCCTGTATCACAGTATCACAGCAGCATCCAGAACTGGTTCTCACAGGTACCACGGGGCATTTTTCATTTGTTTTTGGTTTTGTTTTATTTGACGAACAGCAAGTATGCCAGAAATCAAAGGTTTTGGAAGATGAAATTCCTTGCAAATTCAGGGTGATCTGAGCTAATAGTTTCAGCCAGAGGGGAGAAAAAAAGGAAAGAAAGAGAAGAGAGTGGGAGGGGAATTCTGAAAAAATTTCGAAACACATTGTTTCAACATCTTCTAAACAAAATGGGTTGTTTTTTTCTGAAATACCAAAATGTTTCATTTCAACATTTTCACATTCGTGTCTCAAAACAGCCTTTTTTGTTTTACAAACGAATATAAATTAAAAGGAAAAAAAATGAGTGAAAAGGTTAATAAATACAATAAAACATTTTGGGTTTGGACTGAAAGAAACTATTCGGGGTTGACCCTACAGGAATCTTTTCCTTTTTTTTTCCTCATTTGCCAAGAAAACACAAATAATTTGTTTTGGTTTGGCCTGAAGCAATTTATTTATCATTCTTGGAACCTGAAATGCCATTGTTTACCTAGATCAGCTCATCAGCTCCCTGGCACTCTTTTCTTGGGGGAATTAGGAAGATGAAGGGGATTAAGGGAGACCACATTGAGTTGGCTGCAAAGAGAGTTGCTGTGGGGTCTGCGCTTTTTGATCCCAGTCAGGGTGGTTAGGTGCTGTGGTACCCACAGCGCCCTCAGGACACAAACCAGATGTGGGGAGAGGTGAGAAATTTTATTAGACCAAAATAAAAGATCTAATAAAAGTTATTATCTGCACCCACAAGACTTACCTTGCCTGGAGAATGAGGCATCGTTATTGCTACAGCACAGCCCTGTCCCAAAGGGCACCACAGCATCCTGACCGATAGGTTTTAGAGGTTTTGGCTAGAAAGTCAGGAGGTCCAGGTTTCATGGTTTGCCTCCTGTCTGGGAGAAAAGGCAGCACAAACCATCCTTGTCCATACACGAGGGATGTCAGACAGGCGTGGGCACGAAGCGCAGACCCCAGGACTAGCCCCAGGTTGTACTCCTTGCTGTGCCATGCCAGGGGCTGCTGCATACACACTATTGATTTTGGTTGTGTAATGCCGAGCTGTAAGACCTCATCAGCTGTTACTCATTACACAGGCACAGCCCTTCTTGAATAGAAACCATAGCAGAAAATAGATCTCGGGATGTAAAACCTGACATCTTGAATTCATAAAGCAAGCGACAGCATTCTTGTTTAGAGTCTGAGGGTGGCCTGTTCTGAACTTGCCTTTTTTTATACCAGATGAGTCTAACCTCAGAGCCAGGATGACTCCAGCGAATATCATTACCCTGAAGCAAAGAAAAGAACACGACTCAAGTCTAGCAGTGCTAGAGTCGCTACAAAGCGCCCTGGCAGGGGACACCAAGTCTGATCCTGCCATCTGCCCAGACCCATTGGATCTCTGATGAGCTTCTCAGTCCCAACAAGAGCAACAACAAAAGGGTGCAATTCTGGGCTGCAGTCAGCCTGTTTTCCCACATGTGATATCCCAGCTGGGGAAGTACCTTGGCGTACCCCAGCTCCCAGAAAGAGACAGAAAATAAGCCAAGAAACCACCCTCCTCCACCTACCCCACTACCAAACCAGCTTCACTTCTGACAGCAGGAAGGACTTGTCTCATGGCATGTTCCCCTCTCTGCTAACATCAGGCTAAAGGCAGGCATGAGCTGAAGGGTTTTTAATCCAAAGAGCAGGCTTAAAGACACAGGAACTTTTGAAGCACCAGCATCTCTTGGTGAGGCTGTGACAGAACACCAGCTCAGCCACAGAGGTTGCACTCTATTTGCTGCTCTGCTTTAACTCAGCTAAAAAGAAATAATTTGTCCACAGGTAGGTAGGTGCCCAGCCACAGCTTCCACAGCATACTTGGCACACAGAAAGGCTGCAGGAGTCAACACCCATCACCTCCCTGACCCAGAGCCATGTGAGAGAGAGGGGCAAGATGGACTATTTTCATTAAGCAATGAAGGGGCTGGGGAAGGACTCATTGATCTCTCAAGGTCTTTTACAACCTGAATTTTTTAGTTTCATCTACCTGTGCCATTAAGATGTGTGTTTGGGGAGACTGAGGTTTTATGTGAGAGCTCCTGTAAGAGCCCAGGCAGGACACCTAATTCCTCCCTGCCTTTCCAAAATGATGATAATGTGTATAGACAGACCCATTGTGCTGGTTTTGGCAGGGACAGGGTTAACTTTCTTGATAGTAGCTAGTATGGGGTGATGGTTTGTGCTAAAACCAGTGTTGATAGCACAGAGGTGTTTCTGTGATTGCTGAGCAGTGCCCCCACAGAGCCAAGGGCTTTTCTGCCTCTCATCCCACCCCACCAGCCAGGGGCCTGGGGGGCACCAGGCCTGGGAGGGGACACGGCCAGGGCAGCCCGCTCCACCTGACCCAAGGGATATTCCATACCATGGGATGCCATGCTCAGCATATAAAGCTGGGGAAGAAGGAAGGGGGGGGGGGGCGGGGGGATGTTCCGAGCGATGGTGTTGGCCTTCCCAAGTCCCTGTTACGTGTGATGGAGTCTGGCTGTCCTGGGGGGGGGGGGGCTCAGCCTGCCTGCCCATGGGGAGGGGGGAATTAATTCCTTGGTTTGCTTTGCTTGTGTGCACGGCTTTTGCTTTATTTATTAAACTGTCTTTATCTCAACCCAGGAGTTTTCTTGCTGTGCCTCTTCTGATTCTCTCCCCCATCCCACCAGGGGGGAGTGAGCGAGTGGTTGCGTGGGGCTCATTGGCTGGCTGGGGTTAAACCACAACACCCATTCACTAGTGAGATACTTAGATAAAGGTGCTGGAGACACTGAAGTATCTGGCCAGCCAGCAGGTACAGACAATCCTGAGGAGGCATTAATGTGCCTCAGATACACCATCTCATCACTGTCCATAACCTGCTCATGCCCAGTCTTCAGCAGTGCATCCACTGACAAGGTCTTCTCCTGCAGCTCCTCATGCTCTCTGCACGCCATACCAGCATTACCTTTCACAGACTCTTTCCAAGGCAGCTGGCAGTGCAAGTCCCTTTCTCACCTACTCAGTGGGAGGGAAGAAATCAAATATACAAGATAAAAACACACCCTATGCAGCAGCCTGACTTAAGCACGCTGTCACCAGGTTCTGTCTATTTATTCTTTGTCAGCTCTTTCTACTTACTCAGTCTTTCCTCACATATTTCAAATCTGCATCTAATTCAAGTATTACATCCATTTATTTTCTTAATACTTTTATTCCCCTGAACTGTGTTTTTATGGTGGGTAGCAGTCACTGCAAGCACAGTGCTGAAATAAGGCACTTATTGGCTGCAGCTCCAGGGATTTTAACCGGATATCTGCCTTTGTTTAAATTAAGTAAATCAGGATGTTTCCTAAACACCATTAGGACAGAAGTTTAGACTTTCTACTGAATCAACTTTTTGACCTAAAGCCAGCAATGTTTCAGTCAAGGATATTCCCGGGATGTATTCAAAGAGTCTAAAAATCCCCCTCATCAGGTCCCAGGAGCTCTGCAACTCACCCCATCGGGAACACCAGCCCAGCTCCCTTTGGAGGGGACACCTACCTCTATGAAGTGACTACTTGAGAATAAGTTTCTAGTCACTCAGAATTGAGTGAGATACATCCTGCTCTTCATTTTTTGATAAAGACCCTAGTTTATATTCTTAGAGACATACTCCCCCATACTCCCTGATCAAAACAAACCTGCAGCCATGATGGGGTACAGCTTTAGATGCTGTTATACAGAGCTTCGGGGGGTGGTGGTGTTGACAGAGCCATGGGCTGGTGGGTGTTGAGTTCCTGAGTACCTTTTCCTATAGAAATGTTTTACCATCAGTCTTTATTAGGTGAGGTGCTTCTGAAGAGCTCAAAGCTGGACATCATAGTGAACTTGAAGTAAACCAGAGATTTCAGCACCTTTTCTTAAGGTGGTATCTTTCTGGAAGCCCAAAAATTAAGCATACCACTTCCATAAGCAAGAATAAATGGCAGATGAACAAATCTTCCAAGCAGATCCATGGGCTCTGAAGACTGGAGAGTCCCAAAAGCCTTTAAAGGATCTGTGCATCCTGGGACTGACATTATTATTTTCTTCTGAAGAAGCAAACCACAGTGGCCCAGATGTAGTCCATGGGCACCCAAATGAACTACGAAGTACCAGCATACCCAAAAGAAACAGGCTGATGCAAATATTGATTGCTGGGTGAAGAGGGAGGGTGAGTAATTCCTATCAGAAATTGTTCCAGTTATTGGAAATGCTGACAAAAGCCAAATGCACAATAAACTCTGGTGGTTCCCAGCACTGAGATGCTTTGAGCCAAAGGGAGCTTTGCTCTCCTTCAGCCACAGGCCACTGACAAAGAAAACAGAAACTGATGATAAAATTAATCATTTAATTGCCTTAATTAAACAACTGAGAAAAAGCTTTGTAATCAAATACCCACCTTCCTTTTGTTAAGAAAGGGTTTGGAGAACAATCTCTCAAGGTCAGATTAAGATTGCTGGAACTGATCCCCATTTGAGGCTTTGAGGTGCTTGGCTCAGTTGTTTGCATGTGAGAGAGCTTCACCCTCCGACCGTTACCTGGGCTGTATTCTTCCAGCCTCCTTCCCTGAAGTCAGCTGATCTATTTAAGCAAAGAGATGCTTCTCTCTATTAACAACGCTAGTAAAATATGAGCAGCAGTACTGACTGTGGAGTGTCTACAGAGGCCATTGGCTTTGAAGGCCTTGTTAAATACACTTTGTTTGTCTCAGCTAATGTCTTTGTGGTGATTCAGCCTGATTCCCTGTGCCAGCAAAATGAATGAGCATCATTAATGTTTTATATCAAGGTGCAGAGTGCATAGTTAAATGCCTTCACACAGACACTGACGTCACAGAAGGATGTTTTCCTTCACTTCTCCCTCCTTGGCATTGCCCAGGACTTCAGCAGGAGAAAAAGCGCATATAGATGCAACACAGGCCTTCTGTGGCTCAGCAGCGGTACCCTACATCACTTTGGTTTTACTAGCAGTGCAGTTTTTTAGATGGAAGCTGTACTGGCATATAAGCAGAGCTCAAAATGTTGTCCAGATCAGCAAAAAAGGAGGTTAAATAATTAGCTATAAAAAAAGCAAACATAACGAGAAGCCAGGTAATGCCTAACTCAATGTGATATTAGAAAGCAAAGGAATCTAAGTGAGGCAATTTACATATCTTGGCAGCAATGTGCAGCTCAGTAGGAATGTCTGGAAGGAAATCACATCCGCAGTCAGCACAGCAGTGTTAACCAAGATTTGAGCCTCAAAAATCTACAGCTTAAAGTCCCATCACTCAGGCTCCAGTTCTATGTTATTCCCATGTTAACAAATGGGTAGAAAACCAGAACCCCCCTCTGAAGGTCCAGAGCGCCAGCCAACTGACTGCATGCAAATTCCTTGGGAAGAATTAGGTATCTGATTAAATGAACCTATTGCAGACAGTGCAGCACTTGACCAGAGGCTCCTCCATAGTGGAGAAAACTTGTAGACATACCTTGAAACAGCTTTAAACATTGCATCAATAGCTGTCTAACCCAACAGCACAGTGGAGTAACTGCCCATGTACTTACTCTGGTTTTTTTAATGTGTTTTGCCAGTATTTTGAACCTGCACCTGCTGCTAAAGATACGTGGTTTGGATCAATCTGCTCTGCATTACGGCCACAACAGTGACGGCAGAATGGACTCCGAGAGTTCATCAGATCTGAGTCTCCAGCATGACCCGGTAAGGGAAAGGCACACAGCAGATATGTGCTAAAAATGAAAGCAGAGCATCTGCAGAGGCCATCCTGCTACCAAACAACTGGAAGAAAACACAGATGGGGATGGCTGCAAGCCACTCATCAAAGAAAGCTGGGAGAGAGCATTTATGGGTTTTAAGTAACTCTGAGGACATGCAAAGAGCAGCTCAAGCTAGACAGGGATGACTAAGAAGTTGCCTTAAGTGCCTGATGGTGAGGGAATCATCCAAATTCAGATTCTTCAAAGTCTAAGTGGGTAAGCAGAAGCACTGAAGACAAAAGGAAATAATTCATTTTTCAGCTTGTTTCCACTACTGTCCTTCAGTGCCTTCAGAGCTAAAACTAAGTGACTGAAGCTCAGCTGGGTAAACACAAACCAAACCAAAACCCAGCCTGGTTTTTGAAAATATTGCCACTAGCTGCTCATTTGCAATTAGTTTGACGCCAGAGCCTACACTGTGAGAGTTTAAAACCTGCTGGACCCCCAAGGACATGTCTGCATGGATGCTCCCAGCTGCTCGAGCAACCTGTCTGGTCCTGCTCACCATAACCCTCAAAGTGGACACAGCCGCCCAGGAGCAGAGCTGGGAGCAAAGGGCAAAGGGCTTCCCCAGAACTGCACTGTGTGATGGGCCTTGAGCAAACGGGCTTTCAAGGGCAAATACCATATCTATTCTTTCACCTCTTTAATCTTATCAGTACTGTCTAAACCTGGTCTAACAGGCCATCCAAGGGACAGTGATTGCCTCAGGGGTGGACATGCAACTAGAGAGAGACTGCCAAGTATGCAGATGGTTGTTATCTGCAACAGCATTGCTGTGCAACAGGCTAAGCTGGGACTCTTTGGCCATCTCCTAAGGAAGAGCAGAACATGCCCCAAGAGCATGGTGTTTCTGCCCTTCAGGCTTTTGAATTTGGCCTCCACAGAGGCTGTCTTTGATCAGAGCATCACCAAAGCCTCGCCAGATTAAATTCCACCAAGCAGATCCTCAGCTGTGGTAAATCATCACGGTTTCCCCCAGGGGTGGATGGAGTTATGGTGTAAACCCCCCCTGCGGAGGATCCAGCCCTCCCTTTCATCTAGCTCGAGCATTAGTGATAAATGCAGCTAGTTTTGAATGCCTTTGTCAGTCTTGCTGGAAAAATGCTGATTGTGAAACGGGAATTTGCAATGCTAACAAAATCCTAAGGAAGGGCTGCAGAGAAAAATAACTGCAAACAAACAAGACCAAACCTCCTCACTCAGAAGTTTCACAGCATCCCAAGGGAGTCATAGCAAGGAGCCAGAGACTGACAGCATTTGAACCCTCCTTTCTACTTCATGAAGACCATCTCCTAGCAAAGGGCACCTGATGCTGCAAGGCAATTCTGGCTGCTTTGCAAGACCCCAAAGCATCAAACACCCATGCTGGCTCCAGCCCAGGATGGAGCTGTTGCACTGTAGTGGTTTCATGCCTGCGCTGTTTTCTCCTCACATTTGCACTGACTCTGGACACAATCCTCGCCTTTCTGCTAAGCCTTGGGACTCCCGCGGCACATTGCACCACTGAGGTATAGCATTGCACTAGTGGGTGGAAATGATCCCCCGTAAGCAGAGGTAAGCAGAGACCCTCACTCCATCTGCCCACTCAGCATCTCCCTGGTTTTTTGCACCTTCTCTCATTTCTGAGAAACTCACCCTCGGCTCAGTTCCTCCGCCTGCAATGTCTTTCATCTGGAATTAAAAATAGAGTCGGTGCAGGCAATTTCTGAACTCATTGTGAATATGAAGAGGTGAGAAATTAAAACTAACTTTCCACCAGTTCTGGCCCAAATTGCCTGGAGCCCATTTCTTGTATTTCTGCCCAAGTGAAAAGGCCATACACACAGCTTTGGGGAAAAGAAAGGTTAGCTTTCAACAGCTTTTCACAGAGCTGCAGTCCTTGGGCTTTCCCTTTAAGGTTTTAGCATCTTTGGGATGTAAAAATTATAATACAGACCAAGCTGGGAAACACAGAAAACAGCAAGTACTGAAGCAAGTACCCAAAAGTAACACCAGGTGATTTTGGCAAGGCAAGACCTCTCTTTTTTAGAGTGAAGAAGCCTCCTGCTTCTTCTGCAGACCTCAGCATGGATCTCCCACACCTCTTACACCACATCCTCTCTCACAAGAGCCCTCAAGATGCCCCAGCACTCCCCGCTGCCATGGGGCAGGTAATGCCCACCAGCATTTTTTCCCCCCAAACAACATCATGTCTTCTAACTTGGATTTGCCAGTGGTGACCTGCGGTGTCAGAGCACAGCCAGCTCCCAAAATACAGAGGCTTCACATCAATGAAGACAAGTCTGAAGGCATGACAATGGCACAACCTTTTTGTCCCCTTTCATATGGGTGATTGCAAACACACAGGTGAGGTTGAGGCATTTCAAATACTGGCTGGGAAAAAGACTGAGCACAACAGCATAAAAGGAGCCAGAATAAGAGCAAGTGGTTATTGCACACAGTAACCAAAGGAAAAATAACATTTTTCAGTCTTCCTCCATCAAGTACTTTTGACAAGGAAACAGTTAAAGTCCAAACTTTTCTCTATTTTTTCCCCAAATAATGTCACAGTCTCTTGGCAGAATGAATTTCTCCCTGAAAATTTCACTGACCCCATTCAGTTAAATTCACAGATCTTTTAAAGTTTTCCAACATCATCGAGCAAAAAAATAAACACTGGCAATGCTAAAAGCGCTGCAAGAGCTTGTTTGATTTGAGGAATTTTCCTTATTCTGTCTCAGGCCTGAGCATATGGTTAGAATTTTGGTGTCCACTGGCAGCTGGGGACTGGCTGGAGATGGGATTGCCCCAGCCCTGCTCCATGGGCACCGGCCTGGATGCAAACAAGGCAGCCATTCCTCAAAGAACATGAAAACCCTTCAATCGCCTGCAAAATGCACAGCCTGACACCAGCATGAGATCGCTAAAGGGAACAGCCTCCCCAGTTTGATGTTGGTTGGAAAGGGAAGCCAGAGAACTGGAAGAAAAGAAGGGGAAAGAGCAAGGGATCCCGACAGCAAATTACTATTTGTTGCCTTTCAGATCAATGCTGGACTGAAATCATGGCCCTAAGCTGCCATTTCCAGTAACGAGATGAGCCGCTGGCGACGCGGCCATGCTGTTTGCTGAGTGTGATTCATGTATTCACAGCAGTTGCCCACACAGGTTCTTGAGCAAGGTGGGCTCAGGGTAGCACACAGGTGGCTTTCCTCCTGGCTGTGGCAGAGCAGGTACACCCAGATGCAGGGACAGCTCTCCAGGGATGGAAACGATGCCCCAGAGTTTAAGCATTCCCAGGTGAAACAACATTTCCTTTAGGTGTATCCTGTATTTTCACTCAGAGGTAGGCTTTTCTTTTGCATTCAGCTGGGCGGTTCATTGTGATAAGCCACAACACTTCATTTTAGATTGTGTTTATTACCAGTTTGACTCATTACTCTCATATTTATTTTTCAAATCATTCCATGAAACACTTTACTGATACAACTAAAATAGATATTAACTATAGGGACCAATATTCACCTGGCTTCTTAAATCTGTCCAAGCCTGCTCACAAAAAGGAATATTTTTCAAAGCTGCAATCAGGTAGAAGCAAATATAATATATTTCATACATTATAAGAGACTGAGAGAACTCAAATTTAAAGTTAGCAGAGTCTATTTCCTAACACCAAACTCACGAATGCTCTTCTTGTTCCTCTGAATGCAATATCCCTTCTGCAAAATGATACCAGCCACTTGTCAGACTTCAGACCTTCCAGCAATGCTTACAATTTCCTGAAAAGTCCACATTTATTTTCAAGTGGCTGAGTCAGGCCACAGGTAACTTACTGCCTGAAACCAAAATATGAATTGAGGCATTTTGAAAGCTAATGTATAGCTCTGGATGAAATCCATAGTGCCACGATGTGTTTTAGATAGCAGCAATTTTAATGACCAATGATTGTCATCATTTGTTGTGTTTATGCCTCATTTACTGTGTTGTGTCATACACTCCTGCACAGTCAAAATCAGCACTTTAATTTTAGAGTCGTCTCACTGCATACCGGGAAAAAAATGTATGAAATATAAGTGGCATACTTTAGTCATCTAGCATGTCTCTCCATCAACCTTATCTGTCTTATCTTTAAAGAAAACTATAATTGGATAATCTTTACTTAATGTAAACTTCTAAAAGCTGGAAGCCATTTCAAGATTACACAGATTAACTGTGGCTACCTGTGAGAACATGCTTCAACATTTCTATGAATTCAGGGTGGATAAAATCAAGTGTCTCCAGGATTTATGAAACTATTTTGGCAAAGAAGACACTGGAAATTTGTCACATAGCCTTCAAGAAAAAATGATAACTCTTCTGTAGTGTCCTTGTCTTTCTCATTACCCCATGAGCCAGTCAGCTGGCTGGAAGCGAAGAGTGGTTTTAATTTGCTGTTGGTTTGCAGACAGAGTGCCCGCTGGCTCCCAGGTTAACTTTAGCACTGTCAGCAGCAGAAAGGAGTATCTTTTCAAAGTTCAGATCATTTGATTTTGCTATACTTCTTACAGGTACAGATATTCCTTGTTGTCTAGCTGCACAGCTGTCTGCAGAGAAATCAGCCTGACAGTGGATTATCCCCCTTCCACTGTGTAGTAAGATACAAACTATTACAAATATTTTCATATTTCTATGGTTTGAGGCATCAACAGCCACAGAGAAAATATGCCCTTTTCAACCAAGTTCCTACTTGTGTTCTCAATTGAAAGAGGAGCTAATATATTCCTGGCAATACGCAGCCCTTTTGTCTTGCCACAGCATATGATTAATACTACGCCTGAATTTTGGAGACAAACACAAATTTGCTGTCACAATCAAGTGACTTGTACGAACCAGAGTGGATACTGCAACCGCCTGCTTGTTGCTGTTTCTGAAGTGCCCAGCTTTGTACACTTTTCCTCCCTGAAAATGAGGTTTGCTCTCCAGCTCTAGGCTAGAGAGATTCATAGGATCTGCACTGTTTGCATGCTGTCTCCGGTGAGCCCACCATGAGCAATTAAGAAGCAATTAAGAAGCAATTTCTGGGTAAATGACATTAAGCCTTTTAGCAATTATTGTTATTTTTCTGATTCGTTTAAATTCTTTTCTCTCCTTATTGCACCAAGTTTGGAAACTAATGATCAAGAGTAACTTGATTTTGTCCATTAATGTTAGTTCCCAGTTACCGTCACAGTTAGACTCCATACAGAGATATCACTAATTAATTGAAAAATACCTAAAAAATGTTTAGATTCAGCCTTGTAGCAAACCTCTGTTCCCACTAACAAGCAGGTCCATAGATTCCAGACACTATAGAGACTGAAGCAGACAGTCTGTATAAATATATGGGAAAAAAAAAATGTAGTTACAGAAGAATAAGTATATAGTTGTTTTCAATCGGTTTCACTGCAGTCTGTGGGTCTCTGGGGTGCACTGACTTCTGAATGGTCTACAAAACTTAACAAGAAAAATAAGCCTGTTGTCAGTAGGCTTCAGTTTAACTATACAAGGGGCTGAAGCCCTGCTGGAAAAAAAATGTGGATGTCTGCAAATGAAAAAGTTTGAAAACCACTGACTGAAAACCACTGGCTATTCTGGCTCCATTTTTTTTAAGGAAGACTGGAGTTACACTGTAAAAAAATGCCTTCAGAAGCATCTCTTTACCTTTCACTAGTAGTGAAGACATGTTTGAGTGAGATTTGCAAAGAAATTGTGACCTTTTGGATGTAATATTGATGTACAAATGTGAAATGCTGCTGTGTGAAAGGAGGGTGCAGGCTGACCTCAGGCAAGGTGGCAGTTTGGAGAAATGAAGCCTTTAGAAACTGTGGGTCTCCTTCCTACCTTGGAGCACCTCTGGCACTTCCAGCCTGTCCCCTTCGGCTCAGGGGGATCCTGTTTCCCTTTACACCCCACCAGCACAGCCTGGAAGCCCCCCCTCCACCCACACACCAGAGGCTGCTAAAATGGGGTGAAAACGCCCTCCCTCCAGCAGCTGAGCATCCAGGATCCCTCCATTATCAGGATAGACACAGAGACGCCATCAGAAGCAATTTAAGTTTAAAAAGTTGTCTTTCAGAGGAATCTCGTTCCCTCCATTGACCATAGGGACAGCTCAGATCTACCAGGTTCCTAACCCAGGTGCTTTGCTAACTTCACCTGAAGATATGTGGGTTTTTCAGCCTAAGTACATATGGGTGACAGTGTTGCAGAAATGCTCAGAGAGGGTGGGGAGTTTCTTGTCACACAGTTAATGGCAAATCTGGGGGTAAACCTTGGGTCTTCTCCATAAATAAAAACCTTTGACCTATTGGTGAATCTTTTACAAGGTGCTCAAGATCAGCAGAACCTGGCATCCAGTGTTTCCAAATGCTTATTAATGATTCATCTGATCCATTGACCTAAAGCAAAATTAGCTGTGAAAAGCATGGCAAAGCCATGTGGGCCTTGCAGGGCTCATTCTCAACAATACATCTGTCTCCCAGCGCTTTTCTGGTCACGTTTTAAATGACTCAGGGTTTCCTTTCAGAACAGATGGAGCTGACCTGTGTTAAAAGTATGTGTAAAAAAACTGGGGCAAAATGCAACAGAGGAGGGGGCTGACATCAAGTTCTAGAAAAATGCATTGTGAGCAATTTCTTCATATAAAAGGATAATAAAGAAGAGAATTTCTATCCCAGGGAGAGCTCCCAGCATTGAGTTCACTTCTTTCCTACGAAGCCTGCAGGATTTTTGTCTGGTTAAGGAAGAAAGTGCTCTCATTTACTCAAAATATTAATTTGCCCACCTCCCCCAGTGCCACCAGGACCACCATCTGCCTTTGCCCACTGCAGCATCCCAGCTTGGCAGGCACTGGCAAGGTTGGTTGTGCATTGCAAACTGCACTGCAGCTCAAGCAATTAATTCCCTCCCTAGGAAAGAGGCTGCTAGAGCATCACAGTGTTCCTGGAATGTTTGGAAATACTTGTCAAAACACGACTCTGGTTTCATTGTTAGTTCTATTAACATTCAAACATTTCCCTTGCTGATTAAAGGCATTGGCTCCATGCAATGCCTTAAAGTCAATACCTACCTGCCTCCTATCCAATTTCTTATGTAACTGCTGCTTTCCACACCACAAATGTTTTTCTCTTAATGATGAATGAAATTATTTATGCCACAATTACTACGGAGAGGCCTTTCAGGGCTGACAGAAGCCAAACCTCCCTGATCATAGGTTGCATTCTTCATGATGTTTGATCTGGACATCCAGCACGCTGCATAAGAGGAATCACATTTCTCCAAAAGCACAAGATCCCTGAGGTAGTTATCACTTTATTACAACAGAGCTGGACGTGGTCCCAGAAGCCAAGCTGCACACCATAAGTTGGTATTGGGAAGGCAGTTCACCTTCCTGGGCTTTGGAGTGACCGATTGTGCCATGGGGATAATAACACTTTACTATCCCCTATAGAGTTATCTCTGTTTATATAGTATCCTGAGACCCCCAATTGCTTTTCCACTGCAAAGCTGCTGGACGTGCACATAGGATCTGGAATACATACGTATGTTGCTTCTTATTTCAAAAGCTATAGAGCCACCCAACTCTGTAACATGTCCTGTACATTTACTACACTGTTACATGTCTGATCCACCCACCCTATCCCCGCAGTGCAATATACCTAGAGCGGAGCTTGTGCCGTGCTCTTTGGAAAAATAAAACTACCACAGGAATGGCAAGGAGATAGCCATACAAATCAGGCTCTAGACGTGGCTGGGCTGGTGTCAGACACAGCACTGTGTCAGCCTTGGCTTGCAGGAGCACACAGGCCGTATTAACACAGAACTGAGAATGGCTGATTTGTCCCCGTATTCCAGCCTTCCCCTGAAGTAAGACGATGTGCCACTGAGAAAAAGCTTGCCTAAAAGTCACAGTAATAATGTCCTAATATTGACAAAAATTCTGCCATCCCTAAGAGATGAAAGACCTCAGCATGTATTTATTTTATGATGTGGCTGTTTATTCTGAAAGCTCCCATGCTGCTCACTGCACATCCCTTTCCCTGCCTTGGAGAGGGTCAGAGCAGGGGAAAAAACCCTGGAGAAAAGAGGGTGAGGATGTGGCCACCCAGGCCATACAGCAGGGCCAGGACTTGGGGAAGAGCCCAATGTGGGACATCTCCAGAGGGCTGGACACAAGGGGTGTTTCCATACCCCCTGCTGTGGGTGGGCAGGGGCAGGCAGCCTGTGCCCTTTGGTGGTTTCTGGTCACATCCAGGAGAGAGGGTTTCAGATAAGGCCACTACTCCCAGAAGCCCATCTTGGCAGCTTGTGGGTTCTCCTCACAGGCACTAGCATTCACAGGCTGGTGGGGGATGAAACAGATTGTGGCTTTGTTTCAAACACCCCCCCAAAGTTAGGTGTCCTTCTACACCCTTCTACATGCGCAAGCGCAACCATGTGGTGATGGCATGAGTAGGTCCCGCAGGCAAAAGTGAGCTCTGTCTTCTCCTCACTGGGCTCAGGAGCATTGTCTTTACCCCAAGGACAGGGAACCCCCAGCCTGTGCTGACAGTCAATGGCACCTCTGAGAGCCGCTGGTGACCCTGCAACAGTCCCCGGCCACGCAGGCAGCTGCTGTGCTGAGTCAACATTATGTCAAGGTCTGATTTTAAATTGTTGCTTCTCACACCCTCCACAGGCACGCTCCACTTTGGTTCCCCCCGCCCCGCCTCCACTTTCTCCAACTGTCTGCTCTGCTTTCCAGGCTTCCAAATTATTTTACCTCTGTCAGCACCTCCCTGTACCCAGCTCTTGCAGAAGAGACTTAGTGTGTCTCTGCAGCTCACTCATTCCTCCTTATTTCACTTCAAATCAAACAACTTGCCCCTCGCAGAGCCCTCTCTATTCCTAATCTGTTCACGCTCTTTGGTGGGAAACAAATCCCACAGGATGAGGTTGTGTTGCAACCAGCTCGCAGAGGGTGCAGGCACAGAGACTGCCTTCACAGGGTGGCTTAACCTCTTGCAGTGTTTACCCTGACAATCACTTGGATTCTTAATCTTAGCAACAGTGACTTTTGGCTTGAAATTCAATAAACCTGCCTGGAATCATGGTCCTTTGGGCTGCCGAGCTAATAAAAAACAGTTTAGTCGTTCCAATGCACCTTATTGATATAAACGGGTAGTGACATGAGCTCTGGACAACATACCCCAGTGTCTGCATCCACTGATGCTATTTAACCCTTGGATGCTAAGGATGGACAGCTTGGGCTTCTGCTCACACACCGACCCTGATCTCTGAACCAGTATTGCAATTTAGTCCCATGTGAGCTTGTAACGGCCTGTTGGGCTGCAGGGACAGCTCGATAGAGCTCTGTGGGGCTGCAACACTCAAGTCTGGCTCCCAAGTCGGCTAACAAACCCCGGTTTTGATAAGAAATATTTGGTGATATTTATTGTGTGTACCTAACCTGATACACTTCAGAAACTCACGTGACTGTATCTCTGATCAAACTTGCCAGCATATTAAAGCTTGAATTAAAGTTTCACCTTTGCTCCAACTCAGTATCAATTCAGGAATTGCTTCCTGCCTACTAAGGAAGCAAGTATGGGGATGTAGGGGGTACCAGTGCCCCAGTATGATTTTTGCAAGATTGTTACTGAGCCCAGCGCTCAGGGCAGTCCCTGTGCTCTGCTCTCTGCTTTGGTAAGTACAAGAGCTCAGATGTGCAGGGGATTTGCCTTGCAAAGTGCACCGGAGAGATGGCAGGGGCGAGCAGCTTGTGTCACCGCACCCCATCTCACCACGCTCTCCTCTAGCAATGTCACCAAAGGTGACCCGTGAGAAGCCTTGGCCCTAAAGGCTTTTGGACAGGCATCTCACAGCCAGTTTTGCTGACAGCACCCTGTGTTTAACTTATTTTGAGACTATCAACTGGTTGCACTTTCAGAGGGAGAGATTAGCAGCCTCCCTCCCAGACAGGGCTTTGGATAGGCATGAAGGGCGAGAGGGGTTTTAGTCATGCCAATGCCCCCAGGGCCTGCAAGGCCCCCCAAAAACTTTCCCAGAACAGCTGCTGTCAGTGGCCGAGCCCCCAGCATGGTCCAGGCAGGTGGTGATGCCATGGGAGTGTGACACTGGCCAGCTGGGACACTGGGAGCACCATGTACCACATTGTATTTCAGCCGCTCGCTCGGAAAAGGGCAGCCGCTCACCATCCCTCAGCTGCTGAAAGGGGTTTGATTTTCATCACTGACAGCTCTGGATATTAAGGGGATAAACAAATAAAAAGTTCTGGGAAGGGAATGTTTATAAAGAGTAAAAGGAGAGCAAACACATTGGCAGAGAGATTACCCTGCTTGAGGGAGAAGGAAAACTTTGGGGCTAATATGCGGCTTATGGCATAATAGTCCTAAAATAAATTCAATTGTGTTGTGTAGGCTTTACTAGTTTACGTACATGGATTTTTTTTTATAGCAAGAAAGTGGCTAAGACACAGTCCAGAGCTGTAGTTTTTGCTGCACAGCACTAGCATTGCAGCCCAGGCTCTGTTACAGTGGCCACCACAGCGATGAAGCAGCATCAGAAAATCTGCGCTTAATCGGGTCTGTGCTCCCCAGCCCCACATGAGCGTGCTGCACCAGAGGTTAATAAACGGGAAACCTAAAAATATCCCACTCTGGGGAAAACTGCGAACCTTGAAGTCCTTCGTACAGGACTATCTCAATACCCCTTTGATTTCCTGTTGTAAAGGGCTTCCAAATGTTACAAGCTTTTAGTTTTCCTGCAAATGAAAACCAGTTCAAAACCATTAAAGGGCTGAGCTGACTTGATCCAAGATGTAGACCTTCACATCTCCTAGCAACCTGAAAACTCCCCAGGTTCAGATCGGCCGTATCCATCGTATCGCCCTGCTCCAGGAGCATCATGAAACCGCTTGCCTTCACCTGACATGGAGGAATAGTCACCGTGATGCTTTTGAAACGCAGTCACATGGTGAGAAACCACTCTGAATTCTGGTGTTTCTATCTCAGCTGTGGGCTTAGGAAAGCTCCTGATCCTCCTTTGCTGCTCGCCTCATGGAAAATGGGGATCGTAACAGTAACAGGTGCTGCTCTTACTCGCCTGACTTTACATGAGATCAGAATTTGGCCCCGCTTTTGCAAAAAGTCATCTTCAAAATAACGACGGCAACGACTCCTTGTGCAGTGTCATAATTATGCTGCTGCTGTTGTTTTTATTTTTATCGATTTTCTGGCACCTCCAGCACAGCAGTTTTGAGAGCAAACATTGCGCAGTTTGACATGCTGCCAAGCCATCTCTGTGACGGTGAAATAACCACATTTTATTTATGTCTGCTTTTCGCCCCATTGTTTTCATTTAAACCGATGGTGTCACTGGAGAGGGTCTCCACTGACATGTAGGATTTCCTCGTCACAGCCCTGTCTCAATGCTTCCCCACACAATGCGGCAGTATTGAGATGTCAGAGTCTCTGTGCCTGATAAAGGTGTCAAGACAGATCCTGGTCGCAGCGACAACAGCGCGAACTCTAAGCCCTCCATGGCGGCCACGAGCAATCCCCACTGTACGCCCTGGCAGAAAGCTGAACCTCCGCACTGCCCTGGCTTTTTTGCTCCCCCAAACCACCTCAGCTTGACCCTTAAAGCAGGTTGGGGTTTTTATAGGCCCCCTGTGCAGAGCATTTTTGGCACTGATAATATTTACATCTATTTTTGGTGCATGAGCTGCTACGTCAAGGGGGATTAAAGAAGAGCTGTGACTTCTCTGTACGAAGCCGCTGGGATCGCTTGTCAGCAGTAACTGATGCGTATCGCTTAGGCAGCTCGGCCGTGTCGGGGGTCTCTGAGACAACCATGATATCCCAAACGATAACTATGACAGTGACTAGCTCGTTGCAATCGTAACTAGATACAAGTGACGTTTAATCAGATTGGACTGAAGCGCTAGCTAGTCCAGCCAGCAGCAGCAAAGGTGCAGGCTCCGTGGGGGCTGCACTTGCACCCACCAACAAACCAGAGGGATTCAGAGGCTTTGGTGGGTGAAGGCAGGGTGCTCGAGGCAGGGTGCAGGCTGGTGGCTCCGCTTCGGGGCACACCGCGGCAGCGCCGCTCGCTGCGCCAGCCTGCAGGCTGAGGCGAAGCCCCGCACGCAGCTTCTGCGCTGTCCCCCGACCCACGGGTCCGCCCGCAGCCTCTTCCCACCGCCCGGCTTCAGAAAACGCGCTGCTACAGGGGCAGAAAAGGGAGAGACGCGGCCGTGCTCCGGCGCGGCTCCGGAGTGGCACTCTGCGCCGGGGACGCGGGGTTTCCAGCCAACTTTCATCTCCTGGATATGGGAAAAGGGTGCCCGGCGCGCCCCGGGGACTGGGCGGGGGAAGGCAGCGGCGGAGCCGCCGCCCGCCCCGAGCGGCACCGGCCGCCCCCTTCCCCCTCCCGGCGCAGACCCTCCCGCCGCCGCCGCGGGGCCGGGCGCGGAGCGGAGCGGGCGGTGGGCGCGGCCCCCCGCGGCGGCGGCGGCGGCGGGGCGGGGCGGGGCGGGCGGCCCGGCCCGGCGGGCGGGGACATCGCAGCCGCCCCGCTCCGCGCCCGCACCGCGCCGAGCAGACGCAGGAGCGCCGCGGCGGCGGCGGGCGGGCGGGCGGCGGCTCCTGCGGGCGAGCGCGCTCGCTCCCTCCATGCGCGGTGCGCGGCCAGCCGCGGGGCTTGCGCAGGTAGGCGCCCCGCTGCTCGGCGCCCGGGCTGCGCGCGTCCCCTGGCGCTTGCTTGCCCCCCCCCCTCCCCTCCACTTCCCCCCCCCTCCCCTTTTTTACCCTGTTATTTTTCCTTCGCGTTATTTTTGCTTTTTCTCCCCCGCGTCGGCGCCAGGGGCGGGGGGGGCACCTCCTCGCCCTGAGCGCCTCTCTCCCTCTCCCGGCAGCGCGGCGGCGGAGCGGTGAGCGGCGGCAGCATGCGGCCGGGGGATGTCTGAGGCGGGCGGTGCGGCGGCGGCCGCGCTGCCCCGGCGCCGCGCCGGAGGCATGCGGGCGGCCTGGGGCTCCGTCTGGTGCCTGTGCCTGGCGGCGGCCGTCGGTGGGATGCCGTCGGCGCGGCGGGGCGGCGGCGCGGCGGCGGAGAGGAGCGGCGGGCAGCCGGCAGGTAAGGCTGCGCGGCCGCGCACACGTGCTTCGCGCTGGGGCGGGCGAGGGGCGGCTTCAGCGCTACGGAACCCTCCTCAGTGGAAGTGGGAGGGGGTCGGATGAGGGCGTCGGAGCCGGCTTCGCAGTTCCAAACGCGGGACCGGTGGGGTGGCAGCCGGGCCGGGGCGACCCTGGGCGCAGCGCGGCTCGGGCAAGCTGCAGAGGCGCCGGGGAAGGAAAAGCTGCTTGTAAGACGGTGCCGGTCCCCGGGAGCCCCCTGGCAGCGGGGCAGCCCGTGCGGCTTCCCGCGGCTGCGGCGGGGGAAGGAAAGATGCTTCCGTGCGCGTGCAGCGCGCATCTTCGGCGCGCCCGGGCAGTGTCCTGACGGCGTGTGTGTCTGGGTGTGTGTAAGGAAGGGTCACTTCCAGCCACGGCGTGGGCGCAGGGCTGGAGTTGGGACAGCTCCGGGTTGGCGCACGCTGGGTCGCAGCTGCCGGACTGCGGCTGTGCTGAGCCGGGAACGGCGTGTCGGGGGAGCCAGCAAAGATCTCCTCTCGAGTGGCAGCACTGCAGTTGCAAGTAAAAGAAAAAGTTAACACGTCGGACAAAAGCTGTTGTGTGTGTTTGTGTTGTGGGTTTTTTTTTTTGTTTTGATGTGTGGTTAGGTTTTGGTTTTTTTTTTTTTTTTTTTAAATAACATACGGCGGGTCTGAAACGCCGCGTCTCTCTGATATGCCTCAGCTGCTACCTGAGTCCCTGTTTATTTTTCAAAGCTCTTTAATGGAAGGGAGCCCCCTCGCAGCCACCCGTCTTCGGGATTGCATGTACCCGGCAGAAAGTTTCCATTGTTCAGGAAAGGGTTTGAAGCCTGTTTGCCAAAAAAGTGACAGGGGAATAAATGGGCTTCGTGGAGGCTGGGGGGTGGGGGCATTACTTTCATACCCCTTTTGGTTAAAGTTATAAATCACACCGGGGGTTGGTTTTGTTTTCAAGAAAGTCCTAATAAAACACCAGATTCTTAGTGTAACTCGTTTGGCTCATTTTTCACAGCCAAAAGAATTGATTTATGGGGCAACATCTCAGCGACTCGGTCAGAGCAGATGAGGTCGGTGTGCGGGAGGAAGCCAGCAGCCCGCGCCGCTCACCGCCCTGGCGAGTGGCAGGAGCGAAGCGTCCCCTGTTCTCCCCAGTTTAGCCTGAAGCATGTACTGGTGGGCACCGCTGGAGCCACGGGGGTGGGGAACAACCTCGGGGGCTGCCTCGGAGGGCCCCCGGCTTTCCACCCATGCCTTCAGCCCGTAGCTCGGGGTTGATGATGTGTTCAAGTGGTGCTAAACCCTTCCCGTGCGCTGGGACACCTTTGGAAGTTAAGGCGTTAGGATGCTGTTGGGATTGTAACGAGCAGCAGGAGGTCACACGGAGGGAAACGTCCCTCCAGCGATGCCTGTGAGCTGAGCGCTGGGCTGGGGTTTCCAGGGGCTCCGGTGGAAATCCTGTGGACAGGCTCTCCTGCCGCTCTCTCTGCTTTCTCCAAAGCAAAAGCGTTGCTGTCAAACCCACCCCTTGCTCCCTGGGAGCAGGATTGGGCCCTGAGCAGAGGGCTTCCCTTAACTCAGCGATGTCCCCAAGGGCCACCCCACGGCTGCGATGGCCGGGGCAGCCTCGCCATGCCGGTGGCTCTCCCGCCCTACCGCTGCCGGCCACGTGCACCGGGAAGCACCGGGAGGCGTGAAGCCGGTGCGGTTCACCCAGCAGCCCCGCCAGCATGGGGGTACCCGCTGCCCATCCAACCTGGGGCGGGGGAAGGTTGTGCAAAAGAAACTGTAAAGAATATAAACCTTCAGAGCCAAGTAAAAACACATTTTACTTTTTCAGTCTTTTTGAATTGAACGGTAAAAAGCAAATTCTTTCTCCTAGTCAAATGGGCCATGGGGTATTGGCTCATTACTGAGGGTTGTTGTTCGCTGGGCTTTGCATTTACAGTCTAAGGCCTTATTTTCCATAAAGGGGCTTGGAAGGATTTTTCCCCAGTGATCTAATTCTCCACACGGGGCTGTGAAGGCTGTAACAGCTACTGCTTTGTGCCTATACTCAGCTACATAAAACACACATTGAAGGGAGGCATTCTCGAGGTATGTGTATGTTTGCTAATATGAATACTCGCTATTAGCGGAGGTGGAGGGGGTGCAGGTTTTAACATCTCCGCAGGGAGGTGTTCGGCTGTTGGCAGGAAGGAGGCAGATGGCGGGGCTGTTGCTGAATAGAAGCTAAACTAAAAACACCAGGGGCCTCATCTGGGCTGAGTTTCTCTTCTCTCGCTTTCTCGGGGCTGCTGCAGGAAGAACAATGTCAAATTTCCCCCCCACCCCCCATCCCCCCGTTTTTTTTTTTTTATGAATGAAAGTAGAGCGGCGAGGCAGGAATGAATGTGTATGTCATTCAGGGGCTATGACAGAGATGATTAGGGAGGTCAGTGAACTCCTTTGCAGCCTTGAGCATGCGGTCACTCTATTCAGCAGCCACAGAATAGACATCAATATAAAAAAGCCCGTCCAATTTGCATTAGTATTCAGATAAAGATATTACTTCGTACGATTTGTGAATGTCAAGTAATGCTGGCTGTTTTCTTAGAGAGCAGACCAACTGAAACAGCAGCATTTTGCTTTTAAAAACTTCTGATAACAGGCCTGTCTCCTGTAGCTGGTTTGTATGTCTCTGTCTGTGTACGGTATACATGAAAAAGGGAATTTGTGGGCTTCTTAGGATTTGTGTTGCACTAGTTAGCTGCTAAAGCTGTCTGTGTGTATTGAAAGAGTTGTATAGAGAGCTGCTGAGGTTTGAGCAGGTTTGTGTGGGAAGGGGAGAGCTCTCCCAGTCTGTCAGGAGCGAGAACTGAAGTTTCCTGGTGCAGCACTGGAGTCAAATTGTCAGCCAGTTACTGCACAGGCAGTTTTCAAGCCAGAAGAATGGAAGAGGGGCCATTGCGGGATTTTGCTTAAGTTGAATGGGAGGGCATGTACCAATTCCTGCGACTTTTCTGCTTGGAAGGAACTGGTGATGCACTGATTGGTTTTCGTCATGCAGCTGATGGTAACTGGGCTCTAAGCCTTTCAGCACATGCCCAGAGAGGGGCCCAAGGGGTAGGGTACAGTGATCTGCATTGCTTCGCTTTGTGTATCTGAGTGTTTCAAAGTTCACCCTGAAATTATAAGGGTATTTGAAGTGGGTGCCAAATGGCACTGACCATTCCTGGAACTGGCCTTGGGGTTTATGCATTAAAGCCCCCCTAAAAAGAGTCTCTTATATATTGATGGTGCTTCCTACTTTGTGCTTGAGACCATAAATGCTTCACATTCAGTGAGCAGCTATGAGCAATACAGTTTTGAGATTAAAAGTTGATCCATTTGTTCTCATTAACAGCAGCAGCTAAAAAAAGCTAATTAAGTCTTCAGTGTTGAGACTAGCATATTTTACTGAGCGATAAAGTAAGAGGACATGAGTAACGGATGATGAAATAGTGCTGCTTCTTTTTTAAAAAAAATCTATTTCTTAGCAAATAGCAAACTAGAAAGTCTGTTCCAGTGCAGAGATTGACTCATTAAATGTCTTCAATACTAGCTGTATAACATCACATCTTCTACATGTATTGACAAGGGTCACTCCAATTAAACCTGAGGGTTTTTTTGCTTTTAATTAAGACTTTATTAACCACTGAGTAGGGAACGTGATGAAAGTAAATCTGAAAATTGTGTGGCGAAGTGTTGATCTGCTAATTAAATCATGCAATTAAAGTAAGCCACTCTGACCAGCACGTTAACTTTTACAACTCCCTCCGACAAATCTGAAGTGTGCTGTTTGGGAAAACGTACCTGTCCTGAAGCCTGCCTGAGTAGTGTGGGTTTTGAAGTTAGTGGAACACTGAAGAAGTCTTGATTGCTGCATCCCCGCTGCGTCTGAACCATTTCCATCCAGTGGGACCCAGTCTGCTGCCTGGACAAAGCTGAAATTTTGTGTGAAGCTGCAGGACTTTTCCCCCCCTCTATAAGAGTGGGAAACAAAGTTTTTCCCCTTAAAATATGGTCAATAAAAGTAACTTTAATATCCACCTATATGCTTAGAAAGTTGTCTTCCCTGAAAACTTACGGTGTATATCTGCTATTTCACGTGGAGACCCTAAAAGATAGGGAAACAGCCCAGTTTCTGAGCAGTTAATAAAATTTCCAGAGTTTGACCAAGCTGTTTCTGACAGTGATCCGTCAGCTGGCACACAGAGCTGTGACTGAAGGCATTAGCTGAACCTTCATTTCAGCTGAGGTTAGGGCATGGACTGCTGGTAGATTTTTCTGGCTGGTCAGTGAAGCATGTGAGAGCCAGTGCAGGAGCCTGGGCATGAGCTCTCAGATCAGAGTATGTGAAGTGGCTGTGGTGTTCTCCTATTAGCTTTTGGCAATTTTTAGTATATGTGGGGTAGACGCAGCAGGAATATTACAAATTCACATATTTTTACTAAAAATACAGGTGAAAATCCCTCCCCAGTTTGGTGACATTTTCCCAGCTAGGCTGAGCCTGATACACAGGCGATCAATTAAACCGACTTTATTTTTATTGTTTCCCCATTTGAATATACTTTTCTCTTTTTCCTAGTGTGCTACGTGCTTGTTAACTTTTCCTGTGTCCTGGGAGTCTGTCTGGCTCTGCATACCTGTTTCTGGGTTTTTTCTGACCCTTCAAAAAAACCCCAAAACCCAGCTTGAAATTGCCTGCTGACGCAGCACCCTCCAAGCCATTTGATAGCGTGGTTTGATGGAGCTGTTTCAGTGTTGACCATTTAATCTCTTTTAATACTGGTTAGTTAATAAACTTTATTCTCCTCCACATACTAGGCTGGATGCCAGAGAGGATGGTGGCTTGGTAAAACTTTGCCTTGCATCCTTTTTTTTTTTTGCAGCCAGTGGGACTGCGGTTCAGCAAAGCCATTCATGGTATGTGAAAGCAGGCAGCCGGGCCTGCTAGGAGAAGTAAATCTGATAGCAAGCTCTACGCAAATGCTGGGCTAAAACCATGCCTGAAGATGTGTACAGTTGCCAAAAGCACCTTAAAATACCTTGTTACACCTTGAATTTTTTTCCTTGGCCTCCTGCATGGCTTATGTTTGCTGGTTGCCCCTTTGCTGGCTGTTGATCTGGTGATCTTGTGAA
This sequence comes from Falco biarmicus, assembly GCF_023638135.1. Classification (NCBI taxonomy): domain Eukaryota; kingdom Metazoa; phylum Chordata; class Aves; order Falconiformes; family Falconidae; genus Falco; species Falco biarmicus. Next base: position 80,602,723 of record NC_079288.1, on the reverse strand, counting down.
GAAAAATGAAGAAAAAAATAAAAGTGCCTTTTCCTCTCAAGTAGAGCTGACTGTCCCAGTGTCCCAGTGCCCCCTTTCCAGTATGCTCACAGCTCGGGTTGTCACGTGCCATAGAATTTAAAGCCCTGGCTGTGTGAAGAAGGGCTTTTATTCCTGTGGTAAATGTGGTATTCCTGGTGTGCTTACCCCCGAAGTATCTGCTCCCTGGCTTGCACGACCAGGAAGTTTCTGTAATATCAAAAGCAAACACGAACTGTGAGATACAAGCTGAGTAAAACCTTTGGTAAACTTAGTAGTTAAAATGTGAAAGCTAGTCAGACGTAAACCTGCCCTATTATTCTGATAGGCTATCTGGAGGTTGTCACGTTCAGGTGGATAGGGACTAGCCAGGTAGTTAAATATTTTTTTCCCCTCCCCCCTGTGGCACTCAGGTTACACAATGAAGCATAGGGGTTTTTTGAATAGCAGCAGGGTCAAGTAAGAAAACATTTCTCCAGTAACTGTTTCAGTTTCAGATGTATTCATCTCAAAAAGGTGTGGTATTTCTTGTGGAGGGGGAGGTAGGTCTTGCATGCTGGCCCTGCTTTCTCAAATCCAGAAAGCAGGGGAAGGTAAAGACTTAATTAACTAAAAAGGTTATATTAAAACTTGGAAAGAGATTTCTTTATCAGGCAGAACTGTATGCAAAACAATTACCATGTGCTTACACGTTTAGCATCTGTGAGATTTTGGGGCGGTGCCATTTCTGCAGGTTGCGAGGGGTTAAAAGTATTAATGACTCAGAAGTGAGAAGGGTTCCAAGTTTTCGGGTGAGGAAAGGACGCAGCCTAGGATCGCTCTCCGCGAACCAGCGGAGCTGTGCAGGCGGCGGTGTATGCTGGAGGCACCCTTGCCCGGGAACGCCGCAGCGCGAGCACCCCAGCATTGGTGTTTGCACCCAGGGGTTGTACTGTGAGCCACTGAGCTACCTGTGAACGTCACACTGACACATGGCAGCATGCTGGTTTGGGTTCCCCACCCCACCCACCCCCCACTTTTCCTTTTCACCCAAGGAGCCAAGCTATTGCTCCATCCCTTAGTTTGAGTATAAGGTTTTTAGGGAGAGGAAGTGACGGACAGTCATGGTGCACCATGGCATGCCAGGCACCCACAAGGGTGGCATCCCAACTCCTGCTGTTTGATAACTGATGAAAGTATTTGTCAACTTATCTTCATTTATTACTTTTGCCCTGGAAAGCAGAGTGTCTTGTAGTTGTGCCCTTATTGCACCAAACTACCTCGTGCTGTTCACGAGGAATCTCACCGAAGCATTTCAGCTGATGTAGTTAGGTCAGTAAAGCCTTGGAGACCAGATCACTGCTGAGTTACAAGGGTTGGGCTGATACCCAGAAGTAATGGAGTTGAAGTGTTCTGGAGTTGACCTGGGATGAGCTGGGTGTAGGGGAGCCAGCAAAATAGCTGGATATTGCTCAGGGGCCAAACCTTGTGGTGGTTATGCAGTGAGTAGGTGAGTTCTCACGGCTGCCAAGAGAGAGGAGCCATGCAAAGTAACAGGCAAGGACTGTTGTAGAAGGAGGGTACTATGGGTGAGAGCATCTCTGAAGCTTCTCTCACAAGATGCAGGTGGCACCTGGCTTCTGCGGAGATGGGGTGCAGACATGGTCCCCGTAGCAGGACCCATGTCCCAGGAGATGTCTGGTCCCCTGTGTTGCTGGTGGAGGCTCTGCAGAGGGATTTACTGGGGGGGTTCTGTGGTGTGGAGCCGAGGAGATCATGTGAAGCCCTGAAGGTGTTTCTACTCTGGGCTCGGCAGGGAGGGTGCATCACCCTGGACTCACCCCCTCTTACTCTCCTGGGGAAGGCAAAACATGCATCTATGAAGGCTTTTCTTTTGAGGAAAAGGGAGCTACGGGAGATGTTCCTGGATCCAAATGATGAGACCAGACTTTATCAGCCTTACGCTTCCCCTGTCAAAAAACTGAAAAGCTCCAAAGAGTTGGATTTTTAATTTTATTTTGATGCTTGGCAGACCTTGTAAAGAACTTTTATGACAAGTTTGGCTCCTGTTTTGGAGGGTTGTTGCTTGCTTTGGGGGTTTTACCATTCTCTGCTGCATGTAGTCCTGTAAAAATAATAGAGGTCCTGATCTTGTGCCTATTGAATCCTAAGCAAAAAAGCCCCCATTGATTTCCAAGGGAGCAGGCTGAAGCCCTTCACAGATCGTGGTGGGAGCAGCTATTTAGCATAAGCTGGGATTGTTTGGAAAGTTTTCTAATGACCCAAACATTTTAACAAGTAGGGGAAACCCTGCGAGTGAAAGGGCTCCCTGGTTTGGGGGTGGGGAGATGCCCAGTGCTGCTTCATGGGGGTGATCCCTGGAGCTTGCTCTCGATCCCTGGAGCTGGCTCTCCCATCACCTCCCATTCCCCTCAACCTCCTGTAACGCAGACCTTCACTTCCCATCTTGTTTTTTTATAACTCCAGCCTCGATTCAAGCCGGCAGCAGCATCGCAGCCTGAACATGAGACTAGAGGCAATGGTAACGGCCACCGCCTGGGCCCCCTGTGACTCCGGCGCGAGTTCTGCGTGGAGCCAAGCTGCAGCACCGGCCGCCATCCCCTCATGCTCCATCCTCGTTGCCATTGTATCAGTGTCGGCTGGCATTAGCCCCAGTGCCGTGATCTGCAAGCCACACAATGCTCCGGGGAAAGTGTTAATAATCCCCGGCGGGGGTCCGCAGGCAAGAGGGGGTGAGCCGGCCGGTGGGCCAGCTCCAGCACCGCTCAGCTCCAGCACCGCTCGCTGCTCGCACGGGCAGGAGCCAGCTGAGGAGCTTTCCTGGCCCTTCATGGGCAGGCAGAATTGGGGAAAATTTTTTTTCTCAGAGGGTCTGGTCGGTTTTTGGGTTTTATCCCTCCCTTTCACATACAAGACTCAAGCACAAGAAATTCCCTCCCAGCAAAATATTTCAGCAGCTTGTTTGGAGACTGCAGGTCTTGAACTAAGCGGTGATTTGATTTTTGTTTAAAATTTTTTGACTTCTTACATAGATTCCCCCAGGCAAGCATTTTGTATCTAGCCGGTAGCAGGATCGGTGCAAAATGAGCATGCTGATTCCCGGAGACGTGCTTTGGGAGATGGGGGTATCAGACCTAAAAGTGAAGGGAAAAACCCAATTGCAGTGGGAAGATTAGGGAGTTACGAGTGTGCCCTGACAACTACCATGTGCAACTGAAGATAAATCCTCTGTGAGCCTGTCTTTAATTAAAAGAATGATTGGAATTAGGCATAGTACCATCTCTCCTGATCTGTATCATGTGTATCTGTACGAATAAAGCATTTTTGGGGAGGGAGAAGAGGAAAACACCAGATTTTAATCTTCCTTTGTTAGCCGATATGTCTGCCTTTTGAAAGGGCATATTTCTCCCAGTCTTTGAGTACCCAGGCTTGTTGACAGTAAACAACTGTCACTTGGCAGTTTATGAAAGAAGAAGAATGTTTAAGAAAACATGTCCAGTTAAAATAGTTATGTTAATAGGCTGGGGATTCATGCAGAAGGGGGAGGGGGGTGTGTGCTGGTAGATGGAGGTGCATAGATCAGCTGGTATTAACTGTGTTAGAGATGAGCTGTAAGTGAATGTAGTTGGGAAAAATAAAACCCACACCAAAAAATACATACATTTTTACAGTCAGTGTTTTTTTTTTTCCAGGGAAAATTCAGAAAGCCTCTTTCTTGCCATGTGCAGTGGGGATGAGCTTTAGGGCTGGGAGCTCGGCACTCCCACTGACGGGCCCTAATGCTGCTTCATGCTTTACGGGCAGCATTTAGACCTTGCAGCTGCCCTGATATGTCCTTAGCCTTTGCTTTGCCGGGGTGGTTGGAAGAGAAGACTGCAAGAAAACTCAGCCTCCTAATTTGCGAATTGATTAATTACAGAAAGGAAGGAAAAAAAGAATTAAGAAACGGCAGATGGTGTCCTCTCTGCATCCCTGCCCAAAGTTGCTACAAATCCATCACCCACCTTCTTCTGAGTTAAACACACGTGAACATAGTGAGTGATGAGTGAGCGCAAAGCATTTGTTCCAGCTCGGCCCAAAGGCATCAGTGTCAAAAGCGTAATGAGGTCTTCATGTCAGACACTTGAAATCTGTAATTAAGCATAAAAATAAGTTCCAGGCTTTCCAGCTCCTGATTTCCCTGGCTTGGGACCAAGGGTGTAAGCAGCTGGTGGGGGATGCTGACATTAGTCTTGAAAGGTACTGGGTAGAGCCACCCTCCTGCCCACAGTAAATACAGTAAACACTGTGTAGTTCAAATAAATAATGTGTAGATACTGTGTTACAGATACTCCACCTTTCCTTCAGCTGTGGGTATCTCGGAGGGGGTACTGTGGCAGCAGCACCTTCTCTTAACGGTGTTTCAGGTAAAACAGAGAGAGCTGCAGGAGCAAATGGGAATCCCTGGAATATGGGTGAAAGGGTCGCACTTAATTTTCTTTTGGCCACTGGTTCAATTAGTATTGCCATTATTTGGACAAGGAGGCAAAGGTAATGCAAACCTGAAGCCTCCTGCCACAGAAGTGCACTGCAATCTGCCCGGACAAAAAGGAAGACTCCTAGAAAGTGTTTATTGAGTCATTCTGGGACTCCAACCTGTGTCTTATTTAATGAAGGAACGAGATTGCTGCCTCATTTTTATGCATAGACATGGTGGTATCTTGGGATTTGGGAAGGCAGTGGGCGTCTCCATTGGGAAAGTCTTCTTGGCGGGGTGGGAACCACAGATGTCGCTGGAGGGGACAGGTGTTCTCCTTTGCCCCATCTCCCTTGGTGCAGGGGCAAAAAGGGGCAGGTTTGTACCCACCAGTCCTGTTTTGGCACTGGGTCACTGCCTGAGAAACTGGACTGCCTGCTTGATCCTTGATTTGGTGACCCCATGCAATGTAAAATCTTTCCTGTGAGAAGCCCATCTGCATGCTCTGAACAAGGTTGTCTTGTAGGTGGAATGTGTTAGTCCTGGCAAAAAAAGGCCTGAAACTGCCTCAGGTGCTTTCAAAATATGTGTAAATGTTTGAAGTGGAGGTTTTATCCCCCTCTGCCCCCCCTCCTCCCAGTGCATCACAAATGAGGTGCGAACAAGTGGTGCAGTCTTTGCAGGAATAACTTCACCCAGTGCTGGAGCCCGCCGTTTTGGGGATGAGAAGGAGCAGTTGGAGGAGCAACATGTGGTGTCTCAGGGCAGGGAGGGAGAGGAGACAACCCTGGATTAACCACCTACCCTCAGAAAGGGAGTGGAGGGGCCAGAATGCCCCAGGCAGCTCTTGCTCCATTTCTGGGTGTATACATCAACCTGGATGAATAGGTGTAAATATGTGGGGAGGTTGTCCAACTTCATGTCTTCACTAGTGTTATGAGGTGGGGAGCGTGGCAGGAGTTTAGCTTCAGTGCCTGACTTGCAGCAAAGAGAAATCCAGCCCTTGGGTACCTGCTGGGCTCAGTTTTTATCATGCACATTCTCTGTCTGCCCAGAGAGACGTGGCTGTTTTCTTTCTCCCTTGACTTGCCTGTTGCGGTGACCACCCCTGCTGTCACAACAGCATCCATCTCACTCGGACACTTGTGTGCTCTCTTGTTTGCAGAGAGGAGGAGGTTTTAGAAGTGTTTCAGGTGAGGGAAGGAAGGGAGGAGCTGGGAAAATCAGACTGGAGGATGGGGCAGGTGTCCAGAAGTGCCTGTGGAAGGTCCCTGGCTCGTGGACATAGGACCAGCCATGTGCTGCTGCAGGACACTGGAAACGGCCCTCTGCAGAGGGTCTGCATTTCCTTACAGCAGCATTAAAACAGCTGTGTATAGGGGTGTCCACCCTGCTGCTGGCAATACTGCAGCTTAATGTAGTACAGTTTGTAGAAGGTGATTGCTTGGGAGCCCTAAAACTGCTTGAAGGCAGTGGGAACTGAGACACGCATGACTTCCTTGAACTCTCTCTTAATTTATTACACGCAGTCCAAAACCCACCGTAATAGATACGGTTGCGGGAGACCATTAAAAGGTCCGTTCTGGTGAACCTGATGCCCTGCTGTTGCTGCTGGAAATGATAAACCGCTGTGTTTGGGGCGGATGGTATGTGTGCCCTCTGTGTGTGTGCGTATGCTTGGAAGCTGGTAAATTCTGCTAATTTAGGGATTGTTTTCTAAGTCTGTTTTCTATAACTCCGTAGACTTAATACAAATAAAGAACTGACTTAAGTTTCCTGTGAGAAATGCAGAACAAACGCTAAGTGTGGGATTTGAATGCAGAAAGGTGAAAACACAAATGTATACAGAAATGGCAAGTCAAACAAGCTGAAAAAATATTGTAAGGTTGATTTAACAGAGCAGTGAACTCAAAGCTGTCTAATCCCTTTAGCAGCCTTCTTTAAAGACGAGAAATAAATGAATTTTTGACATCTACTTTTCTTTTCCCATCTCTCCCAACGCGTTTCTATTAATGCTGAAGGATAAGACTTGAGTTTAGCACAAGGACCAAGTGTTGCAGCTTTAGTTAGATGTGCTTTCTAAATAATAACGTCTTCGTTTGTCATTTGTGACTTCAGATTAAAGTGGATCAGACTTTCTGAAAGGAGATTACAGTTAAACTTCTCCAGCTTGGGTACCTGGCACCTAAATCTCACTTGAGTCACTGAAATAACAGGCTCAGTTTTGAAAGATGCTGAGCCAGGTCAGGCTCTACATGAAAATCGCTTAAGCACTCTCAAAATCTGGCTATTCATTTTGATGCTTGCATTTCAAATGTTTGACCTTTGTTTTCTTTACTAAGTATGCAGACAGGGCAGCCCCCAAATTATTGGGTTTTTTTCCCCTTTTATACATCTGAAAACGGCTAGCAGAGAAGACTTGAAGTTCTGCATCTTATTACTGAGAAATATAGATCTTTGAAAACTACCATTTTATGTAACTCAAGGGAAGCTTGCAAAGGGGGGAATATTTACTTATTTTCATTGACATGAACATGGTCTGTCGCATATCTAAAACCCACAATCGGTTAGAAAAAAACCCACCCAAAGTACCTTAAACCTTTGCCCTCTCTTAATCCATGTACAAGAGGGTTTTTTTTTCAGATGTTCTCCCCCCCCCCCCCCCCCGCCCCCTCCGCTGAAATAGAGGCAATTGATAGGCTCATAAACAAATACCAAACATTAAGTCCTAATCTCCATATAGAGGAGTCTGACCCTTTTTATGGAGAGAGAGGGTAGAGGGAGGAAACGGGGCCAGGAGTTTGAGGTTTAATGCTTATTAAAGTTTTAGTGGGTGGGAAAATGCAATCAATAAATTTTGTTTAATGCCTTGAAACTGGTGTTAGTTTTCACTAGCTACACTGGAGGGTAGTTTTCATTTTGAAACTAGGACACTCGTAGTTGGAATGACAATTAATGTGGAGTGAATATGGTCCCAGTTGGAAGCCGATTTTTTGAATAGCATGAAAACTCCCCCCACCTCCCCGCCTTGGCTCCGGAGTGGGGTAGCTTCCGTTTTTAATTAGCGAACCAGGCAAAATTTAGCTCATTGTGTCTTTCTGCTCCTTTGGCCCAGTGGATAGCTTGGATTTCTCCATCTTGCTGTCATGAGGCTGTTCTTTTTATTTTTTTCCTTCAGTTTTGGTGTGGGGAGGAAGGGCAGGGGGGGCTTCAGGATACTTAGGATTAAAGTCATTGTTCAGGGGTATTTGCAGCCAGCTGCTTGCATTAAATGAAGATTAGAGGAACGCACATTAAAAGTGTAAGGGAAACGCAGAGGAGCTGGGATTTGGGAGCTGCATAGCTGTGAACCGAAGGGGAAAGGTTGGGGCTTTATGGCAAATTTTTTCTGCTGCCATGTGATCTCAAAGCCCACTTCAGAAAAGCATCACAAGTAACAGAAAAGCATCACAAGTAACAGAAAAGCATCACAAGGAACTGCCAGGGCCAGGCCTGCCTGGGAATTGTAAAGGGAGCATGAGTCTTTGCAACCATTAAAAAGTTCCTGTGAGATAAACCTAAACTTCTGGGCCCAGCGAACTTACGTATTGCTTAAAATTCATCTGCAAGAGCACTTAGGAGGTGGTGAACGTTTTGCTAGAATTCACTAAAGAGCTGAAAACCCACCCAGGAGGTTGAAAGTCCAGAAGTAACGAATTTTTGAAGGATTTCAGGAAGGAAATGTAGAAGGAAGGGTGTAGAAGAGGAGCCTAGAAAAAAAAGTAATTCTGCAATGCCTGCTTATTCTTTGAAGGGTTTACAAGAAAGATTAAAAATATTTCCAAAGATTCAGTTTCTCTCCTTTCTTTATGCTTTGTGGAACACTCATTTATGTAGTCTGTCATTCTTGTTGCAAACCTTGCTAATTGCTTGGTGCTTGTCACCTACAAAACCCTGCTGGGTAACCTGGTCCAGGGAAGCATGAGGGGTGGCATGGTGCACTGATGCTGAAGAGCATAGGTTTGTTCGGGGCCTCCATAGTTTAGCAGGACACAATCCTGCTCCAGTGGAGGCTGGGGGACAAGGTTTGCCCAGTCTGTTGGGATGCTGGGAAGCCTCAGACTGTGCCTCAGTTTCCATAGCTGCCTGCACTGGCTTTGGAAAGGGGTTGTGGCGGTTGCTTGCTGCTGCAAAGATGAAGCTTTTTTGGACTTCCTCAGGCATGAGGAGCAGGAATGTAAAAAAACCATCAGCTGTTTTGTGGCAGGATCTGTCTGTCGAGACCAAGCTGGGATGCCCCTGCTGTGCTATGCAAAAAGCTGGGGCCAAGTTGGCCACTGGTCTTCAAAGACAACAAGAGGCAGACACCAAAAGGAAGATGACATTGACACAGACACCTAGGATCAGCCAATGGGTGTCCCGTCCCTCTGCCTTGAGTAGGGAGCAGTCTGGGTTGAGCATGTTTGGCCCCCACAGTTGGGTGAGGTGGACTGTGTATGTGACATGTGGGCAAACCAGCTGCAAGGATGCAGTCACCCACATGGTGTGCTGGGATTGGTGCCATCCCTGCCACGAGTGTGGGCTGCCGAGATCTGATACAGCTCATTGCCACACTCCCCCCTGAGTAAAGCACGGAGGCCTCGGCACCTGGGAGAGCAGGAACCATCTATACAGGCATCCTTGAGGTGCTTCAGCATGAGCCAGGAGCCCTTGTAGGATAGGACACATGGAGCAATACAGCCCAGGGACTTCAGCATCCCCACACTGCCAGGCCTCTGCTCCGCTCTCCCTGTCTTTAGGGACCATTGATGAAGTGGAGGACACCTCATATCAGTTCTTCTATTTCATTTAAAAAAAAGAAAAAAGGCATGCAGAGCTGTGAGATAGATGGATATGGGTAGTGGTTGCTTCCCTCTCTTGTGTTTTGAGTGAGGAACCAAGGAAAATGATTGCACGGTACGGCCAGATTTCAAAGAAAACTCCGCATCGCTGCCTGTTCCTTTAAGCCAGCAAACCCCAGCTGAAGGCTGTCCTTAGGACAGGCTCTGGGCTCTCAGCAGCAACCAAAGCTTTGTGTCCCTTGGGGTTTACATTCCCATTTTTGTTAGGTGTAGCCAGGAGACCCCTTTGATTTGTTCTCTGTTGTGTTTTTTTTCCCCTCCTTAGGGCTTTCCAAGTGCCACAGGGAAATCCTCCGGGCTAAAGTCTTTTTGTAACTATTTTAGCTTTGTGGCAATTTATTTCTTCTTCTAACTCTCAGCATCTGAATTGGGTGATCTGAGAAAACAGTCCATTAAAAGGAGGATACTGTAGAGTCCTGATGAATCCTGTTTTCTACTTGGCCGGTGGAACAGAAAGCTAATTGCCAGTAGTAAATCCATTCAAAGGAGGGCTGGAGGGAGGGAGAAAAGCTAATATTCCTCCTTGAATGCCATTTAATCTCTGAAACCTTTCATGCAGATGTAAATTAGGATTTGCACAACAGAGTCAACAGTTGCTCCGTAGATAAGGCAGATTTGCAACATCTGCTTTTCCATTCTAGAAGCTCTTCCAAAGTCGCTGTCGCTGTTGGGGATAGCCAAGCTAAATACTAGAGTTTTTATTCTTTCCGTAATCTTTTGTTTATGAGGAAAGCTGCATATGACAGAACTAAACCTGGTTATTGTTCTGCTGATTTGCTAGGAAAAAAGTTTGCTTTCCTCTTAAGATAGGTCTAAAAAAACCCTCCCACTGGGTGGTAATACAGTGCAGCACACTTGTTAACTTCTTTGGAAGAAACATTGTCTGGTAACAATTGCATAGGCCACTGCAGTGGTAATACAGTATAAACAGTTTACCTTGCAGTATTATTAGGAAAACTATGTTAAGCGTTTTCAGGAGAGCAGCACCCCCCCAACCCCACCCTTCCCCAAGCAAACGTGCAATAGGTGAAAGATAAAGTGCCACCTTCAAATGATGGAGGCAAACCCTTTCCAGAAGTGGTTTCCTAAAGGTACATTTCTGGATTACAGTTTAAGCTTTTACAGAAGCAACCATATTTTTTTTATTTTTGCTGAGGAGTGAGCCCCGTTGAGCAGGGGAGATAACCCAGCTGAACACCACTGCAGGAAAGCATATTGCTTCGACAAAGCATTCTGTGCTGCTGTGATTGCCAGGCTGAGCCCTTTCTTCCCGGGATAGCTGCAGCCTGACACTGGAAAATGCTCCGAGAGGGATCTTGACCTTGGAGAGGGAGAAAAGGGAGTGAAGAGAAAAGATAGGATATATATTTTATATAATACATATTTATATACACACATACATATGCACACACACAATATATATAAAATAAGATAATATACGTAACATACTATATATAACATGTGTGCATTTGATATATTATATTTTGCTGTGCCAGGCTGGTGATGTACCCTTTGGGGTGGCAGTGCCGTAGCCAGACAGGGATGTGCCACCACTGGCACCATCATAGCTGCTGCAGAAAGGGGAGGGAGGTTTGCCTTGCATAAAGCACCGCCAAAAAATACGTCTATAAAAAACCACCCTGTCAGCTTCGCCCCCCCCCGTGCGGTTGAGGGTATGGGGTGACTGTGGGGGAGCTCGAGGGTATGGGGCGACTGTGGGGGAGCTTGCTTTGCTGTCGGCCGCTCCCTCGATCTTATCTGGCCTGAAAAGGCAGATACTTGGGTAAACAAGGCGATCCCACGATCTTATCGTGCTCCCTCTCAGGGGCTGATGCTGGGTGCAGGGCCTGGGGCGGGTTTGGTGGTTTTTGGTATTCCCCCAGGGCTCATCTGCCTGTCTGGGGAGATGGAGGGAACAGGGGCATGGCAGGGTGCTCACGGGGGGAGGTGGCACTGGGGCTGCTTGTCATCCCCTCCTGGCTACTCTTTAAATTAAAGCAGGTCCCAAATGTACAGTGTTTGGCAATAAAAGTTTTATTTCCCTTCTCAGCAATGAGATTTGCTCAGTTCTCAGTGCAGAAGTCCCAAGGTGAGGTGGGCAGGCAGCCAGCCCCCATGCCACAAGCAGCCGCGCAGGCATTGGGAAAAATGCTGTTGTTGGGGAGTGAATGATACCGTGGAACCCTGTTAACACAGGTGGGACACTAAACCAAGGCTGAGCGTGCATTGAGGACACGATGCTGGTCTGAGCCTGGAAGTAGTCTACGTGCTCTTTGCCATCACAGCTTTGTTCATCCCCACCGATGCTGGAGGTCTCTGTATCCCCTCCAGCAGTTAGCCACCAGCTCTGCAGCTGTGACCATGATCCCCCTGGGAACGGTATGCCAGCCTCAACAGGAGAAAGCTCTGGCATGATTGTTGTTCTGTGATCCTACAATACGTCCCTGTGACATGAATTTGATGCAATAAAATACATAGGACAAGAAATGTTTTTGAATTAACCTGAAGGGAGAAGTCTGTTGATTGCTGCTATCCTTTTGCTTGTTAACATGCCAAATGCAGCTTGTCCAGCTTGAAAAAGGGAGAATATGATGCACTTAGAAATGAGCCTCTTAGTCTATTCCACCACCAGGCTATGAAGCAGTCCCGAAAAGCCTCTCCAGGCTTGCCAGGGTGTGGGGTACGGTGAGGAATATCTTGCTGTTGGTACTGAAGGTCCTGTGCTTCGAGTGCTCTGTGGTGGGGGGTCTCGGTAGGGTTTCAGTTGTGTGGTGGATGTGCCCTGGCTGCGGGATGCTCACTGAAGAAAGAGGAGGATGGTGATGGTGGGTGAGGCATGCACCCCACCTGAGCAGTCCCTCAGGAAGCTTCCAAACACATTGATGTTTGGAAAAGCACAATTGTGGGAAGCTATTCCAGGAGGAGAAACACAGATGAAGAGAAACGAGTAGAATGTCCTGGAGCCCAGGACCCAGCACTTTGTGAGGTGCCATGGGGCCCCCCAGGGTTCCCCTGCCCCCCTAGGGCTCCCACAGGCACTGTGGACCTTTGCCACCCAGCAGCAACCCCCATGCTTTCTGCCACAGCTCCTGGGAATAGTCCCTGACTCCAAGGAGGGCATCAGCTAGCCTCTGGGGGTGCTTGAAGTTTTTTGGGGGCCATAAGCAGGCCAGGAATACCCCACCACCCCTCCACCTCCTTGGCCTTTTGTGGCTGAAGAAGAAGTAACTGCATATTCTCCTGCAGTTCTTGAAAGCTGCCTGCCGGTAAAGCCAAAATAAAACATTTCCAGGCTCAGCCAGAAACAAGTATTGATGTCTAAGGAGCAGACGTCTGATGGAAATACTGACACACTTAAGCACTTGGAGCTGTGAACCACACAAAAAGTGAATTATTGCTGGGATGAGCCAAGCAGCTATGGAGATGAAGTATCTTACCCTTATAAGTGAATACATACAAAAGCTTTTTAGCTATGCTGGCCCAGCTGCTTCTCGTTGTGGAAGGTGCTTCCTGGCTAGTTGCTGCCTTTTTGCTCCTCTGTTCAGCTTAAAAATTGCCTGGCTCTCTGTAGCATGTTTGCTCTGAGCAGCAGTGATGCTGCTGCAAGTGTTGATCCCCATCAGAAGCGTCTCTTGGTGATTCTTGACTAATTACTGCTTTGGCTAAACTCATACATGGTTGAATTTTAGACATGTATCAGGACCCCACAACCTAGATTGCCTTCTCCTCTCTAAGAACCCATTATAGCTGCAAATGCATTAATCCCTGCACTGCTGGCAAGTGACAGAGCAGGCTCCCCATAACCCCTGCATGAATTAACTCCCCAGTAATTTATACCTGTGTATCGAGGTTTAAACCCCAGCCAGCAACTAAAGCTCCATGAAGCTGCTTGCTCCCCCCCTGGTGGGATGGGGGAGAGAATCAGAAGAGGCACAGTGAGAAAACCTCCTGGGTTGAGATAAAGGCAGTTTAATAAGTAAAGCAAAAGCTGTGCACACAAGCAAAGCAAACCCAAGGAATTAATTCCCCCCTCCCCATGGGCAGGCAGGCTGAGCGCCCCCCCCCCCCCCCCCCCCCCCCCCGACATCCGGACTCCATCACACGTAACAGGGACTTGGGAAGGCCAACACCATCGCTCGGAACATCCCCCCGCCCGCCCCCCCCCTTCCTTGTTCTTCCCCAGCTTTATATGCTGAGCATGGCATCCCATGGTATGGAATATCCCTTGGGTCAGGTGGAGCGGGCTGTCCCGGCCGTGTCCCCTCCCAGGCCTGGTGCCCCCCAGGCCCCTGGCTGGTGGGGTGGGATGAGAGGCAGAAAAAGCCCTTGGCTCTGTGGGGGCACTGCTCAGCAATCACAGAAACACCCCTGTGCTATCAACACTGGTTTTAGCACAAACCATCACCCCATACTAGCTACTATCAAGAAAGTTAACTCTGTCCCTGCCAAAAGCAGCGCACTCTGTCAGCTGTGGGTTTTGAAAAGATGCTTTTAATGTCAGTTAGATCCCAAATGGGGGTTTCCTTTGGGAGCAGAGGGACCCTTGCAACCTGACTCGCAATAGAAACGCTTTAGGATAAAGTTTTAAAGGGTGCGTGGGGATAGGTATTTGCCAGCAGCAAGGGTGGTTTTCTTGGTACCCAGGACTGAGATCCAGGAGGTGTGTGTTCAGCCCCAGTAAATCTGAAAACCTACCTCCCCACAGTGCTGCTTTGCAGGTGGAATTTTTCCGACTGCTTCAGTCAAAGGTGTATGAGCAGATGGAAGAAGCAACTGTGTCAGGAGAGCTCAGTACCTGCTCCCCGGATTGGTTTCCTTACAATTTAGCAGTGAGAGATGCAGGATGAAGAAGGTGGCCAAACCCTTGCCCAGGTCCTCAGGAGAGCTCAGCCCATCTGTGTTAAACTCCTCCCAAACACAGGCTGTACACACAGCCCCTGCCACTTTGTGAACGTGGTTGGAGATGTAGACTTCTGCAAGTCAGTCTCATGGCTGGATGCTTGGCTCCAGAGGGGGCAACTTCATGTCTCCTTCATGTCTTGGTGTCTCTTGGTTGGGAACACCAGGCACTTGCAGCTGGAAGGAGGTGCTGGGCTCTGGGCACCCAGTGGAAGAGCTGTGTTTTCCCACTCAAAACTCCAGCTGTTCTCAGCATGGAAATGAGACTGTCTCTGCTTTCTGATTTATCATCTTATTTGAAAGCTATAGGAGGAATAAGAGTAAAATTTCATTCTCCAAGGTCACAGTTGGTCAAAGTGCTTAAGCACTTGAAGCGCATGTTTAAGTACTTTGTGGAGGTTTCCAATTTGAGCCCTGTTTATTTTTTAAGCCATAAGCACATAAACTGAAATTTGAAAAACTGTTTAAAGAAGTGAGATTAAAACCATTAGTATAATGTTTATAATTATAATCCATAACCCTTTCAATTCACTCTCCATCTTTCCAGACATTACTCCCAGTCAGCAGGAATAGTCACCAAGACTGAACTTTGCATTTAACAGGCATCACGGTATCTGGTGGAGACTGGCTGGGGAGATTGAGGGCAGAGATGCCAAAAAGTTGTCAGAAACAAGAGATGATGATGCTTTCCACAGAAAGAAAAGACCCCAGTGGTTCTGCTCTGAGTATAAAGTGAATTTCCTCTTCGTTTCAGCATTCCTTAATTATGTTTTATAAAAAGAGTTTGTCACTTTGTCCTTAACCCAGGTTCATGGCTTTCCAAAAAGAATGATTTCCTTTTAAATGGCCGAACAGTACAGTTTGGCTTGTGCTTAGTCTGGGTTTGTTCCTGTTTGGTAGGTTTATGATAGAAAAAACAAAATATACAAGTCTTGATAATTTGGCAAACAGCTTGGATAAAACTGTGTATTTTGTGTGGAGGGATTGTGCAGCTGCATGGGATTTGTTTTCCAGTAGATTAAATTAGCAAGAGCTTCCATCAGAGTCAACAAACGAAGATCAGTACCCAGTCCTGCAAGTGCAAAGCTATATGCGGGCTTTTTAATTGGAAGCCAAAGTTGGTATCATTGAAAAAATCCTTACAGTCTAGAAAAAGGAAGAAAAAACCTCTGAAAGGAACAGTTAAACCAGAATATTTCTCAACCATATTTTCCCCAAGGCTATATCCCCGTTGGGAAGAGACCATGGGTGAACACTCAAGTGTCGCAACAGGTGCTGGTCTGATAGGAAGGAGATATTGGAGCTCTGTCTTCTTTTTCTTTTTGCTAAAAGTGTACGCTTTCAGGAAAAATCTTTTCATTAAAAGAAAAAAGCCCAACACCCTAAACCTTTGACTGTATGAATACCACAAAATTCTGGCCAAACTCTAAAATACTTGAGCTGGAATTGCTGCAAGGGTGTCAGAGGAAAGAATCTTTGTAACCCCCAACAAGTGTGGGCTTTGCCTCCTGCGAGATGATACCTCCCATGAAATACCACATTTTCAGGCCCCCAGGATTCATTACTTCTATCCTGCAAGGGTATTGACTAAAACATTTTTATAATTTTAATTTTTACATTTCCTCAAGAATAAAAGCTTGCATGACAAGAAGAGAAGAGCAATACATTTTTCTCGTAACCTGCTCCAACTCTTTCACTTAATGGCAGAAGAGCAGCTTGAAGCCAGTGCCACATCCTCGGGTATTCAGAGCTGCTGTAATTGCATTGATTTTAAAGTCAAATTGTAATTTATGAGTATGCTGAAGCTGCAAAATTAGGATCTCTGTCCAAATCTGATTACTATCTGAGATCAACTCGGGCCACCTGGGTTTGGATCATAGTTCAGACCGAACTGTTTTGAATCACTTTTCATTTGCTAATTATGTAGTCATAGCACCAAAGTATCTTCATCAAGGAGTAGGATCCCCTGTGATACATACTGTACAAAAGCAAGAAGACACTTATGCCTGGTGGAACATACAGCCTCGGAGCCGGTGTCAGCCAGAAGGTAGAGGTGGGGCAATGCCAAGTGAAAACGTTGGTTAGCATAGACAAAGTGGGGAGAATGGCAGTCTTGTTGTTAAGCTAGCTGGGTTGAGGGCAGCTGTATTCTAATTCTCCTTTATTAAAGAAGTGTAAAGGGTAAATAAACCATTTAATGCCAAGAGTGAGTTTATATGTCACTAGAAGGAACATGAGAACCTTCAGGCCCAAGAACCACACTTCGAACATGCACCGCATTTCGCCATGGGGACATTTCTGAGCTTGAACCTTTCCTTGTGTCATTATCTTATGGTAAAAAACATTCTCCAGCCCATGGCAGTGTTCACTGGCATCATTTGTGGAATGAGCTACTGCAGCTGGTAGACTGAAGAGACGAGGATTTCAGCTTTCATGCTCAGTCTTTGGTTCTGCACTTCTTTGTTGCACAGAGTGTAACTCCATCAGGGAGCTAGTGGTGGGTTCATTTATTTTAGCTATTCCAGCTTGCATCTTCCATTCAGCCTTCCCACCTTGTTTCCTTCAGCCCACAGAGGTTGCCTTTGGGCCACCCAGAGTCACTTGAGAAATTCTGTTTTCCCATTTCTGCTCCTTTTATCCCCTTCTTGCAGGGTCTGGCAGGGGTTGTGGACAGTTTCACAGGAGTAAAGAAACCGAGATCCAGGGACCAAACTGTGAATAAGCACACACTTATTTCTGCCAGATCACCCCCCACACACCCCAGTGCTGGGTGTTGCAGTGACCCTATGTAGTGGTCTGTGCTGTTTCTTATGATGCACCTGATGGAGTGGCCGTGTTTTGGTCACTACAGGGTGGACATGGTCCTTGTAGATCAGCCAGAGACCTGACTGCAGTGTGCACAGCTGGCTGTGCCTTACTGCCTGCCAGGGGCAGGCAAGCCTCGTCTCTGGCAAGGAGGAGCTCTGGGCACATGGAAGTATCAGTAGAGCAAATATAAATTTCTTTTTTAAATGCTCTTTCATTCTCTGACACCTGGTCTTATTTACTCATTTCCGTTTCTTTCTCCCTTTGCAGAATACTTGAGGAGCGAGACCGCCTTTCTGGAAGAGTTGGTGTTTGGAAGTGGAGATACCATTGAACTTTCTTGTAACACCCAAGGCTCTTCTGTGTCTGTTTTCTGGTTTAAAGATGGTATCGGGATTGTACCTACCAACAGAACTCATATTGGACAAAAACTGTTGAAGATAATCAATGTGTCATATGATGACTCGGGGCTGTACAGTTGCAAGCCAAGGCATTCCAATGAGGTCCTGGGAAACTTTACAGTCAGAGTTACAGGTACATGCAGAAATACAGCTGTTTTGGTGGTTTTTAAAAATTATTTATTTATTTTCCGTTTTTGCTCCTCCACATGTTCAGCATAGCTGGTGCTTTGCGGTGTTCATCCATACTTGGTGGGTCTCTACCTCCCTGGTAACTCCTGGCAGTGATTAGACTGACACCACAAACGAGTCAAAGAACGCTTGCGTGTCCATACCAAATGTTAAAGCTTGGTGTTAATACTGAGAGAGACTTAGAAACAGTGCTAGTCAGATTAAACCCCAAATCCCCCCTAACCCTCAAATAGATGCAATGCTACATGTGCCTTTGAAGTCCTCTGTGAGTGAGTGAACTGTGGCTCAGGGAGGTTAAGTGACTTTTTCTACTTTATGTGAGAAATCAGTGGCAAAATTGCATGTAAAAGCTGGAGGTTCCTGAAAACTGTTCCCCTGCTGTAGCTGATAAATCCTCTTCCTTCTGTCCTGGTTATCACAAATCACCAGTTTGTTTCAGAAGTAGCTTATCTGTAAACTGTATATCTCAAATATGTGCTTCATCAAAGGTACTTATTGGGATTCGTGTATTGCAAACAAGTGCTGTGTTGGCAAAGCACGTGCTGTCATTTGCTTGGTCATATTTTTTCCATGATTAGGACAGTAGGACAGAACAGCTGCAAGTTGTCCAAGCCTGAATCACTAAATGGAGAGTGCCAGAAAAAACTGTTGCTCCCGGCGAGCTAACCAGTAACATTAAGATCATCTCCATGATTTCAGGTTTCTGCGTTGGTAGATGGATACCCATCACTGTGAACAGACAGAAGAAAGCCTTCTGATCACACAGATTAAAAGCCTGGATTTTTAGAAAAATTTACCCCTTCTGGATCTAAGATTTTGAAAACTTTCCTTTGCCCTTGTGCATTGGACCTTTTTCGAGCATCGTTGAACAGTAGGTCCTTGCCTCCAAAAGTTGAGTTCCCTCAAAAAGTAAGGGGGTCTGTCTGAAAAGCAAACAGAGAGATGTTTGTGATTGTAAATCACATCTACTCCATAAAGGGCTTTTTCATGCCAGAAATAGGATTTTGTGTAAGTGAGAGAATCAAACCATCGTGAGAATAAAAGCTTGTTTCAGCAATTCTTCACCAACATCTGCTTTTCATTGAATGTTACTGGAGATCGCTGTGAATGCTTCAAGGTCATATCAATTAAATGGTTAAAGAAGTATTTGGCCCTTGAAAGGCTTTCTTTAACTAGGTATGATTATTGCAACTATCCAAGGAACTGCAGGTTGTTAGAAACTTTACTCTTTTTTTTTTTTTTTTAAAGTGACATTAAAATGCTTTTGAGTTCAAGGGGCAGCAGGGAGGCAGAAGAGGGCAGCTGGTTACATGCTCAAATGAAACAGCTGCCAGCCCCAAAAGTTCGTAAAGTGAGAAATTGTTTTTAATAGTGGAAGGGCTGATAATCCTCTGCTTTTAAAAAGTTTAAGCCCCTGTGTTTTTCCTCTTCGCTAATAATAGCTAATAACGGCTTAAGAACAAGCGAGTAACCTGAACCTGCTTTCTGACAGCATTATGAGTCTTTGATTCTATTAGCCCACTGTCATTACCACCAAAGTGCTAGTAATGTGGGAATCTCTGTTTTAGCTGTCAGCAGCACTTGTTTTAAACTTTGAAGCCCTGCTTTATGTGGCAATAGTGGCGCCTTTCTTATGCTCAGATACGTCTTCATAATTTGTACTGATTGCTCAGTGTGGCACTTGCGGAGATGAAATCATTATTGGAGATTTGTGGTTTGTGTTCCCACTTCTTAAAGGTAACGCCAGCATTAGCTCAGATATCTGGTTGGGTGTTCATGTGGGTATCTAATGTTCAGGGCTGGGGTTGTCCTCTGTATTAAACTGCTTTAAATCTGTATCAACAGACTGGAATTGCTCTGATCCGTATTCTAAAGTAAGCAAAACTAGGCTAGGTGTATTCAGAATAGCTGGTGTACATGCAAGTCACATTTTGAGAGGTGCTTCCAGATTCTAGGAGTGTATCAGGATTTTCCTACGTGGGGCCATGAGTTCTGAGTCTGCAACAAACTCTTCTGTGGTGACTGTGCACAGTGAGATGCTTGATACTGAAGGTAGAGCAAGGACATGCTGGAGCTGGCATTGCGGAGTTGAAAACCAGGTTGATTAATAGCAGGGTCTGATCTCTTCAAAATGCCTCTCTGGACAGATGTGGGCTTGAGCATGTTGCTAGTTTACAAAAAGAAATGTACTGTCTTCTTAAAACCTGAGCACTTGAAGAGGATCACAAATAGAGGCTGCATGCCCAAACTGATCTCCATCCCTCTTGGCAGAAGCTCCATTTCTGCAACCATTTCACACATGGAACAGCCTTTGGATTTAGTGGCTGAGCAGCACGGACAAGCACGGACTGCAGGCTAGTACTGGCAAAAAGAGCTTTCAAAATACCCAAAACTAAGCTCTTCAGAACACTTGACTAAAAAACTTAAGCCCCTTTCTGTTCATAGTTAAAGCTCTTTGGAGAATAGCATCTGGCAGTTCTTGCTGATGCCAATACTCATCAGCTTCTGTAAAGGATTGTTTTAGTAAATGATTAACAAAGAGCTTACAAATTTTTGGTCACTTTTTGAAAAAGGTGATGTTTCAGGAACCTGAATGGGACAGTAGCTCTGAGTATGGGATATTTGCTCTTAAAACCTAAGCTGCATCTCTCATCTGAAACACAGGCAAGGGCAAAGACTCTTCCCTTGCTCTTGTGGAAATGTTTCTGAATTGGTTTAAAAATTGATTCTGCTCCTCTGGTCACAGTTGGTTCATTGGAAACCAGAAGTAAATTATAATCACATGTTAATATATGGATAACCAAATCTGAGATTGCAGGGCTGAGAATGTGCTGGTTTCTCTGTCAATGCTGGTGGCGATTTGGCTGGGTTTCTGCCTTCGCCGGGACTTGAGCAAACCTGCTGATTCAGCCAACACACCTAAACATCCACTTCACTTTCAGCAAGCCCCATGGCATTTCCCTAGTTCTGCTGCCAGCAGGACCTCAACTGTGGATAGTTAGATACATGCTTGAAATCTTCCTTGGGACTTTGCCAGGGAGAAGGCGCAAAGCACGATGTGCCACTGCAGTCTAAAGCAGGGAGATGATTCCTGTGTCACTCCTGTATATGGTGCATATGTCTGGAAAGTCCTTCCAGATTCTGCAGAGAAGTAGTATTATTCTGCAGAGAAGTAGTATTATCTTTCTTTTAGTAGTTGTTATCTTTCTTTTCCTTTTATCCCCTCACCCCCCCCCCCCCTTTTTTTTTTTTCCCCTCCCCATTTTTACCTCCACTGAGCTGGTCAGAGAATGGCAGAAAACTCAAGTGCATCTTGAAATGAAGGAGATTCTGCCTGGCTTGATCTAAAGTAGTGCTTTACATTCCTGGCCACACTTTGAACACTCACAAAGTTTCCTTGTGAGTTGAAAGCCAAGTTCTTTTACCACTGTCTCAGAATATAAAGGCTGCTCGGTTGTTAGCATTTTGCCTTTATTTAAAAAAGAAATTCCTAGAGATTATATGAAGTCAGTGATTCTGAATCTTCCAGACAATGAATTGTACAAAATCATGTAAACTAAATCAAACACTAAGCTGCTATTTTATAATGGGATTTACATTTACAGTAGTCATTTGGTGGGGAATGGAGAGACTGAGACTTCATTGTGAACAGCTTGGAGAAGGTGAGATGTTAGATCACATTAAGAGAAACAGTTCAGGATGTTTTGGAGAGATACAGATGGAAAATTCCCACCTGCTAACTTGTATTCAGTTACCGCCTCGAGGTGTCTCTGTAGGAGGGATATAATCGAAGGGAACTGGTTCACGGAGTAGACATCAAAATGTCGGTCGAGAGAGGTTTGATTGCACCGGGAAGTTTTTAAAAGCTGTGGTCTGAGTAGTTGAGCGAGGAGTTAATAAGGGGAGATGTGACTGGGGTTTATTGAGTTAAAAGAAAAATGCAGGAAAAGTGAATTAGAAATGCTGACCTGTCATTTCAAGACTTGGTGAAATAAAAAGTCTTCAAGGTGAGTGCTGGGCGGGGGGGGGGGGGGGGGGGAAGCGGAGGAGAGTTTGTTCTGCAAAAAGAAACTTCCCCTTTTGGAACTGCCTTTGTATTTATGAGGAGAAGAGCACTTCACGCAGGGAGAAGTGTTTGGCATTGGACCCTGGTCTCTGGTGGCAGAGCACTGGCAGACTCGTGACACCTCTTTCCCATTTCAGAAAGCTCCTGGCCGGTTGTCCCTGACCCAGTAGCTTGGGAGAGACAGACTTGTGGAGCTGCAGGGAAGGGTGACCCATCACATGGATGTTCTCCCCTCACTGGAGCCCACTGTGGCACCAACAGCCTTGTCCAACGTAGTATCCCCGTGTGCCATCCTTTTTGTGCTTCACCTCTTTCTCCTTCTCCTCCTAGATTCCCCTTCGTCTGGTGATGATGAAGATGATGACGATGAGTCAGAAGACACAGGTAATTTGGTTTTCTGGGAGGCAGAGGCCTTTTTTTTCAAAGAGAGGTAGCTCTGAAGTGGAGCAGCTCATCTAGATGTTCAGCTGGTTGGAGAGCAGCTCTTTCTCTGTGTTGATGTCGGTGATCATGATGGTGTTTATCTAAAAATTCAGAAGTAGCTGCCAGAGTGATAGTGCTGCTGTAATATCCTACGGCAGCAGCAATGTTGAGTGTTTTTTGGGGGAGACCTGATGAGCTAGAGTTATGAATTTTCATTGTATGTAAATCCAGGCAAACACACTTATCCTTTTTTTTTTTACTACATCAATGTTATGCCAGATTTACACCACTGTAAACCTTGGCCTGCTTTATTTGTAGCTGTTTTGATTCTGGTCCTTACTGGCATCTTGATTGGAGCCAGAGCATAAAATTTACGCTAGCCAAGGGCCAAATTTACTGATGCTGTAAGCGGCAGCAAGCCTTTTGGCTTTGCTGGCTTTTTCTTTTGCTCTGCGTGGGGAAGGGAGCCCCAGGATGGAGCCTCTCGGTGCTTTCTTTAAGTGCAATAGCACTAATCAGGATCATTGCATGTTTCAGAGGCATTAGTGTTGTGTTTTATCATGCTCTTTATATTTCTGCAAAGCGAGCTGCCTGTGTGTATGTGTTTTTAATAAATAAATGTCTTGCATTTGAACTCCCAATCAGCTATGTACATTGGCAGAAGTTCAACATGACTGGAAAATTTCTCCTGCCCATAGTGTTGGACATGCAGGACTCTTTAGAACAAGTCCCTCACTGTAATACATTCGTACCACTGTGTCGTGCAGTATGTGGACGGTAACAGTGAGTTATGGTGCCAGGAAACCCATCACCAGCAGTTAGTGGTTTTCTGATAGCTTCTAATTAAGGGTCGGATCCTGCGAGGTATTGGGCACCTTTGCAGATGTGCTCAGGGCTCCTGAAGCCTGGTGGAGGCTCAGGTTTGGTCAGGATTTGTTCCTGCTGCAGAGCAGCTCTGATGAGCACAATTAATCGTTCTGTACTATTTTTTTATGTGGTTTGTAGTAAACTCCCATCTCTTAGCAACAGGTATCACAAAACATCAGCTGGTTTATGGTACAGAAAGACACGTTTTTCTTCACTGGAAAGGAAAACATACATTTAGCCTCATGTATTTATAGCCTGTATTCTGGGTCTTATTGACTTTGAGGCTGTGTCTTTTTTTAGACCTAAAGGTAACAACTGGCTTTGCTTAAAGGTCTTATTGGAAAAATTTGGATTCTCTTCTGCTTTAAAAACTGTTGATTAGCTTAACGTGCCAGCTCAGTGAAAGCTCATGGCGTGTCATGACATGGATGTGCTTTATGTTGCTTGGTTTGATGACAGACCCTCCCCTTAACCTTCACAGACTTTCTCTTGAGTCTGGGGAGCCGTGTTGTTAACCCTGGCACCACTGCTTCTGGGACATCCCACCAGGGACAGGGGCTGCAGGACCATCCCAGGCAGGTGCACACGTGGGTGTAACCAGTACCGTGTCCTATGGACAGCCCAAAAACCTGTGTCCTCTATTTTCTGTGGCAAAACAATACCCTACTAATGAGTTGTATGAGCCCCTGCTTGGCCATCAGACATAGCCATGGTCAGTAGTTGGAGGAGTGAAGAAATAAATACGCTTTCATTGAAAAGAAAACTATAACCAATAGTTACCGTATTTATTCAGGACTGGCTCACTGCATGTTGCCATACTGCATGTATGTGCATATATATATATATGTGTGTGTATATATATATATATACACACACACACACTGAATAAACCCCTTGTCTCCTGGCTCCTAGCGATGATAAGTTAATTTTCTGGCTTAATTGTGTTGTTCAAGGGAGTTTCTTACCCTCATATGTATAGAGAAGAGCTTGGAGAGCTGATTCCAATACTCATGAGTTTGAAGTCAGTCTTGTTAATTTTGGGGCTTTGACCCAAAATTGTTGAATGACAGGAGCTGCAAATACCAAAGCAAGAGAACAAGAGGAAATATGTCCCAGAAGAAATTAATATTTGGTGCAAAACCTCTTGGAGAGCACAGAGATAGGCCCTCCACGTGGAGTGCCTTGCTCTGCTCACTCCTTTAAGCATTCTCTCCGAAGGGCAATACAGGAACGGGCATCCCTTAGGGATGGGCAGCAGAAAAGAAAAAAGGGGAACTTCAGCAGCCTCAAAACGTCAGCCCATTTGTTGCAGCCTTGTCACAAACCGTGGTCCACCTATGCAAAAAGAGGCTTTCCAATACCTCTGTTCTCTACAGCTGTTTTTCCTGGCCCTGAAACAAAAACAAAACTCCCTTTTCACACACTGCTCTTCTGCCCCAGTGCTCCCTACCCCTCTGTATCTGTTTGTTTGGAGCCCCCGCTGCGTAGCCCCAGCACCTTCAAAGAGCCCCTATAATCTCCAATTAAATCTGGCTGTGTACTCAGAGGCGTCAGCTGGGGAAATTACACAATTAGGGTTGATTCTGTCTGCCGCAGAATTTTGTGGCAGCTCCTCATTGCTAAATGAGAGCTGGGCTGTATTAATTATTCCAAGTATCGCGCTCGGGTGTTTTTTTAATTGGTCATTCCAGTCAGATGGGTGGCCGGTGTCTTTGACGAACAAAATGGACTGTCGGGCTTAGTGTTTGATGATGGGAAAGGGCCGATGATAATGTTTGCGGGTCCTTTTTTTTTTCCACACCTGCACATGCAAAATCATTGCTTGTAATTAATTTAGAGCAAGCGGCTCTAGAAATTTTTCCTGTCTTTCATCCTTCCTCCTTTCTCATTCCCAAAACTCTCTGGAGCTTTACAAGCTTTGCTTGAAAAGAAGAGTTAGCAACATTTTCACCCCCTTAAAAACTGGTAATGAAAGGACTCTGGGGGCACAGCAAACCGAAAGCAGTGATGTTTTGTTCGCTGCTCCTGTGAGTGAGAACAAAGGCACCTTTTTCAGTGTGTAGACACTTTCTTCCAGTTGCAGTTTGACTTGAGAGCGATGTCCTGGTTATTTGAATCTTGGCATGTTAATCCAGGGCTGCCCAGCCCTGGAGAGCCCCGAATCCCATGGAATAGCACCCAAACAGAGCGAAGGCACTTGGGGAAGAAGCCATGTCTAATTGCAGGAGGGAGGAGCGGATCCTGCTTTTGCTCCACATGGAGAATATCCCCTGCTGGAAATTTGCGTGGGTCCCATGTTGCTCCTTTCTGATGTCCAATGGCAAAATCTCCCTTGGCTTCAGTGACAAAGGTTGCAGTCAGTGGTTTGATTGGTCTCCTGTGAGATTCCAACTCATCTTTTGAGTGAGAAAACGTGGAGAAACATTACCTGCAGAACAGGCAGCTGGTGTAGAAAGGGGAAACCCCAGCAAAAGCACAGCCCAAGGAGGAACCTGGTCCTGGCGGGGCGGCCATGCGATCTAGTTACACCCTCATGCCCGGGTGAGTGTCACTAATGCCATGAAATGGGATTTATGGTAGGCAGATATGTTAATCAAACAACAAACAGCAGGTTATTCAGCTGCCTTTCTTAGCATTGGTGGAGCGGGACTTCTCCATCCATGCCTGGCCTTTCCCTGAACTCTTCCCTGTAGCCCTGTTAACCTCCTGTAAAGTCTCCAGGAAATCAGGGTGTGTTGCCAAAATGAAGCGTTCAGCCAGAAAATAGCCAGTGCTTCAGAAACCAAGGACCAGATGTCTCCCAACATAGTTTCTGCAGCTCCCTCCTCTTCAGCCTTCCCAGCACCACCCCAGCTCTCCTCCTCCAGATTCACCCCCCTGCTGCTGCCTGGGCTTTTGCCCAGCCTTTACTTGGTTTCTGCCCTTCCCAAAGCATGCAATAGCAGCATCTTCCTTTATCATCAAGACCTACTCTTCCTTTAGGGGTTGCACCCACTTTTCTAACATTTTTTGGAATATTCCTCTTTTTTGTGCAGTTCTACCATTTTTCTAAGCTCGGCTGTTGGAGTGTAGGTGGCTACATGATGTCCTGCTTTAGCTCACCTTACCGTAGCATTTGAGGGCTCCTGGATGTGCTGTCGTTTCACAGCAAAATTTGTAGCCAGGGTTTTGCAGGAACATGGGAATTGCAGGGATTACTTCTTTTGCTTCTGTTTGTGCCAGCTGTACTCCTGCTCTGGTGCCATCCTGGCACGAAAAGGGCCTTAAGCAGTTTTGTTTAAAAAATGAGGCTTATGCAGCATGGGTGAGCACCACATCCCTCCAGTACGTGGAGCTGACCCTGACAGGCACCACAGTGTGTTGTCCCAGGCAATCTGAGGGCAAATGCAAGCACTCAGTACTGATTTCTCTCCCTGGGACCACATTACTGAGGCACCTACCTATATCTAGCTGCCCGGCTGCAGAGGTGGAAAAGCGATGAGACATGAGAGCGATGTGCCCAGTGGATGGCCTCCTGGATGTAGCTCCTGACATCCAGTTCCTCATGGCCAAATGGGCTTCACAAGTAGCCATGGAGAGAGGGGACCATGTAGAGAGTGTTAGCAGGTACTAAAAAATGGGTGGGTGCATGGATTGCCTTGGCTGAGCTATATGACCTTGCCTGCAAGGCCTTGGAGCTGAAATGCAGCAGGGAGCCTGCACAGAGGACACTGGCGAGTTAGACCAAGGTGGAGTCATCACTGACTTACCTGGAATTGCAAAGGGATGGGTGTCATGGAGCCAAACATGTTGAGGCTAAGTACATCAGGGAGCACTGAAGAAAGGGAGCAGCTCGAGTGCATCTCACAGGGATGCAACAAGAGGGAAAACTTTGTATACCCTTGTCGTGAAGGGGAGGGGGATTGCAGAGGCTTCAGGGTAGCACTGAGTTGGGGCTGTGATGCTGGGTGATGTTTCTGATCTTCATCACTGCTGTGGGAGTGGCCAGCAGCATGTTTTCCCCACATCTTTGGCGGCCGTTGTGCTCTCCAGGACAGTTCTTGAAGGACCAGCACCTTCCACTTGTCTTGGCCAGTAGCACATGGGTCTCTGCAACTGGTGGTTTTGGGTACTCCATGTCTGTGGATGCTTCCTTCCCATCTGGAGGAGATGCCAGTTAGGCTCTTCGGTCTCCTTTTTGCTATTTTGCAGCCCAAACGCTGTCTGCCCCCGTCTCCCTTTGGCTTTGGTGTGGAGCGCAGAGCTGGGGGTTTGGACGTGGCCCCTGGCATGGCAGGGAAGCACCCCACATGCAACTCGGCGGTGTTGCCTTAAGCAGAAATGAAAGCTTGGGAGGCTTTACAAAAAAATTTTCTTCTCAGTATGAATTTGCTGCTGCTGCCGCCTTAATTTGGAGCTAATATGTAATGTTTGTAACACAGCCAAGAAACATTGTTGCACTTGAGGCAGATTATAAAAAGTATCTCATGCTAACACTGGTGTTTTAAAAGTTATCCGTGTTCAAAGGTAACATGAATCTTTAAAACTAAAATCACTTGTACTTAAAGAACATAAACATGATAAACCAGTTTGACACTGGCTTTTTTTTTTTTTTTTTTTTCCTTTCCTTCCCTTAAGGAGGCTGCACTACATTTGTGCTCACTGAGAAGCAACATTTTCCAATGCACTCAGCTAACACTTTTTCTCTGCTCCCTTGCTGGCCCATCAACTTTTTTTACAGTTCCAACATCTTTCTGCTGTTCGTGTTTCTTGGCTACTATTGTCCTGAAGGTACATCTGTCTCTTTTTACATGCTGAGGCCAGATTCTCATCCTGATCTGGAATAACTCTACCTGTTGATTTAAAAGCGGCTATTCCAGATTTATACTGGCATTACCGAGACAAGAACCTGGTCGTGAACCTTTCATCACAAACCTAAAATGCAAACACCCTGTCTATGTCTATGAGAGTCATTTAGCTGGAAAGTGTTTCTGCGTCATTTATCTTAAGTGCAGCAGGTAGCAATTTAACTGTCACTCTGCACATGCCAAAGCCTCCTCAAATGCATCTGCTCACCAGCTGATATCCTCAGCAGCAGAAAAGGGCCTGTTAAACTTGGTCTTCCCTTTCTTAGGTGTTCCCTTCTGGACCCGGCCAGATAAGATGGAGAAGAAGCTGCTGGCAGTTCCTGCTGCCAACACTGTTCGCTTCCGATGTCCTGCGGGTGGAAACCCAACTCCTTCCATCTACTGGCTGAAAAATGGCAAGGAGTTCAAAGGAGAGCATAGGATTGGGGGCATCAAGGTAAGGCCTTGGTCTGGATCTCTGTTTTTGTCAGGAGTTTTCTACCAACTGTAGAAAATTGTATTTCACAGTGAGTAACATGTAAGTACATGTAAGTGCACGATCCTGACTCTGGGAATGCAAGTGTTTCTTGTAGCCATAGTAATTGCTGGACATCGAAGTGTTAAAAAGAGCTTCTGTCCCTTGGGATTGAAGGCCAGTTCCCTCTGGGTTTGTCAGGGAGTAGGTAAAAATGAGGCTGGGTTTATGGTTGCATTGTGGACAGTGATGAGAAAGCAGGAGCAGAAACTTCTGTCTTGATTTCTGGAGATTAACCCAGTGCATTGAGACTTGTTAGACCAAGCCATACCTACTCCCAGCTTTCAAGGAAAACTGACTTGTCATCCTTTGAAGGTGTAGGAAGGACCTCACCAAAGAGCTGGGCTGTCGTGCTGGTGGTCATTAACATTCTCGTGGTATAAATCACTGACCCTTGGTCAAGTACTGGATTCCTTGTAGCCAGAGTAATGGCATCTGCTCCTTGGCTGCTTGCTTCTCCCTCCTTCCTTTCTACCATGAGGTGTTCTGGAAAATGCTCTGGCTTGTGTTTGTAGATAAAACTAAGGGATGCAAAAACCCACTGCACTCAAATGGCTTAATTAGCCAGAAGTTTCTGTGCTATATGATGAAATATGGCAGGATTTGAATAGGAAAGTCAGCTCTTCTCTGATTTTGTTGTTACTGCTTAGTCCCTTAGCTCCCGTAGTGAAGTCGCAGTCAGGCCCCTTTCTGGTTTTATGTGGGGAGAATAGAACTGGCAGCAGCTGATGATAACAAAATGAGTGTAGCAGGAAGTACTCGAGCAGCAGTTCTTGCCTGTGCTCTGCCAGCCCTGACGTATCCCTGGGCTGCTGCTGAGGAGAGAAGGTGATTTTTAGGAAGGCACCTTCATCAGTACTCTGAATAGCTGTGTGCTGATGCCTACCACATCTGTAGTGTTTTGAAAGGGAGCTAGGCATGCAAAACATGCCAGGCTCCAGAAACCAGCGAAGGATTCAGAAAAGCCTTCCCTCCCCACAGTTTTGGGCCGTTTCTTTCCTGTTAGCTCAGACCTGTTCCTGAAAGAGCCTTTTGTGATTGCTTCAGTGAAGCCTTTGAAGCTTCCTGCTCAGTCCTGTCCCTGCTCCAGCCTGGATGAGGCTGAGGACACGGTCAGGGTTGGATCTTGTGAAAAGTTAAGGAGCAAAAAGAAGTGGGGAAGTAACTCCTGTGGGTAAACAGCCTTTTCGGCAGGTAGCATTCCCAGAGCACAAGCATCTTTCACGAATTGCAGGCTGTGAGGATCATCATGAAGTGTTTTCAGGCTTGCGTGTGCCGTTCGAACGGCTTTTTACAAAACTATGTGACATCAGCTGTACTAAATTATGCTTGCAGAATAAAATCTAAAGCTGAAAGCAATTCCCCTACCCACTTCCCAGTGGTTTTAATCTATCCTTGAGTTTAAATTGACACATTTCATCCTCTGCAACATGGTAGTGAATCTTTGGCATCGCTGTGCTTTGTTTCTCTAGGGGCACCTTCCAGCAACAAGCTGATGCTTAAAAGAGCTATTGAAGGCAATGTCAGGCCAATTACAGCAAGATTGGTTTAAGCTCTCTATCTGTCTAGGTGTAGTTCTTTGTCCCTTTCTTGATATAAAGACATCTTTCTCTGTCTGTAATTTTCCTTCCCTTATTTGCTTGCTTTTGCTCTTGAGCTGTGGTTAGATGTAAGTAGTCTAAAGTAAATCTCATCCAATATAAATATACTGGTAGATATCAGCTGCAATTTGAACCAGAAAAAGAGATTGAAAACCTGCTCAGTATCTGATGTATTTAAGATTTAAATTCCCTGTTACAACTTAACTTCATAACAGGATTAGGCAGCTTGAAAAGAAAGGGCAAGATCCAGATCCAGCAGAGTTTGGTTGGCTGGCTTCATCTCGATCTCATCTTAACCCAGAAATCCGTGAGCTGGGAATGTTCTCATTTGTTTTCAGTGTGTGGAAGAGTTTAAATGTTGATTGTGAAAGCTCTGTGGTCAGCACATGCAAGCTGACCATTATTCCACTTCTGCCTCTCGCAAATGGCATTTAGAACTCCTGTGATTGCCTGGTGTAAAGCCTGCAAGAGGGAAGGGCGAGCACTGAAAACATGAAGTGCAGACTAACCTAGTGTTGTTACAGTTCATCCTTAACTAGTAAAGAAAAGAAATTCATATGACTTATCTTATGAAATTTCCCAAAGAGCATTAATGGTTAAATCCTTGTTGGAATCTCTAATATCATAAGCCTGTGTGTGTTAAATGACCCTAGAAGGGAAGATTGAGGGGAGGGGAGATAGAGGATTATGCCTTCCCCAGACCATTGCA
The DNA here is from genome assembly GCF_023638135.1 of Falco biarmicus. NCBI lineage: Eukaryota > Metazoa > Chordata > Aves > Falconiformes > Falconidae > Falco > Falco biarmicus. Next base: position 80,572,048 of record NC_079288.1, on the reverse strand, counting down.
CTGACTTGCATACCAGTCAGGCAAACACAGACTAAGGTTCTAAGTGTGTCTGCAAATGTTTGTTTCACAAGGAGCCAAGAATGACAACACCAAATAAACCAGAGGGATTTCCAGTATCTCACTCACTTGATTAATGCCTGCACTAAGTCACTTCATGTTTCTAGTGTTTTATCAAGTGTGGCAACTATCCTAACTTGGGAACGTTCCTTTTTATTATCCTTTAAATCTAGATGCCTCTCTCAACCTGAAAAAAAAAGTAAATCTCATTGCTTCTAGAAGAGTTTCCAGACAAGTTCTGCCCCGTGAGTCTGTGCCCCCCAGGTTTTCCTCTCTGTTCAGAGTCCAAAGTCCCCATCATAAACCTGACAAAAAGAAGTGCTTTGAAAGTGCATCCTAAGTAAAACACCTAATTTGGACCTGGTTTTATAATACAGGTCAGACTAGGGAGTTGCCCATGTTATCTGGAGCCCCATATCCTTTGAGTACCTCCTGGGGTTCCAGACACAAATACTTTGCAATGCCGAAAAGTGGATTAAAAGTCTTGAGACACAACTATGAGACAAGCTAGTTTGGAAATGAGCCACTGAGGAGCCACAAATTTGCACTGAAACTTCTTGCCAGTCTGGTATGTTCAGGTGAACTTGGGGTCCAGGCTCTCTGTTCTCTGTAATTGCCACACTGTCACAGAGATGCACCAAGTGGAATGTTGCTTTAAAGGTGTAATGTTGGTTTGGCATTCAGCTGCACCTGTGCTGTCCTGGGTGGGCAGAGGGTGCAGTCAGACCTGACCAGACATCTGCAACAACCGAGATCTCTGTTTAGGCACAGCATCCTATAACTTGAAATGGAAGGAAATGCTCTATTCAGCAGTCTCTGAAAAGTAGGGGTGCTCGGCAGTGCTTTTCTCAGGGATGCAGAGATCTACAAAGCTTTGTTAAAAATACTTTTGCTTGCTTATCTTGCAACTAAGCTGTCTAGTCCTATGACTTTAAGCCTTCCCTTTGCAAAATTCTGGCTTTAATTGCAACTTGGCCCCTTAAAGGGAACCATGTGGATGCAATTTATGTGTAGCAAAAGAGGTTAAATAACTTCATATTTGAGTTCACCTGCTGCAGCAAGAAACCTCCAGGAGCAATTACGCCCTTGTTTTCTCCATCAGCCCTTGACATTCTGTAGCGCAGTGTTATTGTAATCTCCTGCTTCTGTGTCCTTGGAGTCACCTTCTAAATGTTTAATAAAGTTAAATGTTTTGCTCTGGGAAGCAGAAGGCATCAAATTAATATCCAGAGATTTAGAGAGCTTTCATACAGTATGCATCCTGAAGTCATCTTTGTTACTGTTGATTGCTTTCTGTATTAATTCAAGATTTGCTTTCTATATCCATTATTTCCTTTATACTCATTAGAAACAAACGTTGTAGCTGGGATCACAGGGCAGCAGGTCAGGGTGGAGATGAGGGTTCTGCTTTCCCTTCTGCTACTGAACAGCCAACAACTCTGGACATGAGCCACATCCAGAAAACCGACTAGTATAATACTTGGTGCCAAAAGAGAAGGGCTGACCAAGCATCCTACGGACCAGACTTGAGGCTGGGCATGTTTTCCTGTGTTTTTTACAGGGAATTTAGGGGACTAACTGTATTACAGACATTCATTTCTGTTCAGACAGATGCCATGACCTGTTGCTTCCATAGCACACATCTTTAAAATATCTCACAGATGGGGTAAGAAGTACAATTTTTATTGTTTATAGTCATCTTATGGGTTATATGTAGTAGTTGGTAAAGATCTGCAGATGGGAGTAAAATATTTTGAGTTGACAGAGTCTCTGTACCAGAGTGGTCTGGCAGAGGGGACCAGCAGACTGGAGTTACCTTAGCTGGTGCCTTCTGAAGTCATTACTCTAATGAGAGGTGCCACATGCAGCTGTCACCTGGTTTCATTATTGTTACTATTGTGGAAGCATCTACAAGTCCCCGTTGCAATCTCAGCATGTTACATTGTGTTGCACTGTTCCTGCATTGGTCTTAATTCCTTTTCACGTTAAGCCTTTAATGACCCTTGAAATGGGTCCTTGTGATTTTCAGGACTACTCTGGGCTCCATTCATGCTGGCCAAGTGTGCAGAAGGAAGCTCACTGGTTGTTCACTGATTTGAATGGTCTGGTGATGAGGGTACTTGACCATGAGCTTGATGGTTTGATCTCTTCTTCCAGTTGCGACACCAGCAGTGGAGCTTGGTGATGGAGAGTGTCGTGCCATCAGATCGAGGAAATTACACCTGTGTTGTGGAGAACAAATATGGAAACATTAGGCACACATACCAGCTTGACGTTTTAGGTGAGATTTCACTGTTTTCCCTCAACAGCTGATCTGTGGTGATGTTGAACAGGTGCATGGAGAGATATGGGAAGCAGGTTTCTTTCTCCAAGTACTGGATCACGTGTCCCCTAAAACCAACAAGCTTCCTTTCGGCCAACAATTCAGACTCATATTGGTGATCAATAAATTAGTTAGTTGGTCTATAGAGGGGCCAGAGAAGGACTGGCAGGGCTGAGAGGCCTCCTCCGTTCCCAGGTGGCTCTTCCCTGTTTGGCTTGAGAAGCGCTGGGGAGAGCAGTGGCCAGGACACCTGGAGGGACAATCCCAGTCTGCACCCTTCCTGCTGAAAAGCCAGCAGATGAAGTGTTCAGAGAAGAATCCTTGCTGGAAGAAGGACAAGGAAATTAGGATTTCCCTCTCTTTTTCTGTTTTTCAGAAAGGTCACCCCACCGACCAATCCTGCAGGCAGGGCTCCCTGCCAACCAGACCGTGGTGGTAGGGAGCAATGTGGAGTTTCATTGCAAGGTCTACAGTGATGCCCAGCCTCACATCCAGTGGCTGAAACATGTGGAAGTCAACGGCAGCAAATACGGACCCGATGGGACGCCCTATGTCACGGTGCTGAAGGTTGGTACATGCTCCTTCTTCTCACCCTCAGGGCAGTCCTTCTTTAAGCTTGTGCAATGGAATACTCTGCTTTTTGGAGGGGGTACAGCAGAGATGCCCTAAAGTCAATGCTCCAGGCTCTTCTGTTTGCCAGAGATAACACAACTACTGTAGTGGCGCAGATAAGCAAAGTAGTTATAAGAGCTGAGGCAACTGTGAGAAATGCAGCATAATAAAAGGGCTGTCAGATTGCATTTGACCTAAAATTGTAAAAGTAACCCTTTTTTGCAGCTTCAGTAGAGGTATTTGCGGGGCTTATTAAAATAAAAGGTTCCCAACTAAAACACATTCTTTCGTTTTCCAAGTAATCACACTACAGCGTGCACGTACTAAATGATGCTGAACTACCAGCACCTGAGAGCCAAGATAGTCTTGTTCCAGCCACTAACATCTGTGAACATTGCTATTATCCATGCTCCGGAAAGTTTTTGGTTTTTTTTTTATTTAGCAAAATGTCACTTAGTAAGATTTGACTTTGCTAAAATGCTTTCTTGAAAGGGAACTTCCAGATTACAGCCAGAACAAAGCCAGCAGGTCTCGTTTCCCCTATGTAAACCTATGTAAACATAAATCACAGAGAACAGAGTGAAAATCATATTGGACTTTTAAAATATCTTTTTTTTTTTCTTTCTTTCAATAATTCAAGGCATTCTGTGTTGGTTTTTATTAAAATATATAGGGCCAAATGGAGGTTTTCTGGTTCTGCATTTATAGCTGAAAGCAGATTTTGGCCCTGCAGTTTCACACTGAGGTTGTCCTGCACATGGACATTCCCCCAACACGTCCTGCTGCACACACCCTTCTTTTCGTATGAAGTTTTTTAAAAACAAACACTTATCAGACAGCATCTACGAAACTGCAACTCAGCCAGATACATGATAATAAAAGCCAGAGACCCTGGAAATAATTACACAGATTGAAATAACAGATTGGTTGGAAGAAATGGTTGGAGACAGTTCTTCAGGACTGGCAACACGTGCTTCTCCGAGTTGATAAAACTCTTTTATTTTCTCGCCGTCTCTCCAAATGTGTTTGAATTATGCATGTTTGAATTTCCCCCTGGTTTCACAGCCCAGTACCAAGCTCTGAATAGCTGGCTGTGTCACATGCCATCTAGTATAGTCTCCGAGCTCTGTGTGTGGTCCCCGTGGGATAAAGTGCTACCTTTTGGAAGTTTGCAGAGCCGCTGCGAACAGTGCCTTGTGTCACAAGCACAACCTCCCATTTTGCTGTGGCAAAGAACATGTAAATAGTCCGTATAAATAGTGTTTTAAAATTAAGTTGGAGCGACACCGGGGTGGCTAGGTAATTAGAATTGCCAAATACCTTCTCTTCTGTGGACAGCAAAGGCTCCGCATTCCTCGAAGGGGAGCACAGGCAAGCGTTTGAAAGCACAAGTTTTGTTTGGTTTTATTTTTTTGCTGAATAGGACCAGCACACGTCTATTTACTACTTCTGGTTAATCGGGAATGCTTTGAATTGTATTAATGCCGGCATCAGCACTGGGGCATGGAGCATTTCCATTTTGGGATGCATCTTTTGTGCGCCAGTACTGGGCCTCTGTGGAGCTGTGTCAGGCCCAGCTTTGCAGGGATTTTTTTTTTAATGTGTTTGTGCTTGTTTTTTAAAAATAAAGATCTGATAAAATGATCTTGCTGTCATCTTGGGGCCAGTCTGTTGGCTTTACAGACTTCTTCCCCTCATGCCACACAGTGCTGTGCTCTGACCCAGCATCCTGGCGGTGCTGCTGGAGCAGGGTGCTGTTAACACCCTTCCCTGCCCACAGCTGCTTTAGAAAAGGCTCCCTCCTGCCCAGTGCCAAGGTGCCTGCAGGGAGATAAGGCTTTTTTATCAGCCTGCCCTTCCCTCCTGGTTTCAGGAGATTTTGTGGAGTGTAGGAGCTGCTATGGGGCAGTTAATATATGGGGAGTATCCTGGTCTCCATCGGGGCAAAGGGGACAGAGAGGTGCCCAGCACATGAAGTTCCCCCCTCAGATCTAAAGAAGGGGGGCAAACCCCACCCCAGTCCAGATGGATAAATTGAATGCTGTACTTTCAACCCATTTTTTAAACAGCCTGGCAAAACCAAGCCATCACCTGCATCAGTTCCTGAAAGCCTGGGCTAATTTGTGATCAAAGGAAACCTCTTTTTCTTTGCAGAAAAGCACTAAATGCATTCCAGTTACAGAGCGGGGGCTGGCAGCACTGTGCCCAAGCTTTGTCAAAGGCTAAATTGTATGTTCTGCATTGAAACATGCCCAGTTTAATTATAAACAAGGCAGCAACAGCAGGCAGGCACGTTTCCCCACTAGCTGGGACGGACAAACTTGCCAGCACATAATCCTTAGAGATGAGATCAGGTCAAAGCTGGTGGTGGTTGCCATCAGACGTGGACACTGGAGCTCCTCTCTGATACCACCTCGGGGTTCAGTTCCTAATAACCCGTCAGGTCTGGCCGCCCTGTTGGTTTTCATGGGCTGCAAGTCATATTGGCAGGATCAGGCCTTGCAGTCGAAGGCACTGAGGCTGAGCTGGAGACCGTAAGGCCAAAAATGAGAAGAGCAATTTTTTTATTTTCATTTCCAGAACTGAAGCTGATATTTTTTCTAGACAGTCCCTAGGCTACTTCTGAGGCCACCCAAAACAGTTGTGCATTTTCAACCAAAATAAAAACAACTGTTAAGGGAAAAAACTGATGTGCTGTTGTAGCAGCCTGGAATAAGAGAAATAAAACCCTTGCTTAAGAGTCTGAAGTTTGTTTGATTTATATGCACCACTTTATTTAGTAAAGAAGAGGCTCCTATAAGCAGTGGAAAAAATTACAGCTAATTTCTGAAAGGCAAAGTCAGCAGCGAGTTTCAGACCGCCACTGCTTACATTTTGTTTCCAAATTCTATTTTGGAATCTGATAATTGAAACAGTATTTGCTGAGCCGGGTTGCAAACACAAATCTATGTTTAAGCCGTTTCTCTGGTGCTCCTGTCTGCAGAGTTATTAGGAAACTGTAGGGCCTTTGGCTGCTGTCAGATGGAGAAGTGGGAAACTGGTCTGTTTTAAAGGAGAAATTGCATGTGTGAAGGGAAGGGAGTTCATTTGCACATGGTTTGGGGGCCAAATGCAACTTCTTTTCTTCACCCAGGCCCTGGGTTAGGTCTCTCACCACGGGGTGAGCCGGGGATGTTGCCACAGCCAAAAAGGGAATAGCCGTGAACAGTCAATCCTAGCTGATGTAGGTGCGATGGAGGTATTGTTTGGTTTACTGAAGTTCAGGTTTCTGTCTGTTCCTGCAGTCTTGGATCAGTAAAAACGCTGAAGCCGATGCTAACCTAAATCTGTTCAATGTGACAGAACAAGATGAAGGAGAATATCTGTGTAGAGCCAACAATTTCGTAGGCATAGCCGAAAAACCCTTTTGGCTCCACATTCGCAAACCAAAACCAGGTAAACCACAGACTCTGTCCCAAGGCCCTGGCAACTGCAAGAATGAGCTATAACATTTTAAAGAAGCTAGTGATTAAAATTACTATTCATTTTGTATTATACCCTGTCAACTGACGCTGAATGGCTTTATCTTATTTTCTTGCTAATTTTTTTTTTACGAGAATGTAACGCCTATACAGCAATTGCCATGGAAAAATTCCCACAATAAAATGACTGTCAAATTTTGCTATCAATTCTTCACACTTTTATTCCTCTCCCTTCGTTACAATTGAGTGCTGATAACAGAATTGCATGTTAATGACCTGTGATGTTCAAAGCTCCGGAAAACCAAGCCGTTTTAAGATTTTCACCCATAAACCTGATACAATCAGTTCTGTCCCTTGGCGAAGTAATGGAGAAATAGATGTCAGCATTGGCTCATGCAAGCAAACACATTAAATAGAAAGCAGCAGCAACCTCATGGGCTCTGGAGTTTGACTCCAGCCCGGAGCGTTTGGCTGCTGTGTTGCTCAGTGCCACTGCAGGGAAGTTCTTTGCAGGCACCTTCTTGTTACCGGCCTAAGTTACACTACAGTATCGAGGGCTGGGTAATCAATGTATAGCTTTGAGAAGTCCACTTTGAAAACATTCTGAAAAATTCTAAAACTGTGTATTTTCCGATGAACTAAGGAACCAAAATATTTGTATATTCCTCTGATCAGCACTTGAGTCTTTCTCCACTACATCTCCCCTCCTTTCTTTCCATCTTTCCTCTTTTACCATCTTTCTTCCCACCCCCCCACCCCACCCCACCCCACCCCACCCCACCCCCCACCTCGTGCTCACCCTACTAACCCAAGGTCAGTCATATTGTGGGGGCAATTTTTCATTTGGATGCTTTTGCTTGCATGCTTCTTTAGTGGGACAGAGTAAGAACCTGGTGAAGGGAGCTTTTTTTTGCTTTTGACTACAGGTTGCAGAGGGGAATGAGTAAATAAATATGGAAGATGGGCCATTGGAAAATAAAAAACAACCCACCTTAATCTGCTTTTGAAATTTGCCTGTGGTGTCCTCACACTTGCTGGGAATGTGGCTTATTCTCTGTTTTCCCTCTTTCTATATGTGTGTGTTTTTTTTTCCCCATAGACGGCAGGTGTTAACACAACGGATAAGGAGCTAGAGATTCTGTACTTGCGAAATGTTACTTTTGAGGATGCTGGGGAATATACTTGTCTCGCAGGGAATTCTATTGGGTTCTCACATCACTCTGCTTGGCTGACGGTGCTACCAGGTATTTCCTTCTGTGCTGGCCTCTCCCTCCCTCTCCAGGGTGCCTTGACAATTTGCTTTAGAAATGCCAAGTTCCTGCAGTCCACCCCTTGCTTGGAAGCGGGGGCGTTATCCAGGGAGGGCTCTCCTCTGGGATTTGCTGCAGACCTCTGTTGCATACTCACAGCTGACACTTTGCATTGCATCTCAGGATAAAAATTATTTACTGCAGTAAGCAAATAAAATGCCCAGTATCTTTTTTGATCTAGATAACAGGAAGGTGTTCACAGCCTCTCCTGACTGTTAAGCGCCAAAATCAGGAGATTTTTCTTCTTACACTGCCAGTGGGAGAAGAAAACCTTTGCAGCAGATGATCCAGGGCGCTTGAATTGGACATGGACTGTGGATCATCTTACGGTGAAAGCTTTCTGTCTAAGCTCATACCTTAGCCTAAAATTAGATACATAAGTTCTTGGTGTGAGTACACCCGTCCCTGCCTGTAGCATGGTTTCCACTTCACAGATGAACAGGCCAAGATAGCGATCTCACACAGAAGGTCGAGGAGAGTCATCTGTAGATAGAGCCCAGGAGTTCTGGCTCCCAGGGGCATTGCATGCTGCCTGCTCCAGCTGGGATTGATGAAGGCTGCAGTGGCCTTGAAACCAGTGGCCAGAATGACCTCAGTTTTGTGGTGCTTCCATGTGCAAAGCTCTCATTGACAATGAAGCCACCACAGAATATGCAACAGAGGAGCTTGCTCTCCAAAAGAGGGGAATGAGGCTCTGCTGTCCCTTCACCTACAGAATCTGCCTCTGGCTACAGGGCAGCCTTGAGCACAGTCCAGGAAAGCACCAGCAATATTCATATTGAATCTTATGGGTGCTGTGCCTTGCAGTGTAGGAACAGACCAGGAGTATGTTCAGTAGACCCTTACTGCAAGGGCACCCAAAATACTATACACCCGACTTTGGCTCACTCAGTTGTAGACCACATTTGGGTCCATCTTGCAACACATCCATCTCAGGATGTGTTTAGGAACTGGAAACTTTGGCATTTCTAATATTGACTTTATCTGTGCGGATGGTTCGGATGTAGTCACTTTTACTGGGGCTGAAGAAGGTCTCCATGCCCAACCCTGCTGCCAGTGGGATCTGCTGGTCTTTTCTCTGTTCATTTGCCAGCTCTGTAATAGCTGATCTGATCCTGTTTCTGCTTCTGCCATCCACTGGACGAAAGAAATCATTTCCTTTGGTTAGAAGACTGTTATTTTGAGTATCTCTGTCTCATCTGACTGTTAACACTGCTTTTATAATGTTTGAACTCACACCTCTTTTTAAGCAAAGAATAAGCAGGAGAAAAACCACCAAAAAAACTGAAGTGGAACTTTATATTGAAGTCAGATGCAGTGGAGGACAGTCGCCTGTGCAGCAGCAGGCGCTGAAGCACTGCCCACAGGGAGGCTGTGGGATACAGCCCACCTGGGGAACCTCTGCTTGTTAAATGCTGTCCACGCTATGAGAGAGGTGTGTGAAGCAGAGGCCAAGATGGTGCGAGCCAAGGCAGCAAGAGCTGTGGCACCAACCATAATGCCCAATCCTGGGAGATCTGGTAACCCTTCCTCGCAGGAGGAGATGGCCGCTTGGCAGGATCTGGCCCTGCAGGGCTGGCACACAGGCTGATGCAGCCCCCAGTGTCACCATCAGCCTTTTCCCCGTGTTCCCTGGGACACAGCCACCAAAGACCAGACTCGGAGCCTGCTGCTGCCAGGGGAAAGCTCCCGCTGCTTGCCAAAGACACTGCTTTGGGGCAGCAGTGATGTACACAAGCCATTAGCGAGCTAACCTCACCAGCATGACTTCATTATAAAGTTTCTCACTGCTGACTGTTCCTCTGATGCCAGCACACCTTTGGGGAACAGAAGACCAGTCCCACCGTGACCCTGTCCTCTGGTCTACGTGCCTGTCCTGAAAGGAACAAGGGGAGAAACACAGCTGAGCTTTGGTGGTCCCCAGAAAGTCATGCTAGCAGGTAGCCACTGCTGATGGGCTCATGCCATTACCCTCCCAACGCTGCCATCTCTCTGGGCCAGACCTTCAGCCTCTTCCCAGGAGAACTAAGTTTTATGAAATAATTCTTCAAATTGCTCTTATGAAGCTTTTTCTCTTGTGTGATGCCTTACCCCTGCGTGCCCCTCAAGCCCCTTGGTCCCTCAGGGCAGTCACTGGTCCAGTGGAAATCTTTGCTGGAGAAGCCGAATTGGCAAAGTGCAGCAAACCCCAGTCCTGCAGCCTTTGCACATACAAGGCATCCAGGTATGTGGTGTGGATGTGCAGGGAAAGCAAAATCTGGGTCAGAGGGACAGCACGCACACATGAAGATGCCTTCAGCCTAGAGCAGTGGTTTTCAGCCCGTGAGCTGAAGTTAGAAATCCCAGGGCTGCGTCAGCAGGCAGTAAGGTTACCCCCAAAAAGGCAGACTGAACGGATGTTTTAGCTGCAGCCACAGGTAGAAAACCACTGGCCTAGGAGGGTGCCCTTACTGAAGTTACTCAGCAGATTGGCATAGCTGAGCAAGTTCTCCTCAAATTCTTTGCACTGCACGTGTGTAGTTGTGTGCAGGCAGCTACCTGCCCAGTCCTGACTGCCATCTCTTGTCACCCCGCAGCGGAGGAGCTCATGGAAATGGATGATTCAGGCTCAGTGTACACTGGCGTTCTCAGTTACGGCACTGGCTTTGGTCTCTTCGTTGTGGTGCTGATCAGTGTGACTATCTACAAGATGAAAATGCCAAACAAAAAAGCCATGAACACCCCCACTGTACAGAAAGTCTCCAAATTTCCACTCAAGAGACAGGTAACAGAAAGTAGATACAAGATTCCTATTCCCCCCTATGGCCATCCCCCTTTCCCCCTGCCCCTGCTTTGAAATTTTCTCTCTAGGTGAGAAGCTCTACCAGAAAATCATTGCCCAAGAGGGACATAAGTTGGCTGCAGTCTAGGATTTTAAACCCGTTATTCATTTGTTCCTGTTCCAGTGGAGCAGTAGGTGGTGGCAGCTGGCTCTGGTTCATGAGCAGCTCCCAGGCAGCCACATTTCTGTTGCCCCTGTCTGAGGGGGGTGGCAGTGCAGCTATGGATGATGCAGAAAGCACGTCTTGCAGGGCAGCAGTTTAGTCGAGGCTCCCTGGTGGAGCAGGGATTTGGGGAGCAAGAAGATGTTCAGTTGTGCCCTGCTTTCACAGAGGTCACTGAACCCAGAGCAATTCTCATGGAGGTGGGAGAGGGTCCTCTTCCTCTGTGCCATTAGAGATGCTCTGCTGCGCGTAATTGCAGAGAGGCAGGAGCAAAAGGCACCACGTGAAACCACGTGGCGGAGGATACAGATTTTATGGCTTTGGCTGCAAGCTTGTGGTGGGCATCTACAGTGCAAGAACAGAAGTCACTCCATAGGCTGTAAGTGCTGTGGAGATGCACACGGAACAAATGTACAGATTATATACCTGCTGCCTGCTGGAGGGCACTGGCTGACCTGTCGCTTCTTTCCACCAGCTGAAACCCTGACCACCGGTGCTTAGATCAGTGCATTTCTGCAAGGATGGGAGGAGAGGAGAGAGAGGTGGAGGGTGTGGGAGACTGCCCATTTAGAAATCACTGGAAAGGTGTCAGTGGGCAAAGATAGCTCAAACCCCCTCAGTGATCCATTTCAGGCGCTGCCTGCCCTGGGAATACAGTTGGCAATAACACTTCATTTGCTCTACCCAAGCAGGTGTCGTTGGAGTCCAACTCTTCCATGAATTCCAACACGCCCCTGGTCCGGATTACACGTCTCTCTTCCAGCGATGGGCCGATGCTGGCCAATGTCTCTGAGCTGGAACTGCCTCCGGATCCCAAGTGGGAATTGGCACGCTCTCGGTCAGTCAAAACTACGGGTTGGGGTCTCTGTGCCTGCAGTAGTGTCGCCACCCCGGTACCCACTCATGTGCCTGCTTGTTCTCCCTTCAGCCTGACCTTGGGAAAACCGCTCGGTGAGGGGTGTTTTGGCCAAGTGGTGATGGCAGAAGCGATTGGGATTGATAAGGACAAGCCAAACAAAGCCATCACGGTTGCTGTCAAGATGTTAAAAGGTATGGGGAGTCCACAGAGGACAGAACAGCATGCCGCGCTAGGATTTCCTCTCCTTGCCTCTCTTTTAAGTCTTTTGTACAAACAGATTCAACAGAAGAAAGCAAGAACAACCTTTCTTCCCCTTCACCCACATAGCCTGGGGGTGAGGGCTGTCTCCTTGGAGAGCACAAAAAGTGCAAATCCCATCAGGAAGAGGGCCTGGGAATTAACCCAGTTCTCTGCCAAGGGGTAATAGCATCCCTGAGAAGAAGGGGAACCCCCTTCACTTCTAGCCAGCTCTGTGAATCAGCCCACTCCTTAGCCCTCCCATAGCAAGTGCTGCCTGTTCTAGCAAAAGCTTGTGCAACAAGCTTAGGTGGAGCTTGCAGAAATCCACTTGAGAGACTCCTTGAGGAGCTTGTTAATTGAAGAAACTTGATCCCAAACTCCTGAGAGGTTAAAGGGAGGCCAAAAATGGGGGAGTCGCTGGGCACCTCTGGATGAGTCTCTGCTTCACATCCTTCTACTCCACACAGCAACTGGACAGCACACAGACAAAATCACCCTGAGGAATTCAGCTGGGGCAAGCAGGGCAGATGTTCCAGCAGTGAGCAGCCCAGGGTTAAGGTTACATGGGGTGACACTTTTAAAAAATAGGATTTCTTATCAGAAAAGGATGTTTACTTTACATTTCCTTCAGTCCATTCTGAAGCTGGTTTTGGGAGCAGGAACATTTACATCTTCCCAAACCAAAGCATTCATTTGGGGAGGCGTCTCCCTATTTTTCTACTTTTTTAGAAAAGTAGAAAAGATGCACATAGCTTTCGTAGAAAAATTGCAGTTCTCCTTGCAAAAAGTACATTGCTTCCTGTAACCCCTCTCCTAGCTCTGACCTTCCACCATCCTTAACTCATTGCCCCTGGAGACGAGGGAGGGAAACAATCAGAAAATCAAAACGATCCCAAGTGCCAAAACTGACTGTTTTGCTTAACTTACCAGGATGTAACAGAAGGTGAGGGGTTTATTGATTTCCATATGGGCATTTATCTTTATCTCCATTTATTTGGGGGTTTATCTTTTTTTTGGTGATACTAGGTTTTGGTTTTATTTTGATTCTTCTTCCCAAAGTGGAATAAAAACTAATACTGCCATATTTTGAGTACTGTTCCCACCAAATGACTATGCAGCAGTTTTATTAACCACTTGCCAAAATACTGATACTCTTGCTGACATTTTTTTCCTTTCCTGTCTTGCTTTCTGCAGATGATGCCACAGACAAGGACCTTTCTGATCTGGTCTCTGAGATGGAAATGATGAAAATGATTGGGAAGCATAAAAACATTATTAACCTCCTTGGTGCCTGCACACAGGATGGTATGTAGCAAAGCAGCCTGGTGCTCACAGGGCCGTGGGAGGCTCAGGTTTGACTGTCCCTTCCATGCAATTGCTTACTGGCTGCCCAAAATGTCCCAGACTGGGTTTCAGTGGTTGGCTGTTCCTCTGCTGGATGCTGATGTGCTCTTACTTGCAGGACCACTCTACGTGTTGGTGGAATATGCATCAAAGGGGAATTTGCGGGAATACCTCAGGGCACGTCGCCCACCTGGCATGGACTATTCCTTCGACACCTGCAAGCTGCCTGAAGAGCAGCTGACATTTAAAGACCTGGTTTCCTGCGCCTACCAGGTGGCCCGGGGCATGGAGTACTTGGCATCTCAGAAGGTGAGCTGAGAAACCTCATTTGGAAGAAGTGTCAGTCAGACCCATGTTTTGGAAAGCACGCAATGTTCGGTATGTGTGGTGTGCAGGACAACCTCAGGCAAAACGTTGCAGGCTTCTCCCTTTAGAGACCAGAATTTTTGATATGAAGTATCTCGAGTTTTTTACTGGAGGCTTCATCTGTATGCAGAAGTTCCCGTATGCTGGCTGCATCCATGTGCCATGCAGCTGTACAGCCCTTGCTGTCACCTGCAGGCCCGTTAGCATCCCCAAAAGGCGTATGAAAGCACAAGCAACCCAGACCTTGGTGCCTGTCTTCACCACGCTCGTAAAGGTAACTTTCACATGTGCCATCCTAAGGCTCAGGCAGCAGCGGTCATGGTGAGCATCACACCAAGTTGTGAGCTTCCACCATGGGAGATGTTACGTTAGACAGCAGTCAGGAGCTGCTGAACCCTTGTTCCCCCCATCTTCCTTCTGAGATGGCTAAAGATGCAGAGCACTCACAAGGAAGCTGAGATCCTGGGTGTAGCTCATGCATTTGCAGCTCTCACCAGCACACGTAGGCTTGGTAGGAGCGGACCTGGCAGTGCATTTGGCTCCGTGCGTGGCCACGCCTAGGATGCTCCTTGGGGAGCATTCTGCTGACACTGAGCCAGCTGCTGCATTTTCTTACATCATGGCATGGGACTAGTCCTGATTTACCCTGGCATCAGCAAGTGGAGAATCAGGCTTTGGGTTCACGAAACTGTGCACCAGCCGGCGTGACCTCTTTTTGCGGGCAGGGAGCGCAGCGGCAAGAGCAGTTTCCACTTCACATGTCAGACATGTTCATCCTGTGGCTGCAGCTCAGGGTGGATGGTTCATGGTGGCTTTAAACTGCTTTCTGCACAGCGCAGGCTAATTGAGCTGCTTTCTTAGGTAACAGCTATGATGTTGGGCATCAGACTAGGTGACCTTTAAAGGTCCCTTCCAACCCAAACTGTTCTATGATTCTGTGTGTGGTGGATGTACTGGGGGCGTCTTCATTTGAGGATTTTTTTCCCTTCAAACGTGAGCCTGCGCTCCTCTTCCTGGAGGAAGCAGGGCAGAAAGACAGCTTCACATTCCAGTAAGCGCCCACAGAAAAGGAGCTTTGGCTTTCTTGTCTGTGTATCCCCTTTGGAGAGAAAAGCCACGTGGCTGTGTCAGCGCTGAGGCTGCCGATTAGGTGTTGCTAAGAGGTGGCTCCCACCAAGTATGCATGATGGGGCAGTGACACAGAAAGCGAGGAGTTAAGCAGTGCCCACAGCTTTATGAGCTTGGGAGTCAATGAAACAGCAGCTCATAAACCACGTGGTGCTGTTGGTTCCAGGCGCAAGCAGCTAACAAGCCCTTATTTATTGACTTGCTCACCTTTCACAGTGCATTCATCGCGACTTGGCAGCCAGGAACGTGTTAGTCACTGAAGACAATGTGATGAAAATTGCTGATTTTGGCCTCGCTAGAGACGTTCACAACATCGACTATTACAAGAAAACCACCAATGTAAGTACAGGGCTGCCAAGCACATGCAGTTCTCCTTCTGGCAGGGAACTCGGTCATCCATGCAGCAAGTGGCCCTTGTCCCACATCTCACTTTCTAGAGGGGCTTAGGAGGAAGAAATCTGTCGGTGGCCTCATCTAGTGAGGGACTGTAGATATGCTGGTCCCAGACTCCACCCACCATCTGTTTTCTTCCTGACAGATACTGCTGCTGCTTGCAGCTGGTTGTGAGGTCTCATCTCTGGCCAAACTAAGAGAAACTGAGGTTTTTACCACAGGGGCATGGAGCCCTTTCCAGTCTCCTACACTACTGTTCATAAGGTCCCAAGGAGCCAACTTCTGTCCCACCAGAGGCCTTGGCAGAGGAATGTCACTTTTTGTATACCTGAGCTACCTGGCTTTCATGCATTTCACTCTTTTTTACAACTGAGGTCCTTGACTCCAAGGGTGAGAAGATGGTCCAAGACAAGGGCTGAGTCCCAGCATCGTTTATACTTTCCGTAGAGATGAATTTACAAGTGAAGGGCTGGAGAGAGGTGTTGAGCTCTGAGCAAAAGCCACAACTACCACAGAGTGCGGAGATGGTGGTCAAAGAGGTTGAGGGCATAACAGAACGTTAAGGACCTTGCAACTGCAAGGGGTCTAAATGTCCACCGTGCCCATACCGATCCTTTGCAATATCATATCAGAAATCTTTTCTTAATTGCTGGGATTTCTTAATCATAAATTAATAAAAATTCTTGGGGAATTTTAATCACAGATCAGATGGATTTTCCCTGTTTCAGGACAGCTGGGAGCATAA
Source organism: Falco biarmicus (assembly GCF_023638135.1). NCBI lineage: Eukaryota > Metazoa > Chordata > Aves > Falconiformes > Falconidae > Falco > Falco biarmicus. Next base: position 80,556,226 of record NC_079288.1, on the reverse strand, counting down.
TCCCATTTGTGTATCCTGCCTATGTCCTATCTCTGGTTGTTTCTCCCAGTGAGACAATGGGTCAGAAGAGGACAAAGTCCCCCCCACAGCCAAATTATGCCTCAGACACAAACTACTCCTTTCAGATTCCCTCCAGGGGCCAAGCAAAGCCCCAAAGAATTATGATTAATCTAGTCTTTCTCATCTCATATTTCTCACATGTGACAGCCCATGTTTATGACCCTGATGTAGGATGTTCCCCTGGAAACCTGGGATCAGGCCTCCTCCTTTAGCCTCCAGCAGGATCAGGATTTGTTTATTAGAGGATGTGGCCCTTGCCTTCACTCTTGGAAGTTTCCCTTCAAGTTCAGCCTAAGCCAGGTTTGGGCTTGGAGTCAACTGCTTCTTCCAACCAAAGAGCTGAAAGTGGTGTCCCATGGTCTGCTGCAGAGCTAGCTGCGTTACGAGCAGTTGAGGCTGTTCCCATGCAAAGCTGTAGATGTGCTGATACATTAAACCTGCCTTGGCAGTGAAATACAGTCCTCTGCAGAGAGCGTTTGCTGCAAAGATTGTCAGCAAAGATCCAGGGATCAAATGTTTTAATCTGTTTATATGTGACCACTACAGCTTTGCGCAGTGACCGGGAAGGCAGATGTGGTTGTTAATGAAAATGTTTCAAACTGGATTAGAACAGAAGATTCAGATGGTGCCCTGTTGGCTGGGGGAATATGCTGATGGGATGTTCCCATTGTCTTCCTAATTACAGGGTCGGCTGCCTGTGAAATGGATGGCTCCAGAAGCCTTGTTTGACCGGGTCTATACTCACCAAAGCGATGTGTAAGCATACCCGCACTTCTAAAAAAAATTTGAAATGACAGGGAAATCAACACCTATAGTATCTTAAAGACAAGCATACTGCTAAGCGTGAGCAGGGCTCATTCACTGCTGGGGTGCCTGGGGATGCAAAAGCAAATTGAATCAATTCCAAGCTGCAGCTTTGCACATGTGGTTTTATTTTACCATTATCTAGTTGCTTTCATCTGAGGATCTCTAGTGAGCTTCTGGAAAATTATTGGAAGGCAGGCAGGTATTTCTTGTCCGGTTTATAGACGAGGTGATTCGTCCTGCCATCAAAAATACTTGTGCAAAAAAAACTCCATGCAAAAAAAGTTACCCTCAGCTTCCTCCGCATTTCACCCCAGACAGTTACGCTTCATTGAGTACGTGGGATGAGATACTCTGCTGTTGGTAGAGTTGATCGGAGAATATTCAACAAATATATTCTTGGATTAACTTTGCTGCTTCATTTATTTCCTTTATTTTTCCTAATCCTGCCTTGTCCATTGTAGTGCCTCAGCATGGTAAGCACACAGCAGAGCCCACCTTAGGTGTAAATCTGTATCGCATCTGAACTTTGCTGGGGCTGAAGTAGCTCAGCATGTGCACTGCCTTTTTTATTTCAGTATCTGGTCAATAATGGCATTTTTACAGTAATTCAGCAGCCAGCCTGCCTGCTCCCCAAAGCTCACTGCTTGCAGTTGGATGAATGAATCTTTTCTATTTCTGTATTTTTCACATACTTTGGCTTTTATTGATCTTAAATCATAGTTTCCATGCTTAGGTAATGCTGCAGCAGGCGTGACAGATAAATCAAAGCTAGAGAACAGGAGAGTGAGCGTGCGTGAAAGCAAAACGGAGACAGATAATCCCTGTTTTTAAAAAGAAAATGAAGAAGGCAAAAGATATTTTCTAAAAAGAGGACTTCTAACCATAGCACAGCTGCGGGACTGGAGTGTGTAACATCAGTGCTCCGCTGATTTTTGTTGGGGTATTTTTCTCTCGGCTTGGCCAGTGAAACGAGTGTTGTAACAAGCAAGTTTTGGTATCAGCTTGCACAATTAGTGGCCTGTGGTTCCAAGCCTGCAATTCAGTGAAGCTGTGCATGAATAATTTGATTTGTTCCATTCAGTGGAGCTGGTGGAAGACCTAACAAAGAGCTGGGGGTGATAGATGGGCTGTCACCTATCTGATTAAATGCTCATTTCAATTTCAGACTTGGTGCCTGGGATTTCTTTGCTATTGAGTTGGATCAGCAGAGATCTCCAAGTAACTAGTAAAAATGGCCTAGGCAATTAGTCATGCTATTGATGACTTTGTTAGCTATGCATGGCTGCACAGAAATAAAGCCAAGTAGGGGGGAGGGGATATGGGGGGGCCTGTAAAAAAAACTCATTGAATTTTAAAGATCTTTCTTTGGTTTCCAGCTGGTCTTTTGGAGTGCTACTATGGGAGATCTTCACTTTGGGAGGGTCTCCGTACCCAGGAATTCCTGTTGAGGAACTCTTCAAACTCTTGAAGGAAGGCCACCGGATGGACAAACCTGCAAACTGCACCCATGATTTGTGAGTGTGTGGTGGGGGCTGACCTCGCCCTGCTCCCCCTTCCCTCTGCAGCCAGATAACCACCCAGGCTGTGGTTTGGGCTGTTGGGGCATCCCCACTGTGAGACTGTGCGGCCATCTCCCGGTAGGCTTGGCAACCCCAACTCCTCTGGCTCAGCCCATGACTGCTGAGCAGTATAACGTGCCTGCCCTTGTTTAGTCGGTGGTGTCTGGGGGTGTAGCTCTGGTGTTTTGTCTTTAGGACAGGTCCTCCTCCTGCTTTGAGAGCACAGACATGCATGAGATGATGACCAGTAATGAGGAGCGTGGCTCCACAAAACCCTCCTCCTGCTCGCTGTAGCTGGCTGTGCACTGAGGCCACCATGGCTGAAGTTGCATTGGCCGTAGCTGTTCTCTCAGGCAATTTGGGAGTGGGTGGACACCACTTAGCCCCACCATGGATGACAGTCCCCTTTCCTGCAGGTACATGATCATGCGGGAGTGCTGGCACGCCGTCCCCTCACAACGGCCCACCTTCAAGCAGCTGGTGGAAGACCTGGACAGGGTCCTCACTGTGACATCCACTGATGTGAGTGTGGTGGGGTGGGTGCGGGAGGGCTTGCTTGGTCCCTGGTGTGAGGCAGCCAGCACTGATGGGTCTATTGCCCCGGCAGGAGTACCTGGACCTCTCAGTGCCCTTTGAGCAGTACTCACCAGCTGGCCAGGACACCCACAGCACCTGCTCCTCGGGGGATGACTCCGTTTTTGCACATGACCTGCTGCCTGACGAGCCCTGCCTGCCCAAGCACCCCCCGTGCAATGGCGTCATCCGGACGTGAGGACCCCCCAGGCGGACAGGTGGACAGATGGATGGATGGACAGACAGGCAGCATGCCCATGGAGGTGCGAATGTGGGGCGCCGAGGACGAAACCATAGTGAAGGATCTTCCAGTGGAACTGTGTGGTGGTGCCTGGAGATTTGTGTTGTTGTCAAGCTGTTCAGGGTAAAAAAAAAAAACCCACAAACCAACAATTTTTTTTTTTTTCTCCCATTTGCTGTATAAAAAGTCAAGAAGCACTGTTTGGCCTGAAGGAACTAATCTCTTGCCAAGATGATCTATCATCTATGACTTTTTTTTGGTTTATTTTTCATTTTGGGTTGGGGTTTTTTTTTGGTTTGTTTTTTTTTTTACTAAGCAGAATGTTGAACCTGGGGGATGCTGACCTCCCAGCTCCGTGCTTGCATTTCGAGTGCCAGAGTAGCCGTTCTGTGCCTGCAATACGAAGAAGACAAAAAAAAATAATCTTCCTTTTTTAAAAAAAAAACAAAAAACACAAACAAGAAAAGTGTAAAGAATGTAGAAATTCTTTGCTTATGCAATCTGTATATGAACCTTTTTGGTGGAGCTGAAAAGCCACGTTGCCTGCAGGGATTCATATATTTATAAAAATATCTATATTTTTGTTGTCGTCGTTTTTATAGCTTCATGATCACACTACCCAGCTACACAGAAGGAATCCTTTTTGGAAGAAGAATTAAAAATCAAGTAAAATGCAAATCGTGATGGAGAAATGAAAAAAAAATAAAAATAAAAAAGAGTCGATCAAGTCCTCTGAAAGGGCAGTGCTTTGGCCAGGCTTGGCAGCCACCAGCCCTTGCGCTGGGCTGGGAGCGATGGGGCCGTGCCAAGATAGGAGCAGACCCTGGGGCAGGCAGAGACCCAGTGGTGGCCATGGGGGTTCCCAGGTAGGAGAGCATCACCCATCTGAGACTGGTGGGGAACCTGGCTCCTGGGTGCCCACACGACAACTCAAGCCACATCCTGACCTTTGGGAACAGCCATTTTGTGGGGAAAAAAAAATAATCTCACTTTTGGGGGTTTGCTTGTTTTTGCTTGCAAAGTGTTTTGTGGGAGGGAAGCAGCTCCCGCATCCACCCCTCGATGCCAGCGGGTTGGCTCCATCTACATGCAGTGACTCGGAGAAAGAAGTTACGGGTACCTGTAGGCAAGAGCCTTTAACTTATATCAAAAAGGTTTATTCCAGAGAATCTGTGTATATATCTATAAATATATCCTGTATATATATATATAAATATATATATATATAAAAAATTAAATATATTAAAAAAAAAGAATGTATAATACTAATGCAACATGAAGCAGTACTGAGAGAGAGTCTCAAAATACGAGCATTGCAATCTAGGATATACTGATCTGGGCAAAAGAAAAGATTGTTTGTTTGTTTTATATCTTCACAGTTTTGTTTTAAAAATTGTACCTTAACATGTATATTTGTAAAGTTATTTATAGACATTAACATATCTGTTCATCGGTTTAAATAGCGTAGTAGCGTTACTGTAAACTTTAAATTTCACCGAGCTTAAGGGTGTTTTTTTTAACTTATTAAAAAATGGAGAAAAAATATATATTAATCAAGTTCTTCTTTTGTGTTTATGGGAAATACTGAAAGAATGTATAGATGTACAGTCCTTTAACAAATTACATTTAATGTTATAAATATATATATATGTATATATATGTGTGTATATATATGTGTGTGTGTGTGTGTGTGTGTATGTATGTACGTATTCAGTTAAAAAAATATTAGTTTATCCTGGATTGCAGTAAGAAAAGGTAAGTTTATTTTTCAGTACATCAGTGGTTAAAACCAAACAAATAGCAGCAGAAAGATGATTTTTACATATTTCAGAAAATCAGGGCCAAGAATTCTTCCATCAGTTTAACCACTGTGCATTAAGGGGGCGTGGGTGTTTATTTTTCTATTTTCAAATGAAGGTATTCTTTGTGGTCGATTTAATAACAAGTATGCAGCAAAGTGAAATGTTGACTTTGGGTGATGTGGGGTAATTTTTTTTTCCCCTTTGCCAGTACTGTTGTATTTTGGGCTTCAGAAATGCCATGTGAGCTAACTAGCAAGAAGAGTGACACTGTTTGCAGGAGAGGTGCAACGACTGCGTATTTCTCTTGCATCTAACACATTGGAAAATGCCAGTGATGCCTGATTTTCTGTGTTTAAAATGCTGTGCTGTTCCTCGATGTCAGATAGCTGTTTAAAAGCACACGAGTGAACGAGGGACCTTTAGCATGGATCAAGCTGACCGGGGAAGCAGGGGTTTGGACTGGGGGCTTTTTGTGGGTGGGATTTTTTTGTCCAGAAGACTTTATCTGCTGCCACGAAGAGGCAAGGCAAATTGCATCCTGAATTCTTTCTTTCCATTTTTCTCTGATGCATATTACATATCAATGTTTCAGAATAACAGGATGACAGCATCTCATTTTAAGATATATTTTTTTTTCCTTCTTAGAGCCACAAAATCCTAAAATAAATAATTTATAGTTTGAGATTACTTCAGTGGAAGTTTGAGAAGGTAGATTTCTATAGATTTTTGTTTTGTTTTGTTGGAATAAAAAAAGAATTTTTTGGTATTTTCTTACAAATGTCTGCTAATTGTGTACATTCCAAGTACTCGAAGCATTGAGTTTTCCTGTACTGAAAAAAGAAAATGTACAAAACTGTGCATGATTTGAAATGTTACTAGATATTATAAATATATATATAATTTATTGAGTTTTTACAAGATGTATCTGTTGTAGACTTGTTGACTTTAACATTTCTTATTCAATGCTTATATAGTTTTATAGCCTGGACTATTATCTTTAAAAGCTTAAAAAAATTTAAAATTCCAATTTTGTTACATTTTATACTGTTGATGTTACAATCCACAGGTTTGCATAGCGTGATTTTTTCAATGAGCAACTGTTCAGTTTATTTTAATACTGTATTTCTGTGCCTGACAGCTGCAGCTGTCCAAGGTGTGAGATGAACACTAAATAAAACTATTCTGCTTTTTTGTTAACATGGAAAACTTACTTTAAAAAAATAATAAACAAATTGTTAAATTTTGGGGTTTATTCCCAGTTGTGAGGGTCCTTTACAAAACCAAGTCTTCTAGGCTTTCGGATTTGTAGTGCCAGGAGGGTTCTTTTTTTACAGCGCTGCTGTGTGAGTCCTGGCCAGCGCAGGTTTTATATTCATAATAAATATATAATAATTTTTGTTTAAGGGCAGTATTCTTTATTTGTTAGTGGCTATATTTATAGCCTCATAAGCCATTGTGTGCATAGAGTTATTTAAACCCCTGCTGTCATACAGGATTAAGCGTATAGCAGTAGCACAAGGGCAGGAATTGCTCATTAAACCTCTGTTCTGGATTTCTGTCATTACATGGTGGTGGTGCTCACAGTGCATTCAGCCGTGCAGATGCTCAAGGAGGTGCAAGGTCCACAAGAGGATCCCATGGCTAGGAAAGGGGGAAGGTGGGTGCGTCGGAGCGGGCATCCAGTGCTGGTGGGATGGGCACAAGGGACCTCATCCTGCCCTGCTCCCAAGGGGCAAGAGGAGCCCGAGTTTGGCTTTGGTTTGGGGGAGGATTGAGCAAGGTTGCTCAGCAAACCCTTGCTTGGCTGGTACTAGGTGATGCAGGGGGATGTTGCAGCATGGGAAACACTGGGCCGATCCTACCAGCACTTCTGTATAATATTAATGGATTCCTGCAAGTGATCCTGTTGAACTGCATCCCAGACACCTAGAGTTTTACATGCAAGTTTACCTATGTATAACCTGCCTACAGTAATGCATTTGTAGTTTTAAGTAGCTGGGAATGGGAGTGTATGCTGCTGGGCAGGTCACATCTGCAGCACTGGGACTGGTACCACCACCGTTGCATCCTAGTAGAACCTGGGGAAAAAAATTGCCTGAATTTTCTTGCTCTTGTAAGGTGCTTTTAGCACCAAGATGCACTGCTTTGTGGGAGAGGTCTTGCCACCTGGAACGAGTGGTTTCCATGCTTTAAGGACAAACACACTTTGGTGGCCAGCCCTGAGCCCTGCCCCAGCAGGAGCAGCATGAGCCAGAGGACAAACCCTAGCTGTCCAGGGCTGCAGCCAGAGCACAGTTAAATGGCCTTTTTCTGGGTCATGTGGAGATGGTATCATCATGGAAGGGTGGCGAGGATGTTGTGCACCATTTGCCACCAGGACTTGAAAAGCAGGAGAGGGATAGATTGTTCTGTGGTTAACTGTGGTGTGGAGCACACCCATGCTTTACAGCTGCCCAAAAGATGAGTCGTCTGAGCACATGGAGAGCACAGAAGTCAAAGCCACAAAGAGGCAAGACTCTGTCCTGGCGCAGTGGCTGACCTGCGCGTGGAGCTGGCATGATGTTTCATTTCCCTCGGGTTTATGATGTCATTCTTCCTCTGATGGCCTTCACGCACCTCAGTGTTTGCTTGTGGGTTAGGGAGGAGGGGGTCATATTTTACTTTAATTGCCCTACAATGCAGCCAGTTCTTAGCCAAGGATGAATATTTGGCTGGCGACACATGATGTGCGCTGATCAACGTGCAAAACCATCTCAAGGAACATTTGCAATGCTGCTCAGTTGGGCTGCATCATTGCGCGAACGTCCTACCGCAGCTCATCTTCCCTTTCGGCAGCCACAGCCTTCAACCCAAACCATATGCCCTTTCCACATGGAAGAGGTATTTTTCAAAGCAGAACAAATGTCTTTTTTCCTCCTTGGGTGACTACACAAATAGGACCTCGCGCTGGCTGCCGTGACCTGTTCCATAGCAACATTCAAAAAAATCGCCAAAGATTGTGATTTATTCCCCTTGGTCATGGCTCCATGGTGAGACAGGGAGGATTTGGCAAAAGGAAGAAAAGTCTGAAGCCCTGCAGCTGTCAGTAAAAGATGGCAACTAGACCTAAAATAGCAGTTTCCTGGTGGTCACTGCTATTTAAAACTCCTGAAGGAGGTGTGTCCCGCTGGTGGACTCCTCTGAGCAAGCTTATCCCCACCAGAGGCTACATAACTTGCAGAAAGCGAATATGGAGACGTGGGTTGTGTAGACATGAAATAGGAATATAGAAGGTGAGTGATGGATCTCTTCCACACAGCAGAGCTACTAACAATGGGAGGACACAAGCAAATGGCCAAGGAGATGCCAGGAGCTGAAGTGCATTCTAGGGCTTCGTGGCCCAGGGCCATGGGCTTACCAAGAGACAAGGGAAAGGTTTTGTCATTCTTCTTCCTCCACTTTCTCAGCTCTGGTTTAGTTTCTTTGTTTCATTACCATCATGTTTTTCACAAGCAGCATCTCGGGTGTAGGCAGCCCGTCAAGCAGAAGCAGCTTCATGCCCTCCCCAACAAGACTGTTATCTAAAACCAGGAAAGCAATCAGTGTCCTAGCATATGGTGATACAATCAGACCTGAGACCTGCTGGGACACTTGTGCCCACACTCACCACTGTGTAATCAGCTCTCCTGGCTGGTGCCCACCAAAGACCAGCCCATAACCATTGCACCTGCCCCAGGCCCTTTTTAGGCAGGGCTGGCAGCATGTGGGAAAGGAAAGTATGCCAGCACAAAAAAGATGCATTACTGAGTGTGCAAGTAGGATTGTTCCAGGAACAATATTGCTAAAGGCCAAAGTCTGCATGCATCACCCACCAACCATGGCTTGCTCCAGGCTCATCACCAGTGCAGACAAAAGTGGCTTTGCCATCAAGGAGGAAGGACATGCTGGGAGGAGAGAGCAGGGAGAAGGGATACAGATGAGTGCATCTTCCAGCCAAGTGCTACATTCAAACAAGCATTGGGCACCAGACTCGAGCAGTGAAAACAAGGGGAAGGTTGGCACCAGTAGAGCATTAGGTATCTCCTGTCCTGGTTTCAGTTGGGATAGAGGTAGTTTTCTTCTCAGTATCTAGTACAGTGCAGTGTTTTGGCTCTGATGTGAGAACAACGTTGATGGCACACTGATGTTTTTGGTTGTTGCTGGGTGATGTTTATACTAAATCAAGTATTTTTCAGTTTCTTGGGCCCTGCCAGCAAGAGGGCTGGAGGGGCATGGGAAACTGGGAGAGGACAGAGGCAGGACAGCGGGGGGCCTGATGACAGAGGACACAGAGAAGGTGGAGTTACTGAACGCCGCCTTTGCTTCAGTCTTCACTGCTAGGTCTGGGTCTCAGGTTTCCCAGACCCTGGAGGTAGAGAGGAAGTCTGGAGAAAGGAAGACTTTCCCTTGGTTGAGGAGGATCACACTAGACTTAAATTGACACCCAAAAACCCATGAGCCCCGACGGAGTGCAACCCTGAGTGCTGAGGGAGCTGGCAGATGTTATTGCCGAGCCACTCTCCATCATCTTTGCAAGGTCATGGAGAACAGGAGAGGTGCCTGAGGACTGGAGGAGAGCCAGAGTCACTCCAGTCTTCAAAAAAAGGTAAGGAGGACCCAGGACACTACTGAGGCCGGTCAGCCTCACCTCCATCCCTGGAAAGCTCATCCTGGAGGTCGTCTTGAAGCATGAGGAAAAGAAGGTTATCAAAAGTAGTCAACATGGATTCACCAAAGGGAAATCATGCCTGACCAGCCTGATAGGCTTCTATGGTGGAATGGCTGGCTGGGTGGATGAGGGGAGAGCGGTGGATGTTGTCTACTTTGACCTCAGCAAGGCTTCTGACACTCTCCCATAACACCCTCCCAGGTAAGCTCAGGCAGTGTGGGTCAGGTGAGGACAGTGAGGTGGATTGAGAACTGGCTGAAAGGCAGCAACAGGACAAGGGGTAATGGGCACAAACTGCAACATGGGAAGCTCCATCTGCATATGAGAAAAAAGATTTTCTCTTGAGGGTGACAGAGCACTGGAACAGGCTGCCCAGGGAGTTTGTGGAGTCTCCTTTTCTGGGGACATTCAAAACTCACCTGGACGTGACTCTGCACAACCTGCTCTAGGTGAACCTGCTTTAGCAGGGGGTTAGACTAGGTGATCTCCAACCCTGACCATTCTGTGATCTGTGAAAGGTAATATAACATACGACACATCCCCTGAAGACTTTGCCAAATTGGTAGAGCTGGGCAAAAACCCCAAAGAAACTCCTACAAGCCCTCACTGAAACTGCCTCAAGGAACTACCTGCTTTGGAGACTAACTTCACAAATGCAAAGTGATCACAGCCTGCACAGATATAGAGCAAAGCTCTGTGGAGAAGTGCTGTCATGCACTCCTGACACGTTCAAACACATCCAAAATGGTTGCTTGGACAACTAGGATCCAGCCATCAGCTTGCCATTTTCCCAAGAGCCAGCATGCTTGCTCTGTGAGATAGCTCTGGTTCTACCAAAAAAAGCCTGAACCCAATCCAAGAAAGATCATTCCATGTCTTTTCTGGGTAACACCACAGCTATCTTTTTTCCCAGCATAGCTAATAACTTCATCAGGAAATGATTCTTTGTGCTGACCTTCCACCACACACTCACTCAGTCTGTTCAGCAAGGCAGAAAACACATTTATTTGTTCCAGCCAGTCAATGTTGATTTTTCCACTTCCACACCAGTATGAAGGAGGCAGACAAATACAACTTTTTCCCAAAGTAAAAATCAGCTAGACTTTCAGAAGCTGTTTTCAAGCAGACCCCGGATTTAAACCTGCTTTAATAGTACTGACAGGTAATGTCTTCTTATTGCAGGAGAGAGATACCTTGTTTTCATCCTCTTGTGTCTCCCTGCAACATTTAGCTCCCTCAGCCATTTCTGTCCTGCAGAAGATGGCAGACTCAGAGGTGATGGCCCTTGAGGCCATTCTGGAGGAACAAAGTCATTGAGCACTGATAAAGGCTTATTGTACATGTCCATTGCAGGCTCTCAAAACAATCATCTTTTTGTCCTGGAGTGACGCATACTTATCTTCCACATGAGAAGAACATGCACTCAGGTGCTGACATTACATGGATGATGCCCACCGCACCCTCACTGTGCACCACCATGAGCGCTGGGCACCTGGACAGGGTCAGCTGTCAATATGTGTAATTCATGCAGTTTGGCCAGTGGCTTCAGAGGACTCCTAGTTCTCTGCCTGTCTTAAGTTTTTGCCTAATACAGGCTCCTAGGGATGCCTTCTCTCATTTGATGTCGGTGAGGAGTTTGTCTTGTCTCAGCAGACAGTAGCCTGGCCTCCACTGCACACTGCCTGGTCCAGCCACAGGAACCACAGCAGAACTTCAACTACGTGACCAGAAGCCTTGAGCCCTTAGAAAACTGCTGAATGGGCACTGCCAAACACATCAGCAGAAAGGCACAGAGATGTTTGGCTGGTGAGGGCAGTATGAAAACCAAACCAGAATAGCAGCGATGGGGCACACGGATGGTAAAAGCTGAGTCATCTTCACAAGAGGAGGGGAAGGACCAAGCTGCCAACTGGTTTCCTAAGAAAGATGCAATACCTTTCCAGGTACTTATGAGTTCACACACTGGGAATGTGCTGCTGTCAGACAGGAGCACTCATTTACAGCCTGCACATGAGAATTTCAAAGTCATGGCAGTCTGAATGTCACCTCAGAGCTCTTGTTATACAGGTAATTCAGATTTCTGGTGATTATTCTTCCTTGGACAGAAACCATGCAGCCAACTCCAACCAACACAAGAGATGGAGGAGGTAAATTTTAGGACTGATTGATCTGGACATTGTAAAATGTGTTTGTGGAAACGCCCTTGTCAGTATATACGTTCCTATCTAATGTTTCTGTTGGAGGTTAATGGCTTGCAGATGAAAAACTTCTGCAAATACTTCCCAAAGGCATTTTTGGTCAAACTCTTGGAGAACACCAGGAAAATCCAGAACTAGACCATCTTAAAGAGACCCTGCTGAGTCTCCCTCTTCAAAAAAAGCCATTCCGCTCAGAATAATCCTCATCACCTCAGCCTGGGATGTATAAACATCCAACTAATAAAAAGCATCTGCCAAGCAGCCTTTCACAAACTACCCAAGGAAATATTCATACGCCAACAGGAGAAATGACAGAAATGCCTGAAAATTAGGTAATGCCTTTGCAAGTATTATCACCTTCCAAACAGCCCAGGAGATAAGGAGAGGCTGTGCAATATACCCCTGATGACCAGGGACTTTCATCTGGCAGGGCAACCACCGAGGTCCAGAGCCATCACACTTGGCTCCTGAGCAGGACAGTGACTCCTAGGTTAAAAAATGCAGATAAATGCAACACACATCATGAGGCTGATGCTAAACAAACACCAAGCTCCAGTCAGGGGTGCAGGTCCCAGGCTGCAAGTGAGGAAGGCAAAGGAGCTTCCAGCTCTCCTTGTACAGGCTGAGCAAAGTTGTTTGCAGTGGGTGAGTGGAGCTGACCTAGCTCTGGACCTCCTCCAGCTGAATAATAGCAAAAAATCACTGTTTCTGCTAAGATCAAGGTCTGTGGAAAGTGTAGGCCAGCATACCTGGAGCTGTGCCCAGCGAGCATCACTCCCCTTTTCTCTGCAACAGTGCTTTTTTCTAGTTGCTAGTTAGCAAATACATGGTTATTACTACATAATTATGTCTATACGCTTGCTAGTCACAATTCCAGCACACAGAGTTCTGCTGTTAGGTAGATATTCTGGGAAAATGGATGCTTTTAATATTGCTTACTGGTTTTATTGACATATTACTAAGATCATAATTCTGCCTTAAACTGGAGGAAATCTCAAATGGGCTGAAACGTTTTGGATACACCTCTTCCAGCTTCACCTATACCCCCTCTAATTGGCTCGTGATGAGATTTTTCATCAAAAGTCTCAGAGCATAGCAGATACATGCACACTCACACCATATTTTATTTTTGTCCCAATTTATTAGTTATTTGTGAGGATCACATTTTTTTTCTATTTTTAAAAAATAAAGAGAATTTAAGAAACCTGAACGAGTGGAAGCCTTTGGACACCAAGTCCATTTCATACAAAGCCCCACTATCAACTTTCACTCTTTGAGAGTGATTTTAATGACATTTTCAGGAATTAGGTTTGCAAAAGCAAGACTGTTATTGGATATTCAGAAAACAGAAAGGTGAGTGCTGTATTCATTACAACGTTACAATGCTATGCTGGCACAGAAATATTCATGACTTTTCCATCAGCCTTGTACTTAAATATAGAATTTAAGAAATTTTTACAAGGTAGAGAAAGGGCAAGAAAGTGTTGGCAAAAGGGGCGGTTCTGAGGTTACAGATTCCAAAGTAATTTTGATTGGCTGACCAAAAGCTAGTTAATTTTTCTGAAGGTGCCACAGTCCTTATGTAGGTGATGCAAACTCATATTTGCCTTGCCCAGATCGGTGAAACACGTAGATTTTATGAACAGGAAAGAAGGTAGGAGCAGTATAAGCCCAAGGAGAGTGGGCAGCTCTCCAAAAGGAAGACACTCATCCTCACCATTAAAGTCAATCTTAAGAAATTATGTAAAAGGCCATCATTTTAGTTGTTAGGCAAAATCTCCAGCAAAGCCAAGGGAGGTTTGCTTGCGTGGGAGGGACTGGAGAAGGAAGGTCTCTGTGCATGTGTGAGCATGTAGAACAGGGCAGAAAAACAGTTGTTTATGCAACATTGAAGTTGAGAAACGAAGCAGTCAAGCACTGCAGCATTAGGGTTGAATGCTTAGCTGCAATGTTGCCTCTCAGTGTCGGCAGTGGTGGTTTTGCACAGTGCTGTGACTCCATGCAAGGGGCAAGATCTGTGAAATATGATGTAGTTGGGGTTGTTCAGTGACAAGTCAACCTGTGATTATCCGGGGGGGTGGGGGTGGGAGGGCAGTGGGGGAAGCAACACTTTGATTAACAACAATCTTTTCCAGCTTCAATGATTCTATGATTCTAACCTGACCCCTCACCATCCTTCAGCCCCACGCTTTGCCCTGGATCTCCCGGCCTGTATGAGCTGTGCCTTGGTGTAAGGGTCACTTCACACTCTCGGCGGCAGAGAGTTAAGCCTAAAATAAGACTGTCAGCTGATTGCAAAATGTTTCAGTCTGGATACCAGCATCCAAATAAGAGTTTAAAAGTATCACTGCTGATTTTAGCTCCTGCCTGCTCTGCGGATGGGCACCAGGGAGCTGAGTGCCCCTCACTGCCTGTGCAGCCCCGCACACAGCATATCGCAGAGCCAGCCTTCCCTATTCAGCATCCCCTAGGGAAGCTGTGCCAGCACTGCAATACAGGACTTTTCATTCTTCACTCAGTAATTAGCTGTTTTGTGGCTTTTGATCCAGGATGCTCCTCATAGCTGACATACATGAAGCCAACTGTCCCTTCCTGCAAGTACAGGAGGACCTGAAAGTGGTGCTGCAGCTAAACCCTTACAAAACTCACATCATCTCTCAGGATTCAGCTATGCAAGACAGCCAGGGCAAGCACAGTTCCATGGCTTATGATGAAAGCTTTTTTCTCCCTTTAAGAAATGAGAATCTGTGGCTACAAAGGGACAGGTCTTCCGCGTCCCTGTGCCTTTCAAACTTCCCAGCTTACTTTGCATATAATTCCAAATGATCAAATCTAATGCTGATCTGACCTTTGTTTGTTTTTCTTTCCTCAATGTCTGAGTGATTCGTTTGGCTCAGAAAATGGATTTAACTATCATTTCAAACAACTGCTAATTACAGTGACTGAAACCTAATACTTAATTCCAGCCTCAAAGGAGCCAATGGTTCACATTAAATATCAGATGAGGCGAAACATCTCAATTTAGCCTGGCTATACATTTGTCAGATTTCTGTGCAGAATGCATGCATGAGCAAGATACAACCAAGACAGAGGAAATCAGATATCAGGAAGCTCTCCGTAACACTCAAGGAGCATAACCCATGCCATTTGTCTGAGGTACCTTGAAGTTCAGGCACCAATGAAGCAGATTTCAGGTGGGACATCTAATGTGTAGACAGCGGGAATTTCAGCAGCGAAATAAATTCTTAATCATCGATCTCTCTGTTGTCACATCTTAAAGGTGCTGAAGCAAGACAGACTTTTGCAAATTTAGTAGAGCAAGAGCAATGCAAGCTCAAGGAACAGGGTAGGTTGGGGGCATGTCTCCCAGATACACAGAGGTTGACAAGGTCCAGTGTTGACAAGTGGGGACACAAAAGGGGCTTTCCAGATCTCTGCATAATCTTTGGATGTGCCAAAGCTGCCAAACCTAAGAGATGCATTTCTACAGCTAATTTCCACAGTTTACAGACTCTGAAACTAAGGGGTGTGTTTTCAGAAGGGCTGAGAGCACAGGCTCCCCAGATGGTGCAAATTAAAGCAATAGCTTTGTTAACTGATTGTACATGCAACACATTGCAGCAGTAGACCCAGAAACCAGGGCATGGGCACCACACTGGCATGCAGTAGAGTTTCTGGGCTCCTCAGCCTCGCCTGGGTGAGGTGGCAGAGATATTTCATATTTTTTTGACCACTCTCTTAAAATATAAAAATTACAAGCCAAAAATAAGGCATTTTGCTATTTCCAACTAATATATGGATTTAGCTAGCTCATCTTCAAATGCTCAGGTTTGAAACCTCGCCTTTTCTTTTTACAGACATTTTTCTGCCTGATATCAAACCTCACATTACTCAGTGTTTGCTTCAGAAAGCCAGGCATCACTGTTTGAGGGAGGCTACAAACTGTCAGACTGTACACATTATCCCAGTAACCCCATGTACAACCATTCCAGTCAGCTCTCTGCAGGACACACACTCCCCCCTGCGGCCCGCCGCTCCCCCCCCCCCCCCCCGACACACACACACAGAGAATTTCAAGGGTTTGAGCACAGCAGTTACTTCTGCAGCCCTGCTGCATCTGTGACTCTCACACTGCAGTACGCCTGACACATCCAGCTGCCCTGGAGCCAGGGCTTTACCTCTGCTCATTCGCCATAAAACAACACTGTTGTTCTGTGGGAACATCTGCTCATTTGTGCTCCACCCAAACACCCCACACATTCTTCTGAAATTTCTTTTTCTACAAGTCTGGTTGCTTTTTGCCAGCAGCAATGTACATGCTTGACAGGCTAAGAAAAAGTATTTAACAGGAGGGAAAGTGCGTTCCTCGTGAATTATTCTCACTGCAGGATGAAGAGGAGCAAACTAACGCTCCTGTGCTTTATGAAACCCATTTGTGAAAGGGAAGAAGCTTAACTGAGTCAGTTAAGGTGAAATACCTGCCATCCCCTCTCCATAACATGCTTCAAAAAGTGTTTATGGTAAATTTACCTGGGTCACTACTGGACTGAGTGACGGGGTGGCTGTACAGCACCCTGGGAACTGCGCTCCCCTATGTGAATCCATGCTTAGCGAGCGACTAGGGAACACATTTCTACCTGGGCTTCCACCTGGGCTTTCTGGCCAGCTAGGACAACTCTCTTTAGCTTGCTGGTGGTGAACCATACCTGACAGCAAAGACTGAATCTGGATGGAAAAGACAGAGTTCTGCTCCGGGGGGCATGGAAGAAAACACTGCTATGCCAGATCAATGCAGGGTGTGGGGTTTATAGCAGTTTTCTATACTAACAGACCCCCACATTCATAAATGCAACCCAAAGAAGCAGGACTTTTAATCTTATTATTTTTCAGTCTAAGTCACCAGTTGGAGCTCTTTTTATTTGACTTCTCATTGTTTAACTTGGAAGGTACTTTCCAAGGACCATTTACAGCTTTTCTTCACTACTATAAAATCTAAACATCATTTAATATCATGACTCCATCATCTAAGGTTTCAAAGAAAGGAAGCAAAGATGACAGCTGCCAATTCTGCTTTTCACTTGTATTTAAGATAGCATATAAAAAAGAAAAATTTTAAAGATGATTTTCAGACACGAAAATAACTGTATGTTTTGCAAAACTAGCTAATGGTTCAGTTCTGACTGCCCTTCCCCCCTTTCCCTCACTGACACTGGCATCGCTTGGAGTAAAACAGCCTTTTAGGTGTGTGGTGGTGGCTGGCCACTAAAACCTCTGTGAGAAGTGGTATTCAGTCACACCTGTGCTTCACACTTGATCTTCAGCCATATGAAAGCAACTGAGTAATACTTCAGTATTTCATGGCTAGTTGCGCTGGATTTGTTGCTAAAACAACTTCTCTCAGATGACCCGGCGCTCTTCTTTTGAGCTTAATCTTGAGTTTGCAGTTTCTGTGTGTTTTTCTCATGAGGATGCAAACAACAGACTCTGAGCAGACATGGGCAGAAAGCCTTTCCTGGGCTTCTTGGGTTTTAGCCTATTTCATTTAAGTACCACAAGACTGAGATTTCATGGCATTGGGCAGTGCACGAATGCATGACACCCAACCCCTGTCCTCTAGTGGCTGCTCTGGCAGGGGCTGAAGTGGAAAAACAGGCTGTAGGTGGCACCAAAGAAAGTCAGGCAATGAACGTTAAGCCCTCCAGGACTCAAAAGGCCCAGCTCTGAGCTCCGGACCCCTCCAGTTACAACTCTGCAAACCACTTTAGTTAGTCCTTTGCAGAGTTACCCAACTGGTCCAAGTGTTAAGCAAAAGGAGTCACCTGTAGGAGCTACTGTCAAGCCAGCTGGTTACTTGAGAGTTGCACCTGGTTGGATGCTCTGTGTCAGGGAGGTCTGGTGGACAAAGTTTCTGTAAAACCTGTGCAAATTGCAGTAGTGCACTTCTTCCCTCCGCTCCTGCAGTTTCAATTAATCCAACTTGATTTAATATCTCATAATTGTGCAGTGTGTTTTTATTTAAATTTGCCTCCAGTCTCCTACCAATTAGTACATCCATGCATAAGTGATGTCAGTACCTCAGATCTTGCCGGACTGCCTCGCTCACTGTTTCATCATCTGCAGATCCTAAAACGCTCCAGGTGGCTGCCAGAAGATGAGCAAGGGCATTTCTCCCTCAAATTCCCGGCTACCTTGTGAAAAGCCTTTTGCAAAGGATTGCCCTGAAACAACTCCGCATGCAGGGAAGCCCTGTTAAATCACCCCCAGAGCCATGCGTCTTATCAGGCACGCTTTTCCCCTGTGACTCTCAGAAGTGGTTCCCACAGGAAGCGATGTGCTGATTTTGGCTTGCAGGAGAAATTTAAGACAGAACAAATGTTACTGAGTTGTTTGAATCCAGTTCCAGCTCCGTCTCTGCTGTGTTTAATAACCTCCATAAATTGCTTAATTCCTTTGTAAGATTAAATGGATGGTTATGCGTGGCTTGCTCTGGCTTCCCCGGTATGAGAGTGGTAATGCTGGAATTTCAGCCATGAACTGGAATGACCGGCTGATAACTGTCATCCACGTACAGGCTGTAGATGCCTGTAGGGGCCCTTGTGCATGTGTTGGCCTTGGTTAATCTGGTGACACAATCTTCAAAACCCACTTTCCTGACTCAAGCTAGAAGATTTACCAAGTTCCTTAGAAGTGTATGCATTGCACAAGGTCAGGCCAGCAAAACGAAGGAATGAGCGGCCACGAGCACACTTCTGAGCTCCTTACTTTGTGCCTGCAATGGCGCTCACTGCCTTCTTAATGCCTGCGTCCCACCTGCTCTGATGCTGGAAGAGAATTGAGGGAGCAGTAAGTTTTTCTCTAAGTTCCCTCACTGTTCCCACTAACAATGCTGTGGAGATAAATGGGTGAATGCTGTCCTTTTTAATAGACCTCTGTAAAAGCAGCTGGTAATTACAACCATAATGAGACACCAACTAGAGATGAATCAGTTATGTACTTTTTACTTGTCTGGAACTACAGATTATGTCTACAGTGGAAAAGTTCGTCTTAGAAAATATATTCGTTAGCATGATTAGATCAACACCACCACAATATTCAATATTACTTCGCCTTTGGCAGCAGCAAGGGCAGCTGGGCAAAGCAGTATTTAGCATGATGCTAGTTAAGGCATGTCAGATAATATAATTTCCAACATGAGGCAGTCTCCCACAACAGACAAGCCATAGCAAAGAAAACAGTTTCGGTGGTCACTGAGTAAATGAAAACCTTTCTGAGATTATATACATGGGATGGGTCAACACCCACCCCAGTAGGAGCCTCTCGTAGCAGGGCCAGTCCTACGCAATGGCAGCTTACAGGAACAAGCCCTAGAGCACCATGCCACCAGCACCAACAGGAGCTCTACACGCTCCCAGCAAAGTTCGAAATACAGAATTGGGCATTGCTGTGAGCTCCAGCCTGTCTTGGCAGCTCCTGGAAGTTGGTTTCCAGCTGCATTAGCAATGCAGACCCACTACAGGAGGCTTACTGGACACCAGATCAGTCTGTGTCGCTGCACTTGCCGCAGCCATGCTCACAAGCACACTCCCCCTCCCTGCACACTTCCCCCAACCTGGGGGCACTGTCTGCACCCCAGCCCCCATAAAACTCTGCTGCTTCCACTGTGGTCATGCTTCCTCAACACTGATGTTGTGAAGGTTTCTGTTGCAAATGTTGTCTCACATTATCCTCTTCAAAAGCACATGCTCCCTCTCTGCTTGTTACAGGTACTCTACCTGTGCAAGCAGGTAGTGGATGAGGTGTGATGCTCTAGTTGAATGTCTTACATACTCAGGAATAGTTTCTTGGGCTGAAGGAGCTAACAAGCCTTGCTGTGCCTGTAAGATGTTTCCTCAAACTGCTCCTTATGCCTTATACACACAGAGTGAAAAGTGTCTGTTAGGTCAAAAACACACACCCACACCCTGTAACCCATTCAGGAGATGTACAGAGATGTAAAAAATCACAGCAGTGCATTATTGTAGCAAAGAAACTATTCTTCATCTATGGGAAAGATCAGCATAGGTCAATCAGCACAGTCACATTAGAGCAGCACTGGAAAACCTACTGGTGAGCATTGCAACCATTTGGTCTTCACTTGACGAGCTACAGACTAAAGCCAACTCAGCCAATGCACAGGTCACTGTCAAAGGTCTCTGAAGGCTGCTGTCATCATCTGAACTTCATCTGTACAAGCTCACTTATCACGCATCAAGAGACAGGCACCACTGGCACTTTCCCCAGCTGTAATCCAGTCCACATGCTGGCAGCAGGAATTGGCCTGCCCTGCCTCTGCCCCACCAGAGGATTGCCCAGTCCATGGGAACTCTTTCCTTTAGCAGCTTAGCCAGTTTTTCTGGTTCATAGTAGAACAGAGCAGCTGGTATGGCTGCTCTGGCTGACTGAATCCTACCCAGCTGCCTAGGAAAACTCTATCATGGAAGCAGACATGAGCATCAAAGACCTGGCCTAGCTTGAGAAAAACCAGAGAGCTGGTGTTGCAAAGAGCCTGGGCCAACAGCCTGAACAGTCCATGCAGCAGAAGTTACCTTTCCCTTGTGGTCAGGGGAGATTTCTAACCAGCATTTCAATGTTTGCCTTATCTGCCAGCCTAGGTGCTTTTATGGAGCACCTCAGCAGAAGATCTGCACACTGCATCGATATGCCTGGCTTAGTGCTTTCTCTTGCCTTCATTTTAAAGATGGCTAATTAAAACACAGGCTAGACTAGGTAAAGGACCAAAGACTCTAAAATGACTGTAGCAGAGTAGAGATGGGAACTCAGCTGAGCACCACTTCAGGACCCCCACCCAAAATCTGCTCTCTGCAGTGGAGTGCCTGAGCACGCTGCCTAAATACCTACACACATAGGTTATGCTGTCACAGACCAGCATCCCATCTGTAGACCCAAAGGGAAAGTCCTTTACAAATCTTTGTGAACTCTTTCTGCCTATAAAAATATGTAAACCCTGCATTCCTTGCTATTAAAAGACAAGCCCTGGTGGGTTATCTGCATGGATACAGACCCTGCAGGCAACCATCTCCCTTTGCTCTCTAAGATAAACTCTTGTTTACACCTGTAAGTCTTTTCCCCCATAAGAGGTATGAAACGTTACCAGGAGGTCTACAGAGTTCTGAGTTCCCAGGTTGCAATGCCAGAAGAAGCAGCAAATTTAACTCATGATTTTTGAAACCCTGGGGCGTTCCATCAACCCCCCATGCCATCTCCCATCTCCTAGTCACACACCCTTGCTCTATTCCCTGACAGACTCTTCCATGAGCCTATTCAACATGCCTGACCACCAGAATACTAATCTACCTCTTAAAGCAGGGGTCCTCAAACTTTTTAACCAGGGGGCCGGCGCGCGGATGCAGTGGCAGGATGTCATCTGCAGCTGCTTGGTTTCTCCCCCCCCAACCCCCGGCAGGGGGTTCTGTAAATACCAGGGGCCGGATTGAGGACCCTGAGGGGCCGTATCCGGCCTGCGGGCCGTAGTTTGAGGACCCCTGTCTTAAAGAAAGGGGCAGCTGGACTAATGGTGAACAGCTCAGAGAGGGGGCTGGCGAGCCCCAGAGCTCAGGAGGGGCCACAAGACCACATAGCCTGGGGCAGAGGTGGAAGGAAGGAGAGGAGTGAGCTAGGGGGTTGTCCTAGGGGAGCTCTTGGGTTTTCTTTGGATGGGCTCTTGAGTCTCCCTAGCAGGGAATCCTGGGTTGTGCCAGGAGGGGCTCTCCTCACCCTTCAGCTGTTCTTCATAAGAATGTACAGGCCAGGTTTACCATCCTGCGCCACTATCGCCACACCAGGCGCAAGGGTTTTCCTTCTCTAGCTGGGGACAGAGTGGGAGGCAAGAAGCCCCACACTCCAGCAGGAGCCTGAATTTGATATGCAAAGTGTCCCCAACAGAGTCATGAGCTACACCAAGACAGTTCCCCCCCAGCATCCAAACTAGCAGTCCCTCAAGAGAAGTGTCTTTCTAGTCACAAGTTTCAAAATCACTTCTGTTTGCATTGCAATGAATTTGCCACTGGCAGGGGCTGAAACTCAGGAGTTAATGTACTGCAGGTTTATGGTAAATGAATGCTTCTGGAGCCATAATTCACGTTAATTGACAGAAGCTGTCTGCAACACTATGAAATATGTACATCATAGCGGCAAAACAGGAATCCCTGTGTGCATCAGAAAACAAACAGAGCCTTTTGCTTCCAAGCACTGTGATTACTTCTCTTTTTCACATCAAATAAAAACTGCTAGTTACATCCACATCTGAAATGAGGTGTGAATAGTCAAAGACGAATCTGTAACAAACCAGCCAAATGCAAGAACTGGAAGAGGAATGTACCTGAGACACAGCAGACCATTGCCATCCACACCACACTTTGATCATAAAACACACTGAAAAACCAGTCAGCTCAGGGCAATGAAAATCATCAGGCAATTACCATTTGTGTGACCCATTTTCATCACTTTATTTTAAAGAAGAGGCCAACTGGAGCAAACTGGCTTAGCTCCATTGGTTAGAGCACAATCAGCCCCCAAAGGTTTATCTGCTTGGAAAATGAGTATATTCTGCAAGTAGATCCGCTTTTAATGACTGATAGTGGATTTACAGCCTTACAGGTATGTTTAGAAGAGGTTCAGTTTCTCAGTGAGGGAATTAGTGAAACCAGTGAGGGGGTGTGTGCAAGGATCTTTACTGGGAGCACTGACCCATGGATAAATTCATTAGAAACAGAGGTTTGTGAAGTGAGATTTCAAATGTTGTGTACAGATGGGCTTCAAGGCAGCAAAGGAAAAACACTGAAAATCTCCAGTTTGTCAAAATGTGTCACCACATCAAAGCATAGCCATCCTGGGTAGACATTTGGGCTTGACAATGTATTTGGGGAAGATTTTCTGCAAGTCTGAGGAGTCTCTAGCTGAGAGAGGTGTCATGATATGGTGTGAGGGTTTTTTAAGCAACATTTTTGACCCAAAACCAGTAATGTTAAGAGATTCCATTTTAGGACACCATTCTCAAAAAATTCTGTCCCGTTCCTACAAAAAATGAAAATGAGCTTTGAAGCTATAAAAGCTGTGCCAAACAGAATTATTCGCTTACATCAATAGCTGCAGGGGACAATGTCTGGCCTTAGAAAACCCATCTTAGACCAACAAGCCCAGCTAATGCAAGTTAGATCCCACTGCAGTCATAAATAGAGGTTTTCTCCTCATTCCTTTCCCTACTAACACTACTGAACACTGGTAACTTCAAGAAAATGTATTGGGGAAGCAAAGTCCTCTTTCTAGATTACACACAGTGAAGGCTTTTTTGCCACCACTGAACACATGGATATAAGACCCTAGTGGTGGCCTTAAGGAAAGTATGTTCACCAGGTTTCTTGTCTTTTTCCAATGATAACCAACATGCTAGCTAACCTCACCTGGCCCCACCATCCAATCCATCTTTCCATCACCTTCTTTGAGACCTGTGAAAACCCCCATGGATTTCCCATGGTCTAGGATCTCCTCCTGGCACAGTCCACCATCTTCAGCAAAACTCTCACCAAAGCAAGGTGCCACACAACTCCAGGCTGGCAAAGCAAGGCCTAGGCAGGTGAGGGTTGGGGCACGGTGTGAAAGGGAAGAAGGTAAGAGGTGGTGTTGCTCAATATGGGCGACTGCACAAGGCTTGGGAGGTGCCGTCACATGAAGGGTGGTTTAACTAGGTTCTACCAGATTTTGCCCTGAAATAAACCTTGCCATAGCCCTGCCTACAGTTTTGGACCCAGGGTCCATCCAGCTTTATATCTTACACTCCTTATGCATCAGGAGGAGCAGTATCTTGTTTTTAATTCACTAACTAATGGCAGGATTCTGCCCACCCCCTACACATGGGGTTGTTCCTTATACCCAGTAGAGGACGTGGTACGTTCAACATGAGCACCCTGGGATTGAGGAGCTGCAAGTGAGCTCACTGCAGGCAGGATTTGGCCCAGACAGGACATCATGATTGAGCTTTAACTTGCCCCCTCATTAGCAGAGCTATTCTGCTGGTTTGTCTCTGTGTAACTAGTAAAGAAAACAGTGAATGATGATTCCTTCCCCAAGAGGCCTGAAACTTGTGAGCCCAGCCCTGTAATCTTCACTCACACAGCTCTTCCTTGACTTATACAAGTAGTTCCATGTGTGGATGAGGTTGGAGGATTTTCAGGATGAGACCTCAGGTAATCCTGACCTGACCTGACTCATGAAGGGGGAGGAAGGAGCTCAATCCAACTGGCTTGGGAGGCTGTTCATCTTGCCAGAGGTACCTGATGCCAGTTCCTTTGAAAATAAAGAATTAGTCATCTTTCTGATTAAGTTTAGATACTTTTAGATGGGCAATGAGAAATGAGTCAAAGCTGAAGACAACATCAGAAAAGAGTGGAAGAGGAATGGTAGGTGTCAGGACAAATTGTTCTGACTTGGAAGCTCAGCTGAAAAAGAGGTGTTAAATGGCAGTAGGTCGGTGTTTGCAGCTAACAGCCTGGCCTGTGAAGCTTTCCTCTCCCACCCCAACATGGATGCTGAGTGAAAGCAAAGAGGGCTTTTCACTCATTTTGAACCTGATCCTGCACCATTCAAATCAGCCAGGCTTTGTCATTAGCCTCAAATTCACAGGTGGGGAAGGAACATTCTCTCCATGTCCTGTTTATCCTGGTGGCAGCTAAAAGAGCATTTCTGAAACGTGTCAGCTAAAATATTTGAACAAGCAAGTTTTCAAATCCCAGTGTGGACAGAAGGAGCTGCTTTTTAGCAGGTGTTAGCAGGAAAAGATAAAGCTGCTTAGTTGAAAATATGTCATTGTTCATTTGGAAATGTATCAGTATGAGTGTGTTAGCATCTTTGTGCCAAGCCTGGACAAGCCTTGGAGCAGAACAGCTTGAACTAGAGAGGACAGGGAGTTGCAGCTTGCTCTAGGGGCAGCCCAGTGCTGCAATACTTTGGGTAGGGGAGAGAAAATAACTGTCCTCTAATGGGAACATTCTAAAGTCAAGGGGCTTAGGAAAGGAGACAGCAATTGACATCATTTTACACCTGCTCCAAGGAAAGTTGGAGGATTGTGTTTGAGGCAGCTGTGGCCACATGGAGTCTTTTCTTCATTAGGATTCCTGAGGCTGATGCTATCGCAGGAGCTAGAATGGGTTCAGCAGCAGTAAGACCACTACGGGAGCCAAACCCAGATGGACAGAGACAGAGGGGAAAGGGGTCACCTCCCAAGAGCTCAAGATCTTCTTGTACTAGTCCCTGCTTCTATGGCTGCTTTGGCATCTGAGCTGGTATTTTGGATCCTGCATACCCAGAGCAAACCCCAGAGTAGGCATCTTCATGTCCCTCCATCAATATCCACAGCAAATCTCCAAGCACAGGTTCACTTAGCTTGTTTTTCTCTGTGCAAAGTGGTTGCACAGTCCCACTCACTTGGCATTTACCCAAGCAGCTGCTGATACAGTCCCAAAGAGGCACAATAAAAAGACTGGGGGAATGTACAAATTCAGTTTAATGTGGAACGAGGGACTAGTTAATCTGATCCCTGAAGAACACAAAGATATTTATTTTCGTGACAGTGAGGCCTCCTATTCCAAGACAGGAACAGCTCTCGTACCTTGGATCCACACTCCCTCTGTGCAAACATGCCTGAGTAGCCAAATTTAATGCCAGCTCCCAACCTTCTGCTTGCAATCAGATTTTGTGTAATTGGAGGCATCCCTCTCTTTGGCACAAACAAATAGGTATAAAACCAAACCATAGGGATATCAGCAAAGACAATGTGAACTGAGATTCTTAGATTTCTATTCTGTTTCCCAGGCACACCATGGTTCCACTCCCATCCCAACAAACCCCGCACGACACATAGAGTGTCCGCTTGAGTGGCTCTAAAGGATTGCTAACCATATTCATGAGGTCTGAATGGAGTTACAAATAATAAAAAGCCAATGTTAATGCCTCAGTATCCAGGACAGATTTCTAGAGCTGTATCCTAACCTACAGGTGGCAGGAAGAAATATTTAACCCATGTACAGGGTGAGCAGAACTATGAGAATATTAATCCTGATGGTCCTCTGACTATTAACATCAACACTAATTACCATCACTGCAGCTTTCACTCCAGCCTTGTTCCTCCAGGTCTGTACATTAGCTCCCACTTTGTCAAGTGAAAGCACTGCAGCCATCCCTGCCTTGCTGCACAGCCCTGCCAGGTCTCCTAACCCTCCTCTCCACACTCTCTGCCACAGGTATCCGGATCCTGCTGTGCCAACCCCATGCTGGGGCAGCTGTAATTGTGTTGCCACAATATTGGATTAACAGCACAGTGAGTCTGAAGGTACATCACATTTTTAGTTTCCCATTTGATGAAAAACTAGTTGCTGAAAACAACTACATTTTCATCACATTTAAGTGAGAGATCCAAGTTCTGTTACTGTGCATGACCAGAGATACCTCCTCCATGGATAAAACAAGAAAAAAATAATAATCAATTTCCTGCCCAAATCCACCCGGGACACACAAGTCCCCTGAACAGGGACTTCCACCATCACATAATGTCAGGGCCAATTGAACATGGGGTACCAGCATGATGCACAGCAGTCACTGGCACCTTCACCGAAAACACATCCCAAGAGGGAGGTAGAAGCTCTCAGCACCATGGCAGCCACAGCATCTGGCCAAGAAACAGCAAAATTAGATTCAGCTCCTTCCTCAGGGTGAGGGGACTCAAAGACATTTCTCCCATGAGCCTGCCTTGACCACTGTCCCAAAGAAAGCCAAAGGGAGAAACCTCCAGTATGGGAGTCGAGACCTCTGCAACCAAGAAGTGCTACGTGACGGTCAAAAATGACAGCAGAAAAGGAAGAGCTGCCTTTAGCCATCTGGCTGCAGCACTCAGCCCTGGGAAAAGGGGAGATCAAAATAATTTAAAAATCAGCCCTTTGGGAAATACCAGACAGCCTCAATTTTTTACCTCCAGTGATTTTAATTGAATGACTCAGGTGCTTCAAATGCCTCAGACACCCAAATCCCCTGAAATACTTTGTGAAAGTGGTGCATGGAGAAGCAGTTTTCTAAGAGCAGGCAGTGACTGTACTGGAGGGTTTAACCCTTTCCAGCAGTTCTGATTTCCATGTCTTTTAGGAGCAAAAAGTAGTTTTTAGACACAAATGAAACCACTTCCAAGGAAAACCCTTCTTCTGGCACCACACAGGGCTCCCACAAACAGCCGTGCAGTGCCAACAGTGTCACCACAGAGGCAGGACAGGTTGTCCATGGGGACCAGCAGAGCAGGGCCAGGCTGGACACGCTGGATTTTCTCTGTCCATAGCCTACTGCTGGCAATGGAATCCCCTGAGAGCTCTGGACAGGCCATTATTGATGCTATGAAGGAGAGGAGAAAAAAGTTTATGGTTAACCCTGGACAAAAATTGCTTTCTTCCCACATAAGAAAAGTTCTCAGCAGTTTTGGAGAAAAGGCGTAGCAGGGTCAAGCATGCCATCAGCCTGAGCCCAGGTGAAATAATACGGCAATGCAAGTGAGGCATGGACCCAAGCATACATGCACGTCCTTACAGGAGAAAGATCTGAGCCTGAGGATGGACACCAACCCATCAATACATCCATGATGACAGAAGACCCATACTGTAACCCTGCCAAGCTTTCTGAGCTCAGCTCTTTTTGCAGTGCTTTGAGTGTGACCAGACACTCTGAGCTCCTGCATTAGTTCAGCATGTCCAGGCAGCCTGAAACATGCTAAGTATGTTCTCAGTAGGAGACAACCCCTGTTTCCAAGGGGGTTTTAGCCTAAATGCACCATACCAAGGGGGAGCTTCGCACCACAATGCATGGCGGGTTCATGGTGGGAAGCTATGTCAGTCAGGCCAAACACCAAATCCCATCCAGGACATCACATTGGTCCCCCAGAAGTCCAATGACTCAAACAGATAAAAGGAACTTGCTCCCCTGAGACGAACATTTCTTCCGAGCTGTCTAGGAACAGATTTAGATATGTGGAAGAGGCAAGACAAAGCCAGTGTGTTGTGCCCGTGGCTGTGTATCAAGACAAAGAGCAGCTTGTCCACCACTTTGGGACATGAGAAGGGGCAAACCCTGCTACCGCTCACAGTTATCCCAAGTGCAGGATGATCCTCATAGGACATAACTGAACAAGTTATACCACCTAGGGTGTAAGTGAGCAAGCCCTTCAGACACTGTGGGCTGTATGGCTTGGTCTTCTTCAGTGTCTACGTGATGGAGCCAAAGCAGGCAGACTGAGGATCTAGTCACCAACAAGGCAAAAGAAACTTAGAGGGGTTGAATGAGAAAAACGATGGAGCATGAGTTGTTTAAAGCAAAGGTCGTCTTTTTCCTTTGCATTATACAGTGTAGAGGACCACGGTTCCTGACTGGCAAATATAAGCACTTGTGCAATAAAATGAGAATAATAACAGGTATGGCCATTTTAAGGAAATGGAATTAAATATAGTACAGTTAGGTTGAATATAATTTGCTGTTTCCAGAGTTCCTTTAATAATGGAGTAATTTGTCAAATGAAATTTAAAAAGTCACATCTCAGAAGTTTTTATGGACACTGGATGAAAGCAGACAAAATATATTTTAGATAAAATCCTACGTTAATAGAAGGGAGTGGAGGGGTTATTTTTATTTCATCTCTAGTTGCTGTGCAGGCTCAGCCTTTTACCCAGGGGGATTATCTCTCTCTTAACATGTTAACATTAAGACTGCATACTTCCCTGAATGATACAATTCAGTGCAACACAAAGTATTGAGCTTAATACAAAAGTGAACGGGTGAAGTTCTGTGACCTCTGTATTTTATAGGGGTTGGGACTAGATGAGCTAATGGGCCCTTCTGGTCCTACTGGCTGTAACTCCATCAATTAATGCTTTTTAGAAGTGATTTTTATTTTTTGATCTTCGCAATTCTTTCTGCACCTTTACTAGGAGATAAGAGGTTTAGGGGGACCAAGTCAAATTAAGGATCCCTATAACAATAAATAAATAAATAAATATGCAGTGTTTTTGCTGACAAATTGAGGGTATCATGGATCAGCAGTTTTATTATAGTCTCAGGGAGAAAAGATCAAAAGACAGATCAATGCATCAGCTTTTAGTTGGTTTTAGATGGCACGCTAAGGGATTAAGAACTCAAAGGATTTCCCTTCAATCTCAGAGAGTTTCCAGAACATGTAACAGTTTTAGGTCAAATTATAATAATTAACTTGAGATAGTGTGTTGACTGGAGAGGAACTTCGCCAAAACCAATTTTGTACATCACTAAATACTGACATTTGAATTCAGAAGGGAAACTTGCTTTAGCTCACCCACAAGTTTATACAGGTTCAACCATTAAAAGGGAGGTTGGTCTTTGTAAAAAACAAGAGCTGAAAGTTGTAACGCTTCCCAAGTCAGATGGGGAGTAGTCCCAAGAGGATGATGTATAATGCAGCAGAAAGAATGTTTAAACATACGTGGGATTGTACTGCCATACAGATAGACATGGTCTCTTAAAACTCTGATAATTAATCAGTGACAGGATTGTTAATCAACACTTCTGGGTTCTTAAAAGATCCTCGGGAAGCGTAAATGTAAATGCAGGGGCTTATTTTTAGTAGGCAACTCATCTTTGATAATGAGTAGACGGACACTTGGCAGGGAAAGAAAACACAATCTCAGCCCAAAGTTGAAAATTTTATTATTATAGCATTCTTATTAAAAAGCTGCTGTATCTCGGCCAGGTGGGGTGGCCCTGCTGCAGGAGTCACCAGGTGATACCACACAACCTGCATGAGATAAAGAGCAAGGCTGTATTAAGAGAAATATGCAGTTTTAAGGTCAGGAGTAGCTGTGTTTTAAACAGAAAATATCCATTCCTTGTTGCTTCATGTCCAAGTGAGCAAGCAGAGGGGAGCTCAAATAGCTGTACTGGCCAGACATGAGTTGTATTCAATTTTATTTCGACCCACATTCCTCAAACTTAAAATTGTCATTACTTCCTATCACCCCTGCAGGCTGCTTCACCCCTTTAGAGGAGAGGAGGCAGCTGGAGAAAGTAATTTCATTAAAATAAAAACACAAAAAACCCCAAAGCAGGCATGTAGGCTCTGGCATGAAGAATTAGACAGTCCAACAATCGCCGGGTCAATTCACATTAAGCTGAACAAAGAGCAGACGGCAACAAGAAGATGAGCTAAATGGCTCGGTGGCTGCTGCCTGTCCCTAATTCTCTGTTGACTTTCGTCAGCGCCTTGTCAGAGGGGGGCTGCAGCATTTGACCCCCCGTTTCCAGGCGCAGGCGGGGAGCTGGGGACACATGCGGCAGCGTTAAATAGGCGACTCCATCCCTGCGTGCCCCAGCCCTGCCATGGGTGACTGCTCTCCCAAGTCAGCCTATCAGGAATTTATTGCCTCTTCTCCATCACCCGGCAAAGAAACTGTCACACAGATGTTGGCATTGTAACTCATTCAGTGTCACTGTGGGGTTCTCCGCCATTGTATCCCCGCACAATGGGGCGGCATTCAGGGAAGGGCATGGTAGGGCTGCAAAGGTAGCCCGGGGCTGGGGACGTGCTGATGCGCTCTTTGTTGCAGCTCCTTCTCCGAGGGTATCGCCTGCCCTTGCACTCCCCTGCGCTGGAGGCAAGGCCTGGAGACGAGCTGGCAGGAAGGAAGGATTTTCCGCCCTTTGTGGGCTCTTTCTGTGCTATTTTTGTTCTCTGGGACAGCTTTTGTTGCCCAAGGTAATGATCCTTGGCCCTTATTCATATCTCTGCTTTTGTCCCGGGGCCTTTGTAGGCGATGCACCGGGGGGGGGGGGGGGGGGGGGGGGGGGGGGGGGGGGGGGGGGGCCTGAAACCCGCCAGACACAGCACCAGGGCCAGGCCCTGCTATAAATAACTAGTGAGTTGTATAGTATGAAATCATCCTTGTCAGAGTATTGGCAGCAGGTTGTGAAAAGGTTTCACAAAGATACAGCAGATGCATCCTGGCTCCGTAAAGCATCCCCAAGAACACACCCCACTGACTGCAGAAGTGACAGGGTGATGAGCAGCATCCCAAAGCCCAGTCAGGACAAGCGTCTTCACAGGCTGTCCCACAGCCACATACTGTGGTCCCCTGGGCTTCTGTAAGTGCATTCACACTCCTACTCACAGGGAAGGCCAAGAAAAAGGGGTTCCAGGAGTGATGTGAACCAAAGCAAAACCCTCGGTTCAAACTTCTGCTGAACCTCCTGGGACAATGCTCTCACCAGTACTGTGTGCTCCACCCTGGTACCTGAGCGGGGATGAGGTGGCAGGAAACATGGGCACACTGCTCTTTAGAGGCACTCATATATGCACATAAATATAAAACAGTGAAACCAGCTTCAGTACTTAAAAAAAGAAGAGCTTCAAGGC
Source organism: Falco biarmicus (assembly GCF_023638135.1). Taxonomy (NCBI): domain Eukaryota; kingdom Metazoa; phylum Chordata; class Aves; order Falconiformes; family Falconidae; genus Falco; species Falco biarmicus. The sequence continues at coordinate 80,524,834 of NC_079288.1, read as the reverse complement.
CACATCATTCCTCCCCACTGGTAGCACTGGTGGCATCCTCACCATGCTTGAGCCAGGCAGACAAAGGGTGGTGGGGACAGCTCAAGGTGACACCACTTCGCACCAGAGCCTCCCCCAATGCCCAGCCCGAGCTTTGCTCCAGCTCCCTGCGCAGAGCTCCCCTCTGGGCTACAGACCTGCAAACAGTTATGCAAGTTCTCACACGCATACCATCAAGCATATTTGTTTTTGTTTTTTCAGGTTCAAGGCCTCAGAGTGTAAGCTCCGGAGGGTAGGGAGGCTCTGCTGTTCAGACATCTAAGGCACCACACCCAACTGTGAGGAGGAGGGATTTTTTTTTTTGCAATTTTTTTTTTCCTAACTCCCATCCATCAGCTCAACAGCCGCAATGGTGCCAAATGAAGTCTTTCCACTCATGCAATTTTTGCGGTCTAAAATTCACCACGTGTCTAACCACGACTCCTTGGCCAGTCCCCACAGCACCCAGGTTCCCAGGTGGTCCCCCATCCCAGCACCAGCCAAGCCTGCAACTGTTTAGTTTCTAAGCTCAGGGCAGTGAGGCCAGAGTGGATACTGGCCAAATATAATATAGACACACACAGGCCTATATTATATAAAATACACACACACACTTACACATATTTTATGTATATACATATACATATGTATATAAAAATATATAAACTCACACACAATGTATGTGTTTAAAATAGAACCCCCCAACCAGAAAATAAAATATTTTACTGCAAAGCAAATAGATTTTTTTAATGCTTAGAAAAACGTGTTAAAATAAAACTAGAACATTAATGAATCCCTGTTCAAATGCCGATGAAATACAGTGCTTCTTACTGACTGCATGAAAATTTTTTACTGTTTATTTATATCATTGCTAATGGGAAAAATTTCATTTGGAGTGAAATATACTTGCTACAGAAGGGGCCTAAGTCTTCATGGCCCACCAAGCTGTCCCCAGCAGCAAATCTATGGTACAGAGAGCCTGGAAAACTCATGGCTTCACTGTATGCAGGCTTGAAAATCAAAACTGAACTGGAGCACGTAAAGTTCACCCTCCTGGTGAGGTCCTTTTGCCCTGGTGAGACTCCTGAGCCAGGTAGTTTTCCATGAGCCTGAGCTGGGGAAAAGCCTGCTCTCCACATCAGCCCTTTTTTCAGCTTTCCCCTCAGATGAGTGCCATCCAGTACAGAGAGCTGCCTGCTGTCCCCCCCACAGGCCAGGTGATTTCCCTAAACACAGTACTTCTCCACAGGACCTAAAGTGCTGTCCATGATGCTTGCATTTGAAGAGGATCATCTCCGCTTAAGGCACCCGGTTGTTTGATGGAAAGACCCTGGTGGGAGTTGTTAACCCAGCCAGAGAGGGTTTCTTGATGGAGGTAAGCTTTGAGATCTCAGACCTTCAAACAGAAGCCACAAATTGTGTGGGCAGGTTTCCTGAATCATTACACCCTGTTATTAGGGCTTTAAGCTGGGAAGTGGAGAGACCTGGACTGTTTCAGTGGCAATTTAATTATTTTATACAAATGGGAACATCTTTAAAAGTTTTAGAGCCTGGGAGAGGCTTTGAGAGCTGCATTTGGACATTTCTTTGGGGAAAGCAAGTTCAAGTCTCATCAAGCAGAGGAAAATAATTCATCAGAGTCTCCCATATCCCAGATGAATAATTACTGGCCTGGGCCTGGGGAGGAACGGGGGAAGCACAGCATTACTGCTTTCTCCAGTTCTTCCACTGAGAGACATGATTAACCCTTCCCGGGTACCAGACCACATTCAAGCTTTGGGCCTCCAGTCATAACAGGTACCTCTTGCTCATGTAGAAGTAACATCCAAAGGCAATGGCAGACACTTCTCTGAGGTCGTGAGGGTGGTATGGGTCCCATCAAGCTTCCCCTGTGGTCAGCAGCCAGAGCTGGGCTTCTCCAGAAAGTCAACACAACCACTGAAAATGCAAATTTCCCTCTAGAGGGGTCTGTCTCTTCCCACTGAAGGAAGAAGGATCCCTGGTCACCAGAGTCCTAAGGCAAGGCACATCCTCTGGTGCTGAAACAAGGCGGGATGAATCAGAGAAGCAGAGAATGGTTTGGGCTGGAAGGGACCCTAAAGACTATGTCATTCCAGCCTCCCTGCCATGGGTAATCCAGGCACCAAACCTCAGCATTTCCTCAGCCCTTCCCCTCTTGAAATTCATTAATACTATCCTGTACAGTGCCTGGCACAGAGCATGAAAGCTCAGTTTCCCTGCGTAAAGGTTATTCACGCAGTGACCTATAACACTGGCCGGATGAGAGCACTAGCATATGTAAAGGATCGAGCCAAGCTCTTGGAAGAATAAAACAACTAATACGCTGACATAGCGCTATTGTATGGAGTAATCAAGAAAAAGCAATGCTAACATGGCTTGAACAGTACATGAATTATGTAATGCTGACATTGAAATGCCTGAAAAATGGTGGGAGGAATTCCTTTTCCTCAGAGTTCAGATGAACATGGTGCCCTGGACTAGTCGGGAGCAGCAGCCTGCCAGGACAGGACAGCAGACCCCTTCCAAGTCTGATGAGTAACTAGTTTTCACCAACTTAACAAAGCAAGCTTTCAGCATGTAGATATAATGATGGCACAACCTGAGGAGATAAAAGGAATGGGCCAGCGTTCACAGTCAAAACAGGCTAGTCTGAGTCAGTTTGTTATGGTGGATATATCTGAGCTCAATCAAAGATGATTTTGAGATTCCTTGAGTAATCTCATGCAGCAAATCTAGCTAATGTGTAAGCTGTAATTCATAAACACCATTGCATCAGGAGGAAAAATACATTAAAAATCATTTTGCTTTGTACAAGTTAGTCTAGAACAACAACATAAATAGTGAGGTTCCTCAGGGAAAAGGCTTTCTTAAGCAGAATTACTAAGCACGCCTCACATTGATTAGATACCTCCAGATCCCCAAGAGGAGGATGTAGGCTCAGCAACACAGGCTTTTCATCAACAGCTCCTGCCTAGGACCATCGTACAAACAAGGTGCAATGACAGCAAAGGAATCCCAGCTGTAAGTGACTGGGTGACAGTCCTCCTGATACCCCCCATCAGCCATCAGAGAAAACACCCACTGAGCTGATGGAAAGAATCTCAGTCCAGTGGTCTTTGGATCCTGTCCCAAAGGGGAAAGCAATTTCCGTCACAGAAATATGCCTGCCACCTAGCTCATTTATTGCTCTTTTGTTAAATGTACTATAAAGACTCACACAGTAAAGTTCCAGAAATCATCCAATATCAACAGGTTTCAGCTGGAGTGATTAACCAAAGCCCAGGAACTTGGAAAGTAACTGTATTAATGTCTTCTGGCCACTAAATCTTTCTTGCCAAGCAATAAAAGAGCCAAAAAAAGCTAAGTAATTAGGAAGTTAGCACAATAACTCCAACTCCCAAAGAGGGTTCATTAATTGTTTACAGAAGATAGACTGCAATAAAGGGATGATTAGAAATATGTCAGCTGCAGGACTTTGATAGCAAAACTGTCTTGGCAGGGGGAGGAATAGACTACAGAGAACAACAGCAGTCAAATAAACAGAGGGCAAATGACTGGTTGATCTGCCTCAGAGATTTTGCAGTCCTGCAAACATCTACTCTATTGATCTAAATGTAAGATGGCATCACACATGTCTGGTATTTTGCATAATGGGAAACAAATTAAGGAGTGGACACATAGTGGAGCCATGGTGTTCCCTTTCAACCCAGCTGGGACCATCCATGCAGCTGACAAAGCAGATCCTCCTTGGGAGCTGCACTGCACACAGCTGCTGTTGAAGCAAATGCTGGGCAGCAGTGACCCAACACATCTTATGCCACTGCAGCCCTAAGACATAAAGCAAATTTCAGCAGCATCCAATTCTGGTTTTCTGGACTCTGTTGGTGCCCTTGGTGTTAAAGAGCATGGGGACAGCCAGAGGACAAGCTCAACATCTGGGGTGCTTGATTGGTGTCAACAGTGACTACACGGTAAAGTGAATTTTTATAATAATTTTCATATGTTTGGGCCAGTGCAATACATCCAGAGCTGTGATGCTCCACAGTCCTGTCTCTTGCATGGCTGCAGCCCACTGCATGCCATAGAATGGTTTGGTGTATTAACACCTATAGCTTTGTGCCAGATCATGCGAACTGAAGAACATGACAAGCCTACAGGAGCAGGTCAAGAATACAGGGCCACATTACCTATATGAAAAGTCAAGGCCAACCACCACCAGTCACATGAGCTCCTCTCACTCTTGCGTTTTACCACTGCAGCTGTGCCAGGCACCATGTGTAGAAGCTCAAGGCATCAGAAACACAGCCAAGCAAACACACACGCAAACATCCCCATGCCAAGAGGCTGATAACGTCGTTTCTCTCTCTTCCACAGCTTCCAGATCAAATTGGCTTTGTTTCTATGAGCTATTTTGTTTATCTAATTTTCAACACTGCAAACCCTGCCTGGAGACCATTAAACTCTGCCTGTACACCCCGGGACTCAGGGCCGTTCATAGCAGTTAAGTATGGGCTCTCAAAGGAGGAAGGAAATAGGTTTGGGTTGTAATAAATACTAACAGGGTGCTTTAATGATGTCTCTGGGCACAGGTACATGAAGCACTTTGCACCTCAGCCTGACCGACGTAGCTTGTGTGCCCATAGGGTCCCGCTGGACCAAGTGGTGCCAGGCTCTCCAGTTAAACTGGCCAGCCAGAGACAAGGTGCTTTGCTCTGCTGTAGCTCCTTCAGGCACACAGACCTCATAACTGGTACCAGGAATTTCTGCCAACAACTTCAAAGAGGGCAGGATTCAACTCATCGTTTGAAGCCCGGCCCCATTCCCTGTCCTTAGGCAAGTGGAGGAGCCATGAGAACAGCTCAAAAACCTCAGCTGCTTCAAAGCACATCTGCCTACCTTGGGAATCAAGAAGTGCCCTAAAAACACACCTCCCTTCTGCACCTGCAAAGCACTGGCCACCCGTTTGCACTGCCTGGGATGAGATGAATGCCTGTGCCCTGCTTGCCAACTGCATGGTCCTCAAATGTCTGAGCCCCTGCTGTTTCACATCACATCCCAGCTCTTCCCACTGTGTACTGACGCGAAAGCTGTGCCAGCCCAAAGGCTTTACTAAGTCAAACACCCATAATCAGATGAGTAAAGGCATAATCCTGTCTAGGATGCATGGCTAGATAGTTCAGCTTCCATGACAGTACCAGTGGAAAAACAGCACAGAAATATTTTTGTAACATTAATGCAATCTCCTTCTAATTAACAATTTATTGCACTAATTCAGCCTGCTTTGCTTCTTGCAGGTCATCAGCATGAAGTCACTCACTCCCAAAGGGGCTTGTAATTCAGATGTTTTCCCACGGTGTGGTGTTCTGCCCCCCTCCATCCTGTCCCAACTGAGGGTGAGGACAGGCAGCGTCCTCATTTCCCCAGGAAGTCCATGGGGGCATTTTGCAAATGAAGTGACGTGATGCCTAAAAGGCCAGATAAAACAGGGTGAGGGGCCATTAAGCAGCCCTGGGCACACAGGAGAGGCTTGCCGAGTGCATGTTCTTCCCATCCCAAAAGGACAAGCTTTGGGAACAGCCTTGTGCTTATGTGTTTCCCCAGATGGTACCAGGACACCATCTCAGAGAATGTGAGTTGATGCAGGCCATATCTGTGCCAAGGCAATAGCTAACACTGAAATTGTCTGGATGGTCAGAGGCCAGGACATGAGACCAAGTATTGGCCACACATGTTTCTTAGTGGCCACGGACCAGAGTGACCTGCCCATACTTCCCTCCTGCTGCCAGGCCACCAGGTGACTTGTTACACTTGTTAGAGTTTAGAAAAGCAAAGGCACCAACTTTTCTGTATGAAAAAAACACCAAAGGGAAGTTCTGAAGGAGGCTTGGGATACTTCATGACTCCTTGGAGGAGCTGGTTCAGGATGCCACTGCACGAGGAAGAACGTAGCCCTGGGAAAGCTCCCTCTGTTCCTCTGGGCCTTTGTTCCCCATCAACCCAATGGGGAAAACAGCATATTCCCTTGTCACGAGGGTGTTGTTAGAGTTGTACATCAAAGACCACACGGTGTCCAGGCACTGCGGGGATGGGAACTACATGAGCACCCAACCTGAGATGAAAACACAAAGAAAGGCGTTTTCAAACAGAAGTAATCTAAGTCAATTTTGTCATCTCCAACTTCAAAGATACAAACTCCATTATTTTGTCTGCTCAGGAAGTGGAAAAACATTCTTCTTGTCCAATACAGATTCATGCTGACAGCAGGCAAAATTTTGGGCTATTGAATTAATTAACAGCATTTTTCATTGAGGTTCCAGATTTCACCCAGCCTGGCTTAGGGCATGTCTACACAGATGGGCGCAGACACACTCGGGCTCCTCTGTCTGCCTTCCATGCCAGCTTGACTCAAGCTGGCTTCAGCATAGCGCTGTGCTCGCATGAGCTATCTGGCTACTTGAGGGGAATAAGGAATGCTCCTAACAAACAGGGTGTAAGATTTAAGCCCAGCACTGCATGAGCATGGCTTCATGGCTTCTGGATGAAGCTGGCTTGTGCCCAGTTGGCTTGGAGAGCAGGAGAGGAGCTCACATCTGTTTGCATCCATCCATGCAGGCATGCCCTTATATGCCTGTTTTCATGTTTACTAAATATCTTTTTATTTGGCTACCCACTAATGGAAGTATTTTCATGACAGCTTTTAAAAACCGTACAGCTTTCCATTTTACTATTTCCTTGTACTGCACAAAGCCAAAATATTGTGGTGCTCACAATAATCAGCAAAAATCAGGAATAGAAACATACATTATTATGACAGCATTTAATAGCAACAAATTAATTACATTTGTAAAATGTTTTTGTTTATGATAATCACAGGTGCTATTTACAACACAGGGTTTTTTTTCATACGTGGGTGTGTGCAATGATCTATTATTTTGGCAGATTCTTCTAAAAAAGAGCACATTCATCAGTCCTTACTTCAATAAAATACTCAACCAGGGTAAAATCTACTAGACATGGAAATGTCCATGGAACAGATGGAGTCACAGGAAAACAAACCATCCCTATTTCATCTTTATTAATGTTCAGCCAATCTCAGGATTAATACACACACAGAGCCACAGCTGAAACAGTCTGAGTATTTACTATGATCAGTTTTCGGCATAGGCCACCAATACGTTCAGAGGGAGCCCAGTCACTGGAAAGAAATCCTCTGGACATGGAATAATAGGAAGTACACGGAGTGTACAGAGGAAAAACCTTTTCACAGGAACACAAATCATTCAAAATTTGCTGGGATGTAATTTGCAATGAATGTAGTAATTTACTCGGGGAAGGAGGAAACTTGCAATAATTCATTTGAAGTGGCTTTCTTTGCATAAACACTGACCAAGATAAAGCTTATCAGAGGCATTCTTGTAGCTTTGGTATGCAATTGTAGTAGTCCATGGAGTATTAGTTATTTGGCACTCAACATGTTATTCTGATAGAAAACATACAAGCCAATTAAGTATATTTAACCGTTCATTGTCCACCACTGGAATAATGTCAGTAATCCTCATGACTCTCAACCAAAGCCTTTGTTTACAACATTGGTATCACGATAGTGTTTCCAAGAAAAGGAAAAATTAAAGTTCCTCCCAAAATAGCATAGTCAACTGGGGAAAGAAATTACAAGGAGAAGTTTGCAGAATTTGTCTTGTTGAAAAAACAGCTTGACTATAACACACACATAGTAGCACAAAGACTTTCTTCTCAACGGCAACATTTCTAGGCCTTTACTCAAGGCAGCCTCATAAATCCCAGCACGTGGGCATTCCCAGGGGACAGCAGCTTTCAGAACTGCTTTGTGAGCTACAGACATCAAGGAGATCTGCCAGTCAGATGGGAACAGTTTTGCTGCCTGTGTCAGTGCCAGATAGCAGCAATTTGCACAGTGATCAGGAGAGATGTGGCCATTGACAGTTAGCCTTTACAATAATACAAATAGGAACTGCAATAACAGAGCAGGGCAACATCTAGCCTGTTACTGCTATTGAAAAGAAACAGATGTTTCACAGAAAGAGAAACGGAACAAACCCACCAAACTCTTGTGGTTTATATTCCTCTCGTAGCCTATTCCTCTGCTGCATGCCTGTGCTATTCATCCTACCACAACCCTCTAAAATCAGTAAGAAGCTCGCACGACTAAAATGCAGATACATTTGACCCTACTGGAGATCTTCATCCATCCTCAGATGGTGCATGGACAAGAGATAGGAAAGGTTTATCGCTTGAACATCTGCATGGAGGCAGGAGGTGTTTCCGCGGCACCAAACCTCAGTGCAACACCCAGCCTCCGAGAGGCAGGGAAGGGAAAGAGGAAGGAAGAGTTTTGTTCTTCTCTCATGTTTGCTGTGGTCACCACTTCTTGGAGCTTAATCCGAGCGCTTCAAATCTCACCAAGAAATAAATTAAAAAGGCTGGACACTGCAGCTGCCAAAACAAAAGATTATTCTACAGTCATGAGAATTAAAATTACTTATGAGCTCAGCCAGAATCTCCTCTAAGGGGACAAATTTTCTGATTGTCTGTAGAGGAAAATACCCCAGTTAAATAGAGGATTGTAACTAAAAAGTATTCAGGTTTCGCTGAAAGGATTTGGTCTGCAGAGGTTATTGATTCCATATCGATGTGCCTTACAAGACTGAGGGTTTGAAGGGCTGTAGGGCAATGTAAGCAAGAGGGCTTGAGACAGTTAAACCAACAAGATGATCACAGGAACTGCTCTCCACACTGACCAAAGCTTAAGGTAAAGTGGTGCCTCTAACTGCCATGTGATATCTAGTACGTTTGATGAATTTCAGCTTCTGACCTTAGGCCCAGAATGGTGGAGTTTGATCCAAGATGAATGAGGAGACAGTTGCTTAAACCAACTTCTCCTTTGATGGCCTGCCCCACGGGTCTTTTCTGGGGACACTAGTATCAGTGGTATCTATATTTTCATTAGCTTCACTGTACCTTCAGTCATGTCCCTTGTCTGTTTCAGCTGGATGCCAAGCACAGGCTGAAGCCCACGTTCACCAGTTGTCTTAACTGCAGAGACTCCAGCTCATGTTTGGTTTCAAGACAAGCTTTGGGGAGCAAAGGTTCCAGCGTGCAACCACTTACAGC